>NW_024070194.1:78328979-78717665 GCF_014754425.2 Oryx dammah
GATGGTGATTGCAGCCATGAAATTAAAAGACGCTTACTCCTTGGAAGGAAAGTTATGACCAATCTAGATAGCATATTCAAAAGCAAAGACATTCGGTTCAGTTCAGTTCAGTTCAGTCACTCAGTCATTTCTGACTGTTTGCGACCCCATGAATTACAGTGTGCCAGGCCTCCCTGTCCATCACCAACTCCTGGAGTTCACCCAAATTCATATCCATCGAGTTGGTGATGCCATCCAGCCATTTCATCCTCTGTCGTCCCCTTCTCCTCCTGCCCCCAATCCCTCTCAGCATCAGAGGCTTTTCCCAAGAGTCAACTCTTCACATGAGATGGCCAAAGTATTGGAGTTTTAGCTTTAGCATCACTCCTTCCAAAGAACACCCAGGACTGATCTCCTTTAGGATGGACTGGTTGGATCTCCTTGCAGTCCAAGGGACTCTCAAGAGTCTTCTCTAACACCACAGTTCAAAAGCATCAATTCTTCAGCACTCAGCTTTTTAACAGTCCAACTTTCACATCCATTCATGACCACTGGAAAAACCATAGCTTTGACTAGATGAACCTTTGTTGGCAAAGTAATGTCTCTGCTTTTCAATAAGCCATCTAGGTTGATCATAACTTTCCTTCCAAGGAGTAAGCATCTTTTAATTTCATGGCTGCAGTCACCATCTGCAGTGATATTGGAGCCCCCTGCCCCCCCCCCAAAAAAAAAATAAAAGTCTGACACTGTTTCCACTGTTTCCCCATCTTTTTCCCATGATGTAATGGGACCAGATGCCATGATCTTAGTTTTTTGAATGTTGAGCTTTAAGCCAACTTTGCCAACAAATGTCCATCTAGTCAAGTCTATGGTTTTTCCAGTGGTCCTGTATGGATGTGAGAGTTGGACTGTGAAGAAAGCTGAGCGCCGAAGAACGGATGCTTTTGAACTATGGTGTTGGAGAAGACTCTTGAGAGTCCCTTGAACTGCAAGGAGATCCAACCAGTCCATTCTAAAGGAGATCAGTCCTGGGTGTTCTTTGGAAGGACTGATGCTAAAGCTGAAACTCCAATACTTTGGCCACCTCATGTGAAGAGTTGACTCATTGGAAAAGACTCTGATGCTGCAAGGGATTGGGAGCAGGAGGAGAAGGGGACGACAGAGCTGGATGGCATCACTGACGCAATGGATATGAGTTTGAGTAAACTCTGGGAGTTGATGATGGACAGGGAGGCTTCATGTGCTGTGATTCATGGGGTCACAAAGTGTCAGATATGACTGAGTGACTCAACTGAACTGATTCCTCCCAAGGAAGCCTCCTTCACACTACTGTCTCCTTCTGGGTTCAGTTTCTTCTGGCCTAGGAGTGGTAACAAGTTCTCTGATTGTACAAGAACTCATCACACTGTCCCTTGTAGTTTCGTTATATTCCACCTACACTTTTGTAAATAGTCACTTTGTAGATAAACCTTTAAATTATCCTAGTTTGCATAGGGCACTTGTTTCCTGATTGAGAACTCAGATGGCAGTAATTGCTACCAAAAGTAACTCAAGAAATAGACCTTCAAAGTGAGACTCTGCTATTGAGTTGCACATATAGAAAAGGAAGAAATGGGACAAGAGATATCCAGGGCATTAGTGGCATCATGCCTATTGGGCTTAGAATGGAATGCAGTGCCAGTCTAAGGTATATTGGGTGCAAAGTGATAGATGTAATATATGCCTTACATATATGGCCAATACACATTCCTTCATTTTTGTAACATCATCAAGGAACCCAGTGGTAGAATGATCTCTCTCACTATTTTACCAATAAACCACTTGACAAAATATTTACTTTCCATCTTCGCAATGTAACACACCTGTGTTTTGAGGCCCTGGTGTCCACCTCAAATGCTTCCATCAGGAAATATTACAGTGGATTTAACAATTTGGAAACCAAGACTTCACCCTTGTCATTTTATGTTCCTTGTGCCATTGAGCCAACAGTGAGAGAAGCAAGTCCTTGTTTTAGGTTGTTCTAGATTGATCCTGATCTCTAAATGAGTCACTGCTACAAGATGGGTGCAAGAGGATTACTTTAGGGACCCATGCATGTGGTGGGGTACCATTAGTCCTGCCTTAACCAAAAGTATTTGACCAGTGGAAAAATGTGGCAAGACAAAGAAAGACAAAGCATCAAGGGCTCATGTCTTGTACGAGTGAACTGTCATGTATTCCTCCAAGTAAAGATTCTGACTATGCGGTTGCTGGCCAAGGAAGAGAAAAATATACAGTGATTTGTAGAAGGTAATTGTGAGTACCAATTTTGGCTCATGATCAAATACAGAAGCAAACGCTGTAGTAGCTCTGTTTTATATCACTTAATTCTTTCTCTTGTTTTTCTACCACTTTATGTGAATAACAGAAATGGTGCTTATCATGGAAAATCGTAGTTAGGAGAAGTCCTGTAAGACAACATCCATACTGTTATGATATCTGATGGAATTTCTTGCTTTCCCTAGGTTGAAGACAAATTTTTTAGCCAGAAGAAACAAAAAAGAAAAAAGCTGAGGGCAAGAGTAGGAGATTCTGGTGGATAACTTCAATAGAAGTTATCTGTCTCTTCAGATCTACTTTTTATAAATAATATAAATTTATTTATTTTAATTGGAGGCTAATTATTTAAAATATTGTATTGGTTTTGCCATACATCAGCATGAATCCACCACGGGTGTACATGTGTTCCCCAGGTTCCAGTTAGCTTTCTGCCCAGGAGACTGACCGTCCGTGTAAGGACATGGAAGGTTTCCTTGCCCTCTGACCCTTGACTGGGTTGAGCCGGTGGAGAGCCTTTAAGGGCAATTGGGTGGATGGAAGAGAATGAGGTCATATTATCTATCACACTGGCTCACTCTGTGAGGTCATTTGGGATGGCTGTGTCCCTGCCCCTCTCAAGAGGACCTTCTCTACACAACTCTCCCCTTTCATCAGGTTCTGGAACTCTTTTCTTTCTTTATCCTTTTTGGCCCAGGCTTAGTAAGAATTACTCATCATGGGTTACTATTCCATCCCATTTGTTTATCCTATACAGCACCCATACTTTATAATTAACCCATTTGTGAAACAACTAACAAAATTCTCTCTTTGAATTATTAACATTTAACTTATGCCACCTGTTTCCTATTGGGACCTTGGTTGATAACTCTTCCTAATCTAATCCACCATCATCTTCTACCGTTATTATTGTAATGGCCTTGTAACTGGTCTCACTTCTTTAGCCCTTGTCTGCCTCTGCTGCTGTCCGACTCTGTGCGACCCCATAGATGGCAGTCCGCCAGGCTCCCCCATCCCTGGGATTCTCCAGGCAAGAACACTGGAGTGGGTTGCCATTTCCTTCTCCAAAGCATCAAAGTGAAAAGTGAAAGTGAAGTCACTCAGTCGTGTCCAACTCGTAGCGACCCCATGGACTGAAGCCTACCAGGCTCCTCCATCCGTGGGGTTTTCCCGGCAAGAGTACTGGAGTGGGTTGCCATTGCCTTCTCCATTGTCTGCCTCTACTCTACTCTTAACAGAGCTGCCAGAATGATCTTTTAAAAGTATAAGTAATATAAATACATTTGGCTATTAAAAATTTTCTAATGGCTTCCTAGTTTCATTGAGTTAGACAAGGCTGTAGTCCGTGTGATTAGACTGACTAGTTTTCTGTGATTATGGTTTGTGTGTCTGCCCTTTGATGCCTCTCACAACACCTACCGTCTTACTCTAACACTTTAGCCACCTCATGCGAAGAGTTGACTCATTGGAAAAAACTCTGATGCTGGGAGGGATTGGGGGCAGGAGGAGAAGGGAACGATAGAGGATGAGATGGCTGGATGGCATCACTGACTCGATGGACATGAGTTTGAGTAAACTCTGGGAGTTGGTGATGGACAGGGAGGAGTGGCATGCTGTGATTCATGGGATTGCAAAGAGTCAGACATGACTGAGGGACTGAACTGAACTGAACTGAATGGCTTCCTGACTCACTTAGAGTCTTCATGTTGACCCAGAGGCCCTATAGGATCTGCTCCTGCCTTACCTCCTGTTTTTACTCTGCCCATCCAGCAGGATCTCTTCCCACAGCTCCTATCATGGACCAGTTGATTCCATCTGGAATGCTCATCCCCTCAGACATCTTCATGCCCCTTCCCTCACTTCCATCATGTCTTTGCTCAAATAGTATCTTTTCAGAGTGACTTTCTCCGACCACACTATCTAAAATTGTAACCCAACATGACATTTTCCCTCCCAACTTAATGTTTCTCTTAACCTACTCTTAAGCTTATTTATTTATCATATATATATATATATATTTATATATATTTCTTACTTTCTAGGATGTAAATACCAGGAGTATAAATATTTTTGTACAGAACTGTTACTAGACATCTAAAAGTGTACCTGACATATATTAGATATTTAATCAACATTCATTGAATTCATGTATTCATTCATTCTGAGTTTACTGAGAATAAAGATCAATGTATTTTTGCTCAAATGCTGATAGAGTTCCTAATCAGTCTGGGATCTCAGTATGAGCTATAGACTCACAGAAAACACACAGGGAAAACATAGAGGAATTTACTTCTTTACAAAAAAAAAAAAATAGTCACCTATTTCCAAAGGTAAAAATCTCCCTTCTAGAAGATGATTTGCTTTATAGTTTAGGCTGATAAACCAATTATATCCAAGACAAAATAGAATTTTATAGAAGGAAGTCACAGTTGTTTTAAGTGATGACCATATTCTTTAAATCTGTATAAAGTTTCTAAACTGAAAATGTTAAATGACAATACAAATATAGAAATGAAGTGGAAAATAATAAGCCTCATTACTCTACTATCACAGATATTATAAATATTCAAATCTTACAACCAAGTTTGAAGGGGACTTCTTAATTTATACTTGAACTGAACTTGAAGCTTTTGAAAGGAGGGAGAAAATCTTCTACCATCATGAAGGCTTCCTGTGTCCTACAGAAAAAAGTTCAAGAAATGCATACAAAAGTAAGAGATTGTCAGAAGCTGTGTAGATCACAGTATCCCAAACTGGATAGTTTAATTTAAAACCAGCATTTTTAGTTGACTTAGTTTTTTTTTCTTATTCCCAAAAGGCCATCATTACTGAGAAATAACTCTATATCACCTCTGCTTACTAATAGCAACACAAGGCTGGGGCATCAGACTTGCTTACATATTTTAAGTTTGGATTTGACCAGCCACAGAGGGGAGAACACGCTTCTGCAGGGAGAACTAATAGTTGAGTAATTGATCCTGATTACAAGCCAAAGTCACAACTTCTATTAAGTGAAAACTGTAACTTTATACATAACTTTCTCCTTCTTTGAGTTTACATCACTGATAACTATAGTTATTTTAAAAACTTTTATTTATACTTACCAAAAAAAAGTGAAATGTTCACGAAACACTTCCTGCAAGTGTAATACTTCCGGAATAATGAGTATTTAAATATTGACCTCATGATATTTACTCTATTATGTGAGCCATAATCTTTTGCTGTTTAGTGTTTTCCCTGCCTTATCAGAGAGTTATATATATTTCCAATGTCCTTTGCAACTAAATAGCTTTATTTACAAGGTGACCTTCAGAATAGGGAAATGGCCATACTGGATATTGAACTATTCACATGTCACAGTCAGTCAGTGAGCGTAGGAGACCCCATGGTTCTCTTGGGGCTTCGAGGATGGATTTCAGTTAAACAAGTGAAAGTGTATTTGTTAAAATCCATCACGGTAGGTACCAGGAATTTCATCAGTATAATATAGTAAGCACAAGTGTCTGATATATATATATATATGCAGATGGTGATTGCAGCCATGAAATTAAAAGACACTTACTCCTTGGAAGGAAAGTTATGACCAACCTAAATAGCATATTAAAAAGCAGACACATTACTTTGCCAACAAAGGTCCATCTAGTCAAGGCTATGGTTTTTCCAGTGGTCATGTATGGATGTGAGAGTTGGACTGTGAAGAAAGCTGAGCACCAAAGAATTGAAGCTTTTGAACTGTGGTGTTGGAGAAGACTGTTGAGAGTCCCCTGGACTGCAAGGAGATCCAACCAGTCCATTCTAAAGGAGATCAGTCCTGGGTGTTCATTGGAAGGACTGATGCTAAAACTGAAACTCCAATACTTGGCCACCTCATGCGAAGAGTTGACTCATTGGAAAAGACTCTGATGCTGGGAGGGATTAGGGGCAGGAGGAGAAGGAGACGACAGAGATGGATGCATCACCGGCTCGATGGACATGAGCTTGAGTAAACTCCGGGAGTTGGTGATGGACAGGGAGGCCTGGCGTGCTGCGATTCATGGGGTCGCAAAGAGTCGGACGCGACTGAGTGATTGAACTGAACTGAACTGAACTGAACTGATCTATACATATACATATATATATATATGCAAGCATAATTATAAAAATAGCAAATTGCTAGTTTAAAAAGGTACCACTAACCCATGAAGTATTTGTTAATAGCGGTATTTCTAATTTTCTGACTCAGAAACAGTGATTTATGAGGAGAGAATTGTATAAGTCGCTGAGGCATTAATTCAGTGCTTTCAGCACAATGTGACTTTAACAATATATCTAACTATAATATACCTACCAAGATGAAATAGACATCAGTTCAGTTCAGTTCTGTCACTCAGTTGTGTCTAACTCTTTGTGACCCCATGGACTGCAGCACATCAGGCCTCCCTATCCATCACCACCTCCCAGAGTTTACTCAAACACATGTCCATTGAGTTGGTATTGCCATCTAACCATTTCATCCTCTGTCGTCCACTTCTTTTCCTGCCTTCAATTGTTCCCAGCATCAGGGTCTTTTCAAATGAGTCAGTTCTTCACATCAAAGTATTGGAGTTTCAGCATCAACATAAGTCCTTCCAATGAATATTCAGGACTGATCTCCTTTAGGATGGACTGGTTGGATCTCCTTGAGGTCCAGGGGACTCTGAAAAGTCTTCTCCAACACCACACTTCAAATGCATCAATTTTTCAGCGCTGAGCTTTCTTTATATTCCAACTCATATTCATACATGACTACTGGAAAAACAATACCTTTGACTTCACGGACCTTTGTTGGTAAAGTAATGTCTCTGCTTTTTAGTATGCTCTCTAGTTTGGTCATAACTTTTCTTCCAAGCAGCAAGCATCTTTTAATTTCATGGTTGTAGTCACCATCATTTTGCAGTCCAAAAAAATACAATCTTTCGCTGTTTCCATTGTTTCCCCAACTATTTGCCATGAAGTGATGGGACCAGACGCCATGATCTTAGTTTCCTGAATGTTGAGCTTTAAGCCAACTTTTTCACTCTCCTCTTTCACTTTCATCAAGAGGCTCTTTAGTTTTTCTTCGCTTTCTGCCATAAGGGTGGTGTCATCTGAGGTTATTGATATTTCTCCCAGCAATCTTGATTCCAGCTTGTGCTTCCTCCAGTCCAGCATTTCTCATAATGTACTCTGCATATAAGTTAAATAAGCAGGGTAACCATATACAGCCTCAATGTACTCCTTTCCCAATTTGAAACCAGTCTGTTGTTCCATGTCCAGTTCTAACTGGTACTTCCTGACCTGCATACAGATTTCTCAGGAGGCAGGTCATGTGGTCTGGTATTCCCATCTCTTGAACAATTTTCCACAGCTTGTTGTGGTCCACACAGGGAAAGGCTTTGGCATAGTCAATAAAGCAGAAATAGATGTTTTTCTGGAACTCTCTTCCTTTTTTGATGATCCAACGGATATTGGCAATTTGATCTCTGGTTCCTCCACTTTTTCTAAATTCAGCTTGAACATCTGGAAGTTCATGGATCACGTTCAGTATGCTGTTGAAGCCTGGATTTGTGAATTTTGAGCATTACTTTGCTAATGTGTGAGATGAGTAGAAATGTGCAGTAGTTTGAGCATTCTTTGGCATTGCCTTTCTTTGGGATTGGAATGCAAACTGACCTTTTCCAGCCCTGTGGCCACTGCTGAGTTTGCCAAATTTGCTGGCATATTGAGTGCAGCACTTTCACAGCATCATCTTTTAGGATTTGAAATAGCTCCACTGGAATTCCATCACCTCCACTAGCTTTGTTCATAGTGATGCTTTCTAAGGCCCACTTGACTTCACATTCCAGGATGTCTGGGCCTAGGTGAGTGATCACACCATCATGATTGTCTGGGTTGTGAAGATCTTTTTTCTACAGTTCTTCTGTGTATTCTTGCTCCCTCTTCTTAATATCTTCTGCTTCTGTTAGGTCCATACCATTTCTGTCCTTTATTTTGCCCATTTTGGCATGAAATGTTCCCTTCGTATCTTTAATTTTCTTGAAGAGATATTTAGACTTCCCCATTCTATTGTTTTCCTCTATTTCTTTGCATTGATCACTGAGAAAGACTTTCTTATCTCTCCTTGCTATTCTTTGGAACTCTGCACTCAAATGGATATATATTTCTTTCTCTCCTTTTCTTTTCACTTCTCTTCTGAGCACAGTTATTTGTAAGGCATCCTCAGACAACCGTTTTGCCTTTTTGCATTTCTTTTTCTTGGGGATGGTCTTGATCACTGCCTCCTGTACGATGTCAGGAACCTCCATCCATAGCTCTTCATGCGCTCTGTCTTTCAGTTATAATCCCTTGAATCTATCTGTCACTTCTGCTGTATAATCGTAAGGGATTTGATTTAGGTTATACCTGAATGGCCTAGTGGTTTTCCCTACTTTCTTCATTTTAAGTCTGAATTTGGCAATAAGGAGTTCTTGGTCTGTGCCTCAGTCAGCTCCTGGTGTTCTTTTTGCTGACTGTATAGAGATTCTCCATCTTTGGCTGCAGAGGATATAATTAATCTGATTTCAGTATTGACCATCTGGTGATGTTCACATGTAGTCTTCTTTTGTGTTGTTGGAAGAGGGTGTTTGCTGTGACCAGTGCATTCTCTTGGCAAAACTCTATTAGCCTTTGCCCTGCTTCATTCTGTACTCCAAGCCAAACTAGCCTGTTACTCCAGGTATTTCTTGACTCCCTACTTTTGCATTCCAGTCCCCTCTGATGAAAAAGACATCTTTTTTGGGTGTTAGTTCTAGAAGGTCTTGTAGGTCTTCAAAGAAGCGTTCAACTTCAGCTTCTTCAGCATTATTGGTTGGGCCATAGACTTGGATTACTCTGATATTGAATGGCTTGCCTTGGAAACAAACAGATATCATTCCTTTGTTTTTGAGATTGCATCCAATTACTGCATTTCAGACTCTTTTGTTGACTATGATGGCTACTCCATTTCCTCTTAGGGATTCTTGTCCACAGTAGTAGATATAATGGTCATCTGAGTTAAATTCACCTATTTCAGTCCATTTTAGCTTCCTAATTCCTAAAATGTCAACGTTCACTCTAGCCATCTCCTATTTGACCACCTCCAATTTACCTTGATTCATGGACCTAACATTCCAGGTTCCTATGCATAGGAAATAGACATAAAGATATAATATACCTAATATAACATAATATACCTACTATATAATGTAACTAATAACTCCTATAATGTGGATTTCTCTGGTGGCTCAGATGGTAAAGAATCCATATGCAGTGCAGAAAACCAGGGTTTGATCTCTGGGTCAGGAAGATCCCTTGGAGAAGAGAATGACTACTCCCTCCAGTATTCTTGCCACAGACAGAAAAGCTTGGCTACAGGCCACAAGGTCATAAAGAGTCAGACATGACTGAGTGACTAATACTTTTACAATTTCCACTATAATATACATACGAAGATGAAATAGACGTGTGACAGGGCTCCCCTGATGAAGGGACATAGGATTTTCAATCTGATATAATAATGTGATTATCATAGACTTTCTAGTTGATGACACTATTTGCCAAGTGTAACACTATGGAATGATGGGCCACATATTAAAACTGTCTTTCAGTTTCCATTGAAACATCCTACTAGTTGAATCACACATCAGTAGCCATTATTAGAGCACTCTAATGACAAAGTTTATGGGCAATCACTTTGGGAATCTGTACTCTTTCAGAAACATGAAACATTTCTCTAATTTTTTCATCTTCTTCCTCAATAATAATGTGAACCCACAGTTTTTGGATTTCTCTTTTCAGGTACCTTCTGCTACCTGACCCTTTGCATCTATCTTGTGGTGAAGGGTTAGGCTTTGGTAGGACGGCTAGGAGGACTGGAGGAAGGATAACTTCCCAGAAGATCTTATTGTGGAATTCATCCAAAAAAGGTAGAGTAAATGAAGAAATGCTTTATTTGAAAAATTAAGATAAGAAAAGAAACTTAATGTTGCGACTGGGCAGAGCTCTATTTTAAAATATCTATTGTCGCTACATTATACAAAGATGAAATAATACTTAGACATTCTCAGGAAGCTCAATGAAGGGGTTTTCCCAACTCTTCCCCCACGTCCCTACCCTGTGTTTATATGTTAACAATACCTTGGTTTCCAAGATCCAATCTACAGTCTTTAATGCTTTCTTTATTATCAATCTTAAGTTCAAAGGTGTTTTTTAACTTTCTCATAAAAAATAAAAATGCTCAAAAGACTTAACAGCCATTAGATAATTCTTTAAAATGGCAATTTTACTAGTTTATTGTAAACAAATAAGAAAGAGATTAATTAACTTTGCTTTAAAATATATTGAGTTTAAACATACTCAAAGAGGAAATAATGTATTTGGTCAAGTGTGTTGAAGTTTTGCTAAAAGATTTACACCTGAGAAATATTTGAAGTGTTAGCCAATCTGAAATGTCAGTGTCTTTCTACAGCAGGTAATTTCCCCCCTCCATGAAATATAATTTTAATAGAAACTAAAAAGAATGCTGATCTTTAGCAAAGAAGAAAAATATGTTTAAATCAAATATATCACCCACACATTGTACAATAAATATGGGCACCTACCCATGGTGAACACAAATTTAAGGAACATCTTAACATAACATTGTAAATCAACTATACTTCAATTAAACACACACACACACATATATAAGAGATAAGCACTGTGCTACTCATTAAAATATCGATGTGGACAGAACTCAAATCCTACATTTAAGGCAACTTTAATTTCATGGATTTTAAAAATGCAGAACCATGTCCAAACTGAATCCATCTTTCAACATTTAATTGTCAGAGCAATGGTAAACCAGTTGCTCCAGTATGTTGATCTGCTCATGAATGCTAACACTTTCAAATTGAAAAAATCATTAGAATTACTCAGTACACTACTGTCATGGGAGGTAAAGAATGAATGCGCTCTCTGGATAACTTGGTCCAAGAATCACCTCTCTGTGCCAATATGGTGGTCTAGGTGTGAGCGTGCATGTGCACTAAGGCACTTCAGTCATGTCTGATTCTTTGAAACCCCATGGACTGTAGCCCACCAGGTTTCTTTGTCCATGGGATTCTCCAGGCAAGGACAGTTGAGTGGGTTGTCACGCCCTCCTCCAGGGGATCTTCCTGACCCAGGGATCGAACCCAGGTCTCTTGCATCTCCTGCATTGGAAGGTGGATTCTTTACCACTAAGTGGCACCTGAGAAGCCCTTGTGTGAGTATACCTGGGTCTTACTGATTTGAATACTACCTTCACTGTTTTAACTCCATTCAGTTGTGTATAAAAGATAAAATCTGAATCACTGACCCGATGGACATGAGTCTGAGTGAACTCCGGGAGTTAGTGATGGACAGGGAGGCCTGCCGTGCTGCGATTCATGGGGTCACAAAGAGTCGGACACGACTGAGCGACTAAACTGAACTGGAGTGATGGTTCTCAAACTTTGGTGTAGAACAGTATTACCAGAAGAATTAATATAGGACACTGAGCTGACCTAGAGCTGATCTCTATTGTTAGCTTGAAATTGGGTTAGAATAAAGTTAAAGTTCAATTGCTCAGTTGTGTCTGAATCTTTGCAACTCCATGGACTGCAGCACATCAGGCTTCCCTGTCCATCACCAAGTCCAGGAGCCCACTCAAACTTGTGTCCATTGAGTCAGTGATGCCATCCAAGCATCTCAGCTTCTGTTGTCCCTTTCTCCTCCTGCCTTCAATCATCCCAGCATCAGGGTGTTTGCAAATGAGTCAGTTCTTCACATCAGGTGGCCAAAGTATTGGAGTTTCAGCTTCAACATTAGTCCTTCCAATGAACACCCAAGACTGGTCTCCTTTAGGACAGACTGGTTGGATCTCCTTGCAGTCCAAGGGACTCTCAAGAGTCTTCTCCAAAACCACAGTTCAAAACCATCAATTCTTTGGTGCTCAGCTTGCTTTATAGTACAACTTTCTCTATAGTATAACACATCCATACATGACTACTGGAAAAACCATAGCTTTAACTAGATGGACCTTTGTTGGCAAGATAATGTCTCTGCTTCTTAGTGTACGGTCTAGTTTGGTCACAGCTTTTATTCCAAGGAGCAAGCATCTTTTAATTTCATGGCTATAGTCACCATCTGCAGTGATTTTGGATTCCCCCAAAAATAAAATATGTCACTGTTTCCATTGTTTCCCCAACTATTTGCCATGAAGTGAAGAGACTGCATGCCATGATCTTAGTTTTCTGAATGTTGAGAAAATTTTATATTTATAATCTACATCTCCACTAATGTCCATGTAAGAATTGAATAAGGGAGATTGAGTAAGGGAGATTGAACAAGGGAGACCTGTCTTGAAAGAATTAGTTTAAAGATAATCTGCAGATTTAATTAATCATAAACTTATCAGGAGGTAATACTGGGGTGTGTCTTTCCTCAGAAGGATGAGTCAGTTCTAATGAGGAGGATGAACCTAGAACCTATTAAAGAGTGAAGTCAGAAATAGAAAGATAAATATCATATTCTAATGCATATATACAGAATCTAGAAAAATAGTACTGAAGAATTTATTTGCAGGACAGCAATGGAGAAACAGACATAGAGAATAGACTTATGGACATGGGGAGAGGGGAGGAGAGGGTGAGATGTATGCAGAGTAACATGGAAACTTACATTACCATATGTAAACTAGATAGCCAACGGGAATTTGCTGTATGCCTCGAGAAACCAAAATAAGGGCTCTGTATCAACCTAGAGGGGTGGGATGGGAGGGAGGTTCAAAAGGAAGGGGATATATGTATACCTATGGCTGATTCATGCTGAAGTTTGACAGAAAACAACAAAATTCTGTAAAGTAATTATCCTTAAATTAAAATATAAACTAATTTTAAAAAGGAAGGATACATCATGCAGGGGCCGCTTCATTAAATATGTGTTTAAGGACTTAATATCTGAGAAAGGAAGAGACTCATAGCACAGAGTTAGGGACAGAAGAGTAAATCAACAACTTTGAGGAAACTGGCTTTTGAGGGAAAAATATTTCACTTGAGAGCCATTCAACCAAGTATTTACTGAAATAAACTCCAGACATATTTTTAAAATGTAAGATGGAAGAAAGTAAGTCATGGTAAGGTAATAGAAAATATGGAAATATATGTGAATAAGTTTGCAATGGAAAATAATCACACAAATTCACAAGATCTGACTATTTAAAATTTTAATAAATTAAAAAAACACCATTAGAAAAAGTAAAAGTATTAATAAGTGAAATTCATGATAGATTATTACGCTTCCTTAATCCTATCTCCTCCAAAACCACCATCTTTTTTCTTTTTCTTCTTTTTTTTCACAACAAACTTTACAAAGGGACAGTTTATTCTTTTGCACTTATTATTTTTACCTCCAACCCACAAAAATCCTTCTTTCCTAGGCACACTCCAGCAGCAATTCTCAAACTTCAGCTTGTGTAAGAATCCTCTAAATGATGGATTTTATCTCTAATTTTCTGATTCAGTAAATCTGGGTCAGGCTCTAGATTCTGTATTTCTAACAAATTTCTAAATGATGTTGATGCTATTGACATCTGTGCCTGTCCTAGAGAATAGTCTCTTACTACTATAGTAACTTTAGTAACTGATGAGTTCAGTGGTCCAATTCCAGTCCTCATGTTGCTTAATCTCATACTTTTCCACTCCCATCTCTTTGAAAGTCTTCCCTTTCTGGATTTCCATGACATTGGTTTTGAATTCTGTTGTTTGCAACTTAGAACTCTGATTTATATACTCAGTATAACATAAATTTATAGGTTCTCTGTAACCTCTTGGTTGTATTACTTTCCCTTTCCCTTCTTTATTCTGCACCCACACTTACTCTTCCCTTCAGACCTTGACAATGAATGTTTTATTACACTTCTGTGACTTTGCATAGGTTTTGTTCCTCCCCCACTCTTTTTCCCAGAAAAAAATCTCTATTTACCTTTCTTTTTTTTTTAATTTATTTTTTATTTTACTTTACAATTCTGTATTGGTTTTGCCATACATTCACATGAATCCACCACAGGTGTACATGCGTTCCCAAACATGAACCCCCCTCCCACCCCCCTCCCCACAACATCTCTCTGGGTCATCCCCGTGTACCAGCCCCAAGCGTGCCATATCCTGCATTGGACATAGACTGGCAATTATTACCTTTCAAGACTAATTCAAATGACATATCCTTTGAGAAGGATTCTGCCAGATGGAGTTATGTTTCATAGGTTTTTCTCAGCATTTTATAGATAACTTATTATAGTTCCTAAGGTATTTAAGCCTAATTATTTGTTTATATATTAATGCCATTAAAATATGAACTCATCACAGGACTGTTTCTTATGTGAGAGCCTCACAGAATGTTGATGCAAGGATACTGCCAGTGTTTCATGAATGAACCAATGGACTAAACACACTAAGTGGTAAGTACTGCTTTGATCCAATGTTTAGGGCAGAATTGTTTTCGGACCCATTCTGTTTCCAGGTAGAACACATTACTATCAGCCGATTATAGGATCTGATCAGGCCAATGAATGATTAACTTATTTTGCAAAGTACGTGACACAGCAATGCCCACAAGAAGGTATTTAATCAATTCACATCAGATGAGATGATAAAACTGATAAGCTTTTCCTTTTAACTTGTTAGAGTATACACACTATTAATTCCACTACAATCTGGACCAAAGTAGACCAACATGAGAAAATAGGAGGGAAAATTAAGAGATATTTGTCATTCATATATATTGCACATTTTGAAAATATATATTAATCTGAGGGAATTTTCCATATGAACTCTTCAAAGTTAATTTTATGAAAGTTTCAAACAGTTTTTCCATAACCTTGGGAGCACTTAAACACACTTCATGATTCTGAAGAAATATATATTAAAAAATAAATATCAAAATTTCCATCATTGTTCTATCCTAAAACAAACAAAACCTTTCTATTAGTTATCATATTAAAATACATGACACATTAATAAAAGATTGGTTCATATCCAAACTATACAAGGAGCTCATATAACCTAGCATCAAAAAACAAACAACCTGATTTAAAAAATGGGCAGAGGACCTAAATGAACATTTATCCAAAGAAGACGTACAGACAGCCAACAGACACATGAAAAGATGCTCCACATAATTAATCATCAGGGAACTTCAAGTCAAAACCACAATGAGATATCACTTCACACCTATCAAATTGCTATTATCAAAAAGACAACAAATAACAAGTGTTGGCAAGGATGTGGAGAAAAAGGAACTCTCATGCACTTTCAGCAGGAATATAAATTGGTGCAACCACTATGCAAAAGAGTATGAAGATGCCTCAAAAAAATTAAAAATAGAACTACTATATGAGCCAGCAATTCAACTTCTGGGTATTTTCCCAGAGAAAATAAAACACTAATTTAAAAAGACAGATGCACTCCTATATTTACTGCAGCATTATTCACAATAGTCAAGAGATGGAAGCAAATTTAAGTGCCCGTGGATAGAAGAATGGATAAATAAGATGTGGAATATTAATCAGTCATAAAAGAGAATGAAATCTTTGAAAAGAGAATGAAATCTTCGACATGGATGGACCTGGAAAGTATTATGCTAAGTGAAGTAAATCAGACAGGGAAAGACAAATACCATATGGTTTCACTATATGTGGCATCTAAAAAACAAAACAAATGAACAATCATAACAAAACAAAAACATGGTCATAGATACAAGTGGTTGCCAGAAGGGAGGAGGGTAGTGAGATGAGTGAAATAGATGAAGGAAATCAAGAGGTACAAACTTCCAGTTACAAAATAAATGAGTCATGGGAATGGCATGTACAGTACAGAATGGGGAATATAGTCAGTAATAATGTAATATCTTCATATGGTGACAGATGTTAAGTAGACTTATTGTGGAGATCATTTTGAAAGGTACAAAAACATCAAATTACTATCCTGTGCACCAGGAGCTGACACAGTATTGTAGGTCAATTATACTTTTAACAACCAAAGAGAAAGTGAAAGTTGCTCAGTTGTGTCCAACTCTTTGAGACCCCATGGACTATACAGTCCATGGCATTCTCCAGGCCAGAAAACTGGAGTGGGTAGCTGTTCCCTTCTCCAGGGGATCTTTCCAACCCAGAGATGGAACTCAGGTCTCCTGCATTGCAGGTGGATTCTTTACCATCTGAGCCATCAGGGACACCCTCCAACAAGCAAACAAACAAACTTGTAGAAAAGGAGATCAGATTTCTGGTCAACAGAGGCAGGCAGGGGAGAGGAAGGAGATTTAAATGAAGAAGGTTAAAAAGTACAAACTTCCAATTATAAGATAAATAAGTACTAGGAATGTAACCTACAACATGATTAATATCATTAGTATTGCTGGATTTTATATATAAAGGCTGCTAAGAGAGTAAATCCTGAATCCTCATCACAAGAAAAAAACTAGGGTGGAGGGTTCTGACAAATGTGGTCCACTGGAAAAGGGAATGGCAAACTGCTTCAGAATGCTTGCCTTGAGAACCCAATGAACAGTATAAAAAGACAAAAATATATGACACTGAAAGATGAACTCCCCAGGTCAGTAGGTGCCCAATATGCTACTGGAGAAGAGCAGAGAAGAGTTCCAGAAGGGATGAAGAGGCTGAGCCAAAGTGAAAACAATGCCCAGTTGTGGATGTGACTGGTGGTGGAAGTAAAGTTCAATGCTATAAGGAACAATATCCTGTAGGAACCTGGAATGTTAGGTCCATGAATCATGGTAAATTGGAAATGCCAGAAAACTGGAGATGGCAAGAGTGAACGCAGACATTTTAGGAAAATCAGTGAACTAAAATGGAATGGAATGGTTGAATTTAATTCAGATGACCATTATATCTACAATTGTGGGCAAGAACCCTCAGAAGTGGAGTAGCCCTCATAGTCAACAAAAGAGTTCAAAATGCAGTACTTGGGTACAATCTCAAAAATGACAAAATGATTTCTCATTTCCAAGGCAAATCATTCAATATCACAGTAATCCAAGTCTATGCCCTGACCACTAATGTCAAAGAAGTTGAAGTTGAATGGTTCCATGAAGACCTACAGTAATTTCTAGAACCAACACCTAAAAAAGATGCCCTTTTCATCATGGGGGAACAGAATGCAAGAGTATTTCTACTTTCATCAAGAGATACCTGGAGTAAGGGGCATGTTTGGCCTTGGAGTACAAAATGAAGCAGGGCAAAGGCTAACAGAGTTTTGCCAAGAGAACACACCAGGCATAGCAAACACCCTCTTCTAACAACACAAGAAACAACTCTACACATGGACATCACCAGATGATCAATACCGAAATCAGACTGATTATATTCTTTGTAGCCAAAGATGGTGAAGCTCTATACAGTCAGCAAAAACTGGGAGCTGACTGTGGCTCAGATTATGAAATCCTTATTGCCAAATTCAGACTTAAAATGAAGAAAGCAGGGAAAACCACTAGGTCATTCAGGTATGACCTAAATCATATCCCTTACAATTATACAGTGGAAGTGACAAATAGATTCAAGGGATTAGGTCTGATAGACAGAGTGCCTGAAAAACTATGGATGAAGATTAATAACATTGCACAGGAGGAGGTGATCAGAAATATCCCCAAGAAAAAGAAATGCAAGAGGCAGAATGGTTGTCTAAGGAAGCCTTACAAATAGCTGAGAAAAGAAGAGAAGTGAAAGGCAAAGGAGAAAAGGAAAGATATTCCCGTTTGAATGTAGAGTTCCAAAGAACAGGAAGGAGACATAAGAAAGCCTTCTTAAGTGAACAATGCAAAGAAATAGAGGAAAACAATAGAATGGGAAAGACTAGATATCTCTTCAAGAAACTTAGAAATACCAAAGGAACACTTCATGCAAAAACGGGCAAAATCAAAGACAGAAAAGTTTTGACCTAACAGAAGCAGAAGATAGTAAGAAGAGGTGGCAAGAATACACAGAAGAACTGTACAAAAAGGTCATCATGATCATGACCACATAACCAGGCTGGTGTGATCACTCAGCTAGAGTCAGACTTCTTGGAAGGCAAAGTCAAGTGGGCTTTAGGAAGCATCATTACGAACAAAGCTAGTGGAGGTGATAGGTTTCCAGCTGAGCTATTTCAAATCCTAAAGATGATGCTGTGAAAGTGCTGCATTCAATATGCCAGCATATTTGGAAAACTCAGCAGTGGCCACAGGACTGGAAAAGGTCAGTTTTCATTCCAATCTCAAAGAAAGGCAATGCCAAAGAATGCTCAAACTACCGCACAATTGTGTTCATCTCACATGCGACCAAAGTAATGCTCAAAATTCTTCAAGCTAGGCTTCATCAGCACATGAACAAAGAATTTCCAAATTCCAGATGTTCAAGCTGGATTTAGAAAAGGCACAGGAACCAGAGATCAAATTGCCAACATTTGTTGGATCACAGAAAAAGCAAGAGAATTCCAGAGAAACATCTACTTCTACATCATTGAGTATGCTAAAGCCTTTGACTGTGTGGATCACAAAAAAACTATAGAAAAATCTTAAAGAGATAGGAATAGCAGACCACCTCACCTGCCTCCTAAGGATTATGTGTGCAGATCAAGAAGCAACAGAGAACTGGACAGGAAGCAACAGACTGATTCCAAGTTGGGAAAGGAGTACATCAAGGGTGTATATTGTCACTGTGCTTATTTAACTTATATGCAGAGTACATCATGCAAAATGCCAGAAATCACAATGAAGCACAAGCTGGAATCAAGATTGCCAGAGAAATATCAATAACCTCAGATATGCAGATGACACCACCCTTATGGCAGAAAGTGAAGAGGAACTAAAGAGCCTCTTGAGAAAAGAGAAAGAGAAGAGTGAAAAAGCTGACTTAAGACTCAGCATTCAAAAAACAAAGATCATGGCATCTGGTCCCATCACTTCATGGAAAATAGATGTGGAAACAGTGGAAATTGTGACAGACTTTATTTTCTTGGCCTCCAATGTCACTGCAGATGGTGACTGCAGCCATGAAATTAAAAGATGCTTGCTCCTTGGAAGAAAAGCTATGACCAACCTAGACAGCATATTAGAAAGCAGAAACAGTACTTTGCCAACAAAAGTCCATCTAGTCAAAGCTATGGTTTTTCCAGTAGTCATGTATGGATGTAAGAGTTGGACAATAAGGAAGGCTGATAGTTGGAGAATTGATGGTTTTAAACTGTGGTGTTGGAGAAGACTCTTGAGAGTCCCTTGGACTTCAGAAAGAGCAAACCAATCAATCCTGAAGGAAATCAGTCCTGAATATTCATTGAAAGGACTAATGCTGAAGCTGAAGTTCCAGTACTTTGGCCACCTGATGGGAAGAGCCGATTCGTTAGAAAAGACACTGATGCTGGGAAAGAGTGGAGGCAGGCAGAGAAGGGGATGACAGAGGATGAGATGGTTGAATAGGATCATCAACTCAATGGACGTCAGTTCAAGCAGAGTGAAGATGGTGAAGGACAGCAAGGCATGACATTTGCTGTCCATGGGGTCATGGACATGACTGAGCAACTGAACAGCTACAGAAAAGTAAATCCTGAGTCCTCATCAGAAGAAAAAAAAATATATGGTTTTACTTTATCTTTGTATCTATCTGAGATAATGGATGTTCACTAAACTTATTATGGTGATCATTTCATGATGTATGGAAGTCAAGTCATTATGTATGCACCTTAAACCATATAATGCTATGTTAGTTATTTCTTGGAAGAAAATTGAAAGAAAAAAAATGGAATTACATGACATATTAATAAGAGAAATTAATAGTAAATGGCACAATATAAATAAATGTTTCCAGAAAAACAATTAGACATAATTTTGTTATTCTGCACACAGAGAAATGAATGATTACTTGTCTTTGAAATGTGGAGAAAAAAATATTTTCAAATGTTGGTTGGAAAGACATTAGAAATTATCATTATTTAAAATATTTTATGTTTACTGTGTTTTTTAATGACTTTCTATACATATTAAGTTAAATGTTCATTTAGAAGTTCTTGTCTAGAGAAGGAGAAATACTGTATGACATCCCTTATATGTGGAATCTAAAAAGAAATGATACAAATGAAGTCACTTACAAAACAGAAGGAGACTCACAGACTTAGAGTGCAAACTTATGGTTGCCAGGGGAAGGGTAGGAAGAGATAGTTAGGGAGTTGGGGATGGACATGTACACACTGATATATCTAGAATGGATAATCAACAAGAAGCTACTCTATAGCCCAGGGAACTCTGCTCCGTGTTATGTGGAAGCTTAGATGAGAGGGGAGTTTGGGGGAGAATGGATACATATATATGTATGGCTGAGACCCTTCACTGTTCACCTGAAACTATCACAACATAGTTTGTTAGTCAGCTATACCCCAATGCAAAATTAAAACTTTTTTAAAAAAAATTCTTATCTACACTGACAGTATGTCACTGTATGTAAAATAGACAAACAGGATTTATTGTATAGCACAGGGAACTACACACAGTATATTGTAGTAAGGTATAATGAAAAAGAATCTGGATAAAACATATATGTATAATTTAATCACTTTGCTGTACATCTGAAACTACTGCAATATTATAAATCAATTATACATCAATTTAAAAAAAATTAAAACTTTTTTAGAAGTTCTTGTCTAAAGTTGTGATTGTTAAGATCCAGCTGATGGTATTTTTTCTTTTTGACACCCATTACTTATAAGATTTCAGAAAGATTTCAGTATAGATGAGTAAGAAAATACATTCACACAAATATGCATGTTTGTAAGCAGAGTACATCATGAGAAATGCTGGGCTGGAGGAAGCACAAGCTGGAATCAAGATTGCCGGGAGAAATATCAATAACCTTAGATATGCAGATGACACCACCCTTATGGCAGAAAGTGAGGAAGAACTAAAAAGCCTCTTGATGAAAGTGAAAGAGGAGAGTGAAAAAGTTGGCTTAAAGCTCAACATTCAGAAAATGAAGATCATGGCATCTGGTCTCATCACTTTATGGCAAATAGATGGGGAAACAGTGGAAACAGTGGCAGACTTTATTTTGGGGGGCTCCAAAATCACTGCAGATGGTGATTGCAGCCATGAAATTAAAAACACTTACTCCTTGGAAGGAAAGTTATGACCAACCTAGAGAGCATATTAAAAAGCAGAGACAGTACTTTGTCAACAAACGTCCATCTAGTCAAGGCTATGGTTTTTTCAGTGGTCATGTATGGATGTGAGAGTTGGACTGTGAAGAAAGCTGAATACCAGAGAATTGATGCTTTTGAACTGTGGTGTTGGAGAATACTCCTAGAGTCCCATGGACTGCAAGGAGATCCCACCAGTCTATTCTAAAGGAGATCAGTCCTGGGTGTTCTTTGGAAGGACTGATGTTGAAGCTGAAACTCCAATACTTTGGCCACCTGATGTGAAGAACTGACTCATTTGAAAAGACCCTGATGCTGGGAAAGACTGAGGCCAGGAAGAGAACTGGACGACAGAGGATGAGATGGTTGGATGGCATCACCGACTCAATGGACATGGGTTTGGGTGGACTCTGGGAGTTGGTGATGGACAGGGAGGCCCAGTGTGCTATGGTTCATGGGGTCACAAAGAGTCAGACACAACTGAGAGACTGAACTGAACTGAAGGGGACAATTTGCTTGAGGGACTTCAACTATTCATATTTTTACAGGAGCATGTTCCTGGATACAGAACAAGGATTTGAAAGAAATCCATCAGACATAACCAGCAAAGGATTCTCATACCTGACAGAGAAGGTAACAGCCTTGACTGTTTACTTTTCTTCATAGCCAGACATCTTCAAAGTTCAGTTCAAAGGTTTTGAATAGCAAGGCCCACACTTACTTCTCACACTCTGTAATAAATATTTTGCCATAATTACTCGGGTATAAGTTCTGAATTCTTGTGTCTCTGTTCTAAATTCTTAATTTAAAGCTTGACAATCTCAGTTAACTTCTTGATCAAAACTGACTTTCACCTTTTCCCATTTGTGTTCCAGCATGTAGTGAACTGAAGTGCATTTATTTCCATATTGTTTTGCTGTGTTTGTGGATCTGTTAGTCACTTGGACAGCATAACCCCAATTTTCTCTGTGGTTCTTTAAACTTTGTTTACAGCTTTATTAAGGTATAATTGATACACAAAAAAGCTGTACTCATTCAATGTATACAATTTGATGAGTTTGGACATAGGCTAACACTGATGATACCATCACCACAGTCAAGGTACTTTAATTCTTTATTTAGTGTTGAGTTTGCTTCCCTCCATTTTCTTTTTTTTCCCCCTCCGGTTATGTGTCTGATTGTCTTTCTCAATGGCTTCATTGTCATTAATATACCTGTACTCTCTCTACATCATGTCTACAACCCCCCTACTTCACTTCTGGGTATTCATTTGGTTAGCATCTCCCAAAGGACCAACCAAGCAAGGGAGAAAACTGAATTCTCTGGGTTTCATTTCTTTGCTGCTGCTGCTGCTAAGTCGCTTCAGTCATGTCTGACTCTGTGCGACCCCATAGACGGCAGCCTACCAGGCTCCCCCATCCCTGGGATTCTCCAGACAAGAACACTGGAGTGGGTTACCGTTTCCTTCTCCAATGCATGAAAGTGAAAAGTGAAAGTGAAGTGGCTCAGTCATGTCTGATCCTCAGCAACCCCATGGACTGCAGCCTTCTAGGCTCCTCCATCCATGGGATTTTCCAGGCAAGAGTACTAGAGTGGTGTATCATTTCTTTCTGCTATCTCTTAAATATACTTTCTTAGAGAAAATCAACTTTTTCCACTGACTCCTGCTTTCCTAAGCAAGAAATTGAATAAGGCTTCAGAGAATTACTCCTCCACAACCTACCCACCTCATTTTGCCCAGCTATATCTATATATGTTATCCTGCCTGCACTCAAGAACATCTGTACTTACTTTGGTCACTGAGCCATTCTTAGCAAGTATTCCATGGTGAATCCATAGACAAGTTTTCCTTATTAATCTGTTGAATGTTATGAGTGCAGATTTCAGGGGGTATTGCTTTATTTTCTCCATGTCAATTTTAAATGGTCAGACTTCTAGAACCTTCTTTCATCTCATCCTTTAAATCTCTGCTACTCACCATGTGGTCCAAAGCCACCAGCATCAGTATCACCTTGGAGCTGATTAGAAATGCAGACTCTCCTGCCTCACCTCAGATACCCTAAGCCAAGATCTGCATTTTAGCAGGATCACATGGTAGTTCCTGTGCACACTATATTTAAGAGACACCCTTCTAAACATCTGTAAATGCTTTTTCTAATCTAGTGATGCTGCCTAGATACTTTTCTGGAAGTGCTTTTAACTTATACTTCCCAAAGTGGTTTTCACTGAACTCTCTCCCTCTTGGATTCCAGAACACTCTATCTACCTCTCTGCTAGCTATTTATCCCTCAGACATGTGACAGTGAAGCTGCTCAGACAGACCATTACACCACCTCCCTTTCCCTCTCTTCTATTCTTCTTGGTCTTTATCAATCCAGTAACTCAAGGCAAAGTCTGGGGATCAACCTATGGTTTCTTCTTTCACTCTCTAACATCAAATCAGCCACCAAGATCTTTATACTTAGGCCAAACACACCTCTAGACTTTACTCCTCAGATCCACCTTCGCTGGTCACTTGGATTACTGCAACATCAGGAAGACAGGTCTTCCAGTCTCCTATCTCCGGTTCCTCCAAAATATTCACTATCACACTGCTCCCCAAGTTACCTTTCTGAACCTCAATTCTGAACATCTCCATCAAGCATATATCTCCTCCCTCTACCTAGAACACTAATCTTCAAATATTTATGATGGAGATAATAACTGACACTCTCAGTGTCCTGTCTTATATCCACTTACCGCAACTCTGTTTCCACCCATGATTTAGGAAACAGTACCCAGCATGTTGACACAACTGCCCCCATAGGTGCGTGTGTCCTCTGATCACTGCATGGGGCCTTCTCCAGGGGCCTCCATCCTTGGACAGAGGGACCTCATGATGCACACGGAGGGGCACATTGGAAAGTCTGGCAATTAAGTGCCTCTGTGGGTAAAGCTCAACAAATGAGGGATATGAATCAGTGGAAATTACCCCAACAATCCTAGCTATCAGTGGGCAATTTTAGGGTGCATTCATGTGGTTCTTAGATGGTCCCAAACTGAACTGAGCACTAGCTGTCCACTGTACTCACACCCATTATTGGCATTTCTCTCTTCCCTGTGTCACTTCCTCACCCTCTTGTGTCTTTCCTGAAATCACCTCCCAAGCAAATTACCTGCCCTGGTCCTTGTTTCAGAGTCTGATAATAAGGGGAGAGAATTTTAGCCTTTATCAATAACACACGCATATTTAAATATATATGTATATATGTGCCTGCATGTACATACATACGCGTATGGATTCTGTCTATACATTATATACATATACTGTACTAATGCTCCTTGTGTGTAGTTAAAAAAAAAAAGCAAGAAGTAGAAATATAAAAAAGAATATGAAACAGTATCAGTTCAGTTCAGTCACTCAGTCATGTCCGACACTTTGAGACCCCACGAATTGCAGCACGCCAGGCCTCCCTGTCCATCACCAACTCCCGGAGTTCACTCAGACTCACGTCCATCGAGTCCATGATGCCATCCAGCCATCTCATCCTCTGTTGTCCCCTTCTCCTCCTGCCCCCATTGCCTCCCAGCATCAGAGTCTTTTCCAATGAGTCAACTCTTTGCATGAGGTGGCCAAAGTACTGGAGTTTCAGCTTTAGCATCATTCCTTCCAAAGAAATCCCAGGGTTGATCTCCTTCAGAATGGACTGGTTGGATCTCCTTGCAGTCCAAGACTCTCAAGAGTCTTCTCCAACACCACAGTTCAAAAGCATCAATTCTTCGGTGCTCAGCCTTCTTCACAGTCCAACTCTCACATCCATACATGTATACTATTTCCAAAAAGCTTACTAATCAAAATGATTTTACAATAGCTAACATCTCAAGAAACAGTGTCTTCTTAAGGTATGACCTGGACTATATTTTTAGTAGCAATGGTTTTAAGCCCACTCTTCAGTGTTCTTTTTTAAAGATTTTGTAGAAGTCTTCATTAAATTTGTTACAATGATGCTTCTGTTTTATGCTTTGGTTTTTTTGGCCATGCGGCACATGAGATCTTAGCTCACTGACCAGGGATCAAATCCACAGCCCTTGCATTGAAAGGTGATATCTTAACCACCTGACCACCAGGGAAGTCCCAAGTCTTCTTAATTATTTCTATTTTTCTGCTTTTTTTGGGGGGCCCTACTTCTTCTTATTTAACTGTTTGTTATCGCATGACAGGATGGATGAAGCAATTGCTGTAAGAACAGGATAAAGACAGCTGCTGTTTTCTTACCATTTCTTAACCAGTATTCTCTTCAAGGTGATGGTTCTTTTCAAGAATCTCCTTTAATGCCCTTGTCCATTCTGTGAGAAGAAGTTCAGTGAATACCCCTTAATTAAGTCCATGATTCTATCCAACCAGCTTCACTTAACTAACACCACATTGCAACAGGCTATGAGAGCAAACGAGGCAGTGTTGCTACCGCCACACTGCCTGGTGGGAGGAGGCACTCCCATACTTTCTACACGCTTCCTCCCACACCATGTATGACATTTTCTGTGTTACCAGGACTGAATGCCAGTGCTGCGGCCCAGCCATGTATTAAACAGTTATCAAGTTCAATTTTATTTCCTTTTTAGGATTAAAAAATACATAATTAAGAAAGGACTTAGCAGTCCAGTGGTTAACAATTCGCCTTCTAATGCAGGGAGCATGAGTTTGATCCCTGCTCAGGAAGCTAAGATCCCATACGCCTTGCAGCCAAAATGCAACATAAATCAGAAGCAATGTTATAACAGATTCAATAAAACCTTTAAAAATGTCTACATAAAAAAAGTTTTTTTAAAAAAGGAATGTCTACTTTGGATACTATTGACCTAGATGCTGGACTCTAAAAATACAAAATTGAAACTCCATAGAATGACTCTTGTCTCTATGATTTGTCTTCTGTGTAGAATACCCAACTTTATCTTGACTCACTTCCTTAAATTTCTAAAAGCAGTCTTGCTCTTTTATACCATGGAGCTTAGCAAATGTTCTTCTACATGTCTCTTTGGCTTTTTAATCTTTTATCAACCTAGAGTCACAGTTTCCACTCGCAAATACCTCCATGACTGTATCCCTCAGCTCAGCACCAGTAGCAGCTGAACCTACCTTGGAGACTTCCAAGTGCATTTGGATCTAAGTCACACCACGTGGCTCCACCTCAAGAAACCCAGCAGACATCTTTCAGTTCTCTGGCCCACAAGCTTCCCTGTGCAGCTCCAATATGCATGCATAGTCCCCGGAGGGAACTCTCCACCAGTGCAGACAGGAGCCAGTGGTTAAGTACTCCAGTTTCCTGTCTTTTAAGTGGATAGTTTTGGAAGGCATTGTGCTTGTTTTTCAGGAAGTCCCGGTGGAACCAAGTCCCATTGCCCACAGGGGATCCTTGATAAGACACCCTTGTGGTAGCTCTCCCTCATCCCTGACCCCCTGATGCCTCCTGGGACGTGCTCCCAATTAAACCAAAATGCACCTAGATCCTTACCTCAGGTTCCGCTCTCAGGAGACAACAAACTGATGTACCTTTTTCTGTAAAACCATCCCTGGAAGTCTGGAGCACTCCCTCCCACCCCTTAAGGTATTTCTATTCTCTTTGCTACTTTCCAACCTTGTATTTATCTCAGCTGTTTCAGTTATCACAAGCAGACACAATGGTTGGCTATCACACATATTCCCCAGCCTTTCCTCTAGGGCCCTGCAAAGTGGTCATCCAACCAGGTAGAATGTCACCTGTGCTCATACACGCGTGTCTACACGTGGCTTCTCCTGGTTGGCTCCTCTGCTGCGGGATTCTGGGGGACTTGGTGTTATTGTGCTTCGTGAGCATGTGTTTCCCCTTGACCCAAGCCTACTCCTCCAGGCGCAGCTTCCCTCATCAGGCTCAACTCCCCTTCACGTTGCCCCAGCAGGCAGAGCAGCTAGACTGGTACCCACGGTTGGCCTTTCAAGCCCCCTGCTCAAACCTTGGATCTCCAGGCTGCTGCAGCTCTAAGATGCCTATTGGAATTGCTTAAGGCCCTGAGTTTTCCCACTCAGTGAAACACTTGTTCAGTTTAAATTCTCTAAGACACCATCATTCCTTCAAAAGATTAGGCAAAGGATGATTTCAATTGATAGCTATCATTCTCCACTTCAAATGACTACTCTTCTTAAGTGACTAATTCTCTCAAAGTACATTCAGCATTCTTCCCCTCCACTCACTCCTACCCTCAATGACCTGTGAGGCTTAATCATGTTATTTAATCCCCGGGCTTTAGAATTTTTATTTATATTGATAAAATGGGGATAAAAGTTACTTGCCTACAGAATGATAAAGGAAACAAGATTGTCTCCTGGATTTTATCAGAGCCGTAGGCTAAGGTTTATGATTTTCAGCACCTAATGATATTTCACATTATTGTTCTAGTTTCAATCAAACACACACACACACAATATCCTCCCCCAGTCTAATGCAGTCATCCTTTGAAGGACATTTTTGCTATACACCTGAAGTAGATACATAAATATAATTGCTGACATCTATTTACCCACCCCCCAAAGCCTACCACAATGTGCAAGTGTGTAGTTCTCAATAAAGGATGTGAAAATTACGGATATAAAGTGAAGCTTTGGCATGCCAAATTTCCAGCATCCTCCTATTTAGACATCAAACAAGACTTCCGTGTTGTACAAAGCAAAGGAACAGGAAAACGTAGACCACTCAGCATGACTGCACTGGCTCCAGCAGGTCAGGAGGCTGCTTCTTCAGAGGATGAAAATATTTCATGCTTCCTGTATTTCAGGAAGAACCCGGGTCCATCTTGACAACAAAAAACCCCGTGGTGCTTAAAAACAAGCATCCCTCATATCCACACCATCAATTCTGAGATTGGGGGTAGGGAAAAAAAAAGACTTTGATTCCACGGGGGGAAAGAGACATCAAGAGAATTAAATTATTAACTGTTAAAATACCACAAAGTTAGGGAGGAAGAAGAAGGATGAGTTTTTCATTGACTCATCCTGGTTCATTTATTCCTGCTTATGTTGGGATCATTTTGCTCTGAAGTCATGAGGAAAAGAAAGGTTTCATCTAACCTTGAGCTCAGGGCAAAAATATTCTTTTGGCAGAATGGTTGCAAATGTAAAATTATTGTGAAGGATAGCATCAGCCTACAACAATGTCATGGAAAGCATAAAGGGAATTTTTTAAATTTTCAAGAGATGAGATAGGGCAGAATGGTCATTTGTTACTTATTCAAAACATTTTAATTGTGAACATTTCAAATGCATACACACACACGTAAATATACATACACACAAAAACATATAATAAAATTCCACACCGCATGTCCCCACAGCTTCAAAAATTACTAGTCCAGTATGGACACTTTTAGAGTTACAGATATTTAGGCCATATGAAGTTTAGACATGCCTGACAGCAGTCCATTTGGCATTTTTAAGAACATGATTCTTTTTTTCTTCCCCTGTTGTCTATAGCCACTATAAATTCACCAAAAGGAAAATGGGCCAGAGCTATGTGAGTGTGTGGGTGTTTTCCCATGCACTCTATTTGTTTATTCACATAGTCTAGTCCTCAGGGAATTTAAAAAAGAAAAAAAAAACTAGTTTTACTTTAGAAGATCCAAAGAACTCAACATTTACAAGCTCTGGATCATTAAATATTATAGTTACTTCCCTATGACGTCAGTAAGTGGGAAGTGTTATTATCCCCATTTCACAGATGAAGAAACTGAGGGCTTTTATGATTCTATGTATCATCCAAAGCCAAACTGTGCTGGCAAGAGAATCAAGGGCTTCCAATAAAGCCCATTGATTTAACTTCTAGACAACACTGTTCAATAGAAATATAATGCAAGACATGTATGTGGTTTAATATTTTCCAGTAGCCACATTTAAACGGTAACAATAATCAGATGAAATTATGTTTAAATTATAGTTGATTTAGCTGATATGTCCAAAGTATTATCAGTCCAACAAGTTGTTTTAAAAATTATTAATGCAATAGTATACTTTCTTGTTTTCACACTAAATCTTCAAAATAGATGTGCTTTTAACAGTGAAAACTTCTCAATTTGTGTCCATCTCAATTTGGACCCACTGCCTTTCAAGTACTCAGTTACCATGAGGTGGCTGGTAGTTCCTGCTCAGGACAGCTGAAGTTTGGACCACAGGTCTTCTCTCACAAGGCTTCCTACTAGATAGCTTCCCCAAGACATGTCCAGCCTTTTGTTGACTGTTAGGGCACCTTCAATTTTTCTTTACTATCACTTTGGTTTGGGCTAATGTAACCAAATGGTGTCTGTGCTCAGTTACTCAGTCATGTCCGACTCTTTGCAACCCCATGGACTGTAGCCCTCCAGGCTCCTTTGTCCATGGGATTTTCCCAGGCAAGAACCAAGTGATAGTAACATGAAGTCTAACTCTAAGAGGAAACATGAGAAACCTCACACAAATTTAGAAAGTGGATTTATTGTATATTGAATTCAAGTTCTTATAGTTGAAAGCTTTAATAAAATTAGGAATGAACCTGTGACAGGCAAGCAAATAAACTGTTCACTATAGTAGAAGATTTGTGCAGCTAAGATTTTTGAAGCTATCAGTTAATAGGCAAATGTTTTAAACATCTTTCTTCTGTTGACAACTCAATAAATTCCACAAGTTACAATAGTGATATAGTTACTGAATAGTATGATCTTAGGGGAAAAAAAAAATCCATTTAGCTTGGTCCTTAGTGGTACTCATACAGACAGAGAGCACTTTGCCTCTTTTAATTAGAGTGTACTTGCATTCCCCATGGTAAGGGATTGCCCTTTGAACACTGACCTTTATATACCACACAAAACTACAAGCAGATTCATTTGAACCTCTCATTTATTTCACTGGAGGTCCCTGAATGTGGTGGTGACATTAAAAAAAAAAAGTCTGAAATCTCAAAGTATTTTGCAAAGTCATAAATCCTTGATGACCTAAGGAAAACTTAGCATCTAGGTCAAAGGAAGACAAAGTAGCATTTTCATAGGCAACAAAAAATTAACTATAGCCTCTACCCTACAAGTGTGTGTCACTGTGGTGAAGGAGAGCCAAAAGTGAAACAAATCAAATTTGTAATCATCTAAAACACATGACTTATTAGTGAGTGACTCTAAGGAAACCATTAGACAAGAAATTAAAGGCTTGTAAGGTAATGTCAACCACATGTTTAGAACTATTGGTGACGACTAATCATCCAAGTCTCAATGGACATGAGTTTGAGTAAACTCCAGGAGCTGGTAATGGACGGGGAGGCCTGGCGTGCTGCAGTCCATGGGGTTGCAGAGAGTCGGACACAACTGAATGACTGAACTGAACTGAATCATCCAAGCATCTAAATGTGAGGATACATATTGATTGTTCATTTATTTCAGAGAATTTTTTGAGGTATACAGTTTATAAGATTTGCACCTATAAATGTTCAGCAGTGAAAATCAATCATTCCACTGTATTTATATATCTATATATCCACCTACATATGGATCTACCTATGTATGCATTACCTTGCTCAGTTGTGTCTGAGTCTTTACCACCCCATGTGCTGCAGCCTGCCAGGTTACTCTGTCCATGGGATTTTCCAGGCCAGAATACTGGAGTGGGTTGCCATGCCCTCCTCCAGGGGATCTTCTCAACCTAGGGCTCGAACCCAGGTCTCCTGCAGAAGGTCTCCTGCATTGCAGGCAGATTCTTTACTAACTGAGCCACCTGGGAAGCCCTAAGCTACCTATGTATGTTCATTCTCAAATATATAAATCATAAAACTATACTAGAGTGCCTATGAATAGATTGGAAAAATATTAATCTACATATACATGAGTAAAATAGTAAAAAATATATTTGCTGAATAAAACTTTATTTTTTGGAGAAAAAAAGTGTGATAGATGATAGATAATTATTCCTCATTTAAAAACTGTCGATTTATCTCAATAAACGTAGCGGTCGGGGAAGATCCACTTAAGAGACACATTTTCAAAATGGCCTTTTTTTGAGCAAAAGACTGTTTTTAAAATCCTTCAAATAGTTCTTTTATTCAAGTCACTTCAAGAAAAATGACTCCAGAATTCACATGCATTTGGAAGATCTAGTGATGAATAGTATAACTACCCACTTAATTGAAAGTTATTGTTAAAGGCTAATCAGGCAAGGATTTTGCCTTTCTGATCACAGGATTCAATCCAACATTACTGCTTTAGCTCTGTTTAGCTGAAGATACACTTGTCCCCAACAACTTCATCTTATAAGAATCCTAGCATGCAGTGAAATACGTGTACCCACAGGAGACACGCAACAGGTTGTCTGGTGTGTGGCATGTGCCACACCTGGATAATTGCCAAGCCCAGCAGTGAAGCTGAGGAAAGCCTGACCTTTCCTGGGAGGCCAGTGAGACAAAGATAGAGGATCACCCCCATCTAATGCCTGCTTTCTTCCCAGAGGAGCCAAGCTCTAGCACAGCCTCTGGGGATTTTCCTGATTCCCACTTGGACAAACTATGGCTTCTCAGAGCCTGTCTGAGAAGGCACACTGATAAATCAATAGGTAAACGATTAAAAGTTGCTCTTTCTAAGATAAACATGGTAGAAACAGTAGCAATTATCACAAAATCAGATTATTTACTTAATGTGCTGCTTTTACATTTGTACCTTATAGAAAGAATGAGAGAAAAAAAAAAGAAAAAAAATGAGTGACGGAAGGAGAAAGGAAGGTAAGAGGAAAAAGGAAAGAAGGAGGGAAGAAAGAAAAAGCATTTCCTCTTTCTCTTGGGTGATGGTATATTTATTTTGCATTTTGTCAAGCAATTTATCACTTTCTTTGAGCACACACATTTCCATAAAACTGCATATTTTAAAGCACTGAACAGTCATTAAACACATAGAGTCTAACAATGGCAAGTATTGATAAAAGATCCCTAAATCCTAAAGAAATTTCCCACCAATAAAAATTTTGCTTCCACAAAGGCTGCCTTTTTCCCAGAGACATTTCATATTCTGAGGATAGGAAATCAAGAGGCCATCTGCTGAGGCTGGATGTCAAACACACAGGCTCTCCCTCCCATAGGCACTTTACCTGGTGGCCCTACACTACATCTGGGTTGCAAATCTCCCTCCAGGATAGCCCTTATATTCAGGCCACCAGGTTTACACAAAGAGACTGCCCAGCTACTAGCTGGTAAAAGGCTCCAGGGGTCTCACATGGTCCCTGAGAGCTGCGTAATTCAGTGCAGAAGCCTTCCATGCAATTACATGTCCCAGTAGACTACAGTGTAATTACATGGAGGAGACGGAAAAATAATTGCTTGTAACTTACACTGTGGTTGAGAAGGCATAAATAATCACGTGTGCACTATGTAATGATGTGTGATCACTTTGCCACTACTGTGTCACCGCTACCACATATTTAGATGATCGGCAGTGACCTCAGGAAAAAAAAACAAAACACTTTAAAGTTTTTTTGAAACTGAAATGTAAAGAACCGAAGCCCTGACAGCTACACGGTGCCTTTACAAAGGATTGCCTCGGGAAAATTTGTATAAGACCTCCCACCCAGCCTGCATGCACAACACGGGTAAAAAGCAAGTCGTGTGATAAGTGTTGCTGCATTTGCATATTTCAACTTGGCTAGCCATCTGGCCCCAATTTCCAGGCCCTGACATTTGATCTCTAAAAAGGTATAGATAAAACCAAGCAAGTTGTTAAAAATTCAATATAAATGAGAAATGCTATTTGAGAGATAATTCTTAACTTTTAAATCATTTTACATGTTTAATTCATAGTATCCTGGATATTATTTGCTAAGATTAAATCCTAATTCCCTTTGGCAACAATTCCTCAGTCTCATTTTTTTTTTTTTTTTTTAATAAAGAAAAGAAGCATTCTGTGTCTGAACAGCAGCATGTCATTTTAGGGAACTTTTCGATATATGAGTCATTTTGCATAATTCACAATCAGCCACAAATTCATCTACTTAGGGATAAAGTGGGGAAAATGCATATGTCTCCACATGTTTTATTCCAGGTTTAAGAGTGGTGTTGTTTGAAGTCTTTATTTTATCAGCTCTTGTCTCAATAGTTGGTGAAGTATGAGAATAACTCCAGTATTAAATTAGAAGTTTTGAAATCTCATTTAAAGGTCCATTTTGAAAACACATTAATATTGAAAATTTATTGAAAAAACATTAAATTTATTCTTAAAAAATATGATCTTTCCATTCTAATCATTTTAAAAGTGGCAGTAAAAATTCCTACAAGAAATTCAAGCTTAATCTCTCTGCTGCTGCTGCTGCTAAGTTGCTTCAGTCGTGTCCGACTCTGTGCGACCCCTTAGACGGCAGCCCACCAAGTGGAGGCTAAAATAGAAAATCAATGTTAATGAGCATGATAGACTGAATTACAATGAAACATTGTTAAAACTAGTTTCAAAACTAATTTCAAAACTACACCCTTGAAAAGAAATAAAGATTAAAACCTAAACATATGAAGCTGTTATTCAGTATAGGAGTTCAAAATTCTTTTTGTGTCCTGAGTTTTGGATCTGAGGAAGCCTATGGACTCTTTTCAAAGTATTTTTTAAAACATCAGAAAAAATACATAAGAATACAAAGGAAATCAATTGTATGAATGTTGTTAAACACAAAGATTTGTGATAGAGTAAAACACAGTTTTTTTTAAATTAATGAATATGTAACTATTAAGTTAAATGCATCTATTAGCTACTACATTTTCAAAGTGGTGACAAAAATATATGCGATTTTAACATATTGTAACCTTAAAGATATTTATACCTGGTACTGCTGGGATTGGGGGCAGAAGGTGAAGGGGACGACAGAGGATGAGATGGCTGGATGGCATCACTGACTCGATGGCCGTGAGTCTGAGTGAACTCCGGGAGTTGGTGATGGACAGGGAGGCCTGGCGTGCTGCAATTCATGGGGTCGCAGAGTCGGACACGACTGAGCAACTGAACTGAACTGAACTGACTGTGATTGTTGCTCACATTCATTACTGAAAGCAATTTTCTACTCTGGATAGAACTTAGTGAGAATAGAAATGTGATTTCTGATTCACAGATCCCTGAATTCTGTGTATAGACCCTCTCAGGGCCTATACTTAAACCAGGTTGAAGCACAGAACTGTTGTAATGACAATATTTTTGTTCTCACCATCCCTATGATTAAAAGAAAGAGCAGAACTATTTGTTTTACAAAGTTATTGGGAATAGAAAAATATTTAATGTTTCCAAGACAAGAGGGATCAAGTACATAAAGTCTACTTTTCACAAATATATATTGTAAAGAGGATGATAAAACAGTAGAGGCAGGGACTTTATTTCCTGCTTTCCTTGTGGCTCGGCTGGTAAAGAATCCACCTGCAGTGCAGGAGACCTGGATTCCATCCCTGGGTTGGGAAGATCCCCTGGAGAAGGGAAAGGCTACCCACTCCAGTATTCTGGCCTAGAGAATTCCGTGGGCTATATAGTCCATGGGGTCGCAGAGAGTCGGACACAACTGAGCAACTTTCACTTTCATTTATCCCTTTACCTACAAAATAAAACAATTAGAATGGATGATCCTTTCCTGAGATGCTAATTTTAATCTATCCTAGTCTGAAATTGATATTTGCCCATTCCTTTCTTCCCTGTATCCCCAGGCTACTTATTTAACCACGTTAGTGTTTCCCTTATATTTTACTACAACTTGACATTTTATAAAATCTTTACAGATAATCCTGACTTCATTTTGATTACTGCAGAAATATAACTGTCATGCCAACATGTGAACTTTCCAAACTCCCTGAAAGATGCAAATTGCTATCTGCTTATATAGTTAAGTCATGTTGGCAGGTGAGGGAAAATTCCTTTCCCATATATAAATACCCCCTGTTCCATGAGCTATTTTCTCCTAAAACTTCTAAGTGCACATCTCTTGATCATTATGCCATTATTATTTACGGAGCTGTGAGAAGTGGTTTTCAGTACACACGGCAGAGATGAACAAGCTTGCAGTTTTAATAAGGCCCACAGATAATTAAGACATACAATTTCTTCTTCTACAGCCAGGCCAGGAGGATTTTCAGCCTGTAATATGAATGACTAAATGCTTTCATGTCTGAATTTACACATGGCTATAAAATATATTTTGACATTTTTTCAGTCGGCTCTTTCATGTGTCTTGATTTCCCCAGGCAAAAATGAAACATCCTACATCATGTTCTACTAAAAATGGGAAGCTCAATCAGTCTTCAGCCCCGTTTATTTATTTGAAATCCATCCTGAATACCATCTGCATAGTCTCTTATCTGTTCATGAAAAAATAAAACCAAACTACATCTTAGAACAGTTCCATATATTTGTGCACTCCTTCCTCCAAATAAGGCAGGTCCATGAGAATGACTGATTTCATGTTACAGATTCAGTTTTGTAGTCAGCCTATTTCTGGAGTTCCCACAATAATGGATTCATTGAGGAACAAAAAATATGCTTAGCACATGCCTTTTCTCAAAGAAGACACATCGAGTTTGGAGAATAACATAAAAAGATCAGTGCATGGCAAGAGATTCTTAAAAGTGAAGAATTGATGTCAAGGAAGTTCTAGAAGAAGGCATGGGGAAAGAGATACATTTCAGCTTTAAGGCATCAGAGAAACTCATTGGCTCTAATTAAATTTGGAAAAGATTTCAAAATTGAGGAAAAATTAATCATGCAGAGACTGGAAATGACATTCCAAAGAGAGACCAGCATAAGTAAATTTGGTGAGGAGACAATATGTATTCAAAGAATTTAAAACTATTAAAGAATTTTAAACTATTATTGGGGGATTAGATTAGGCTTATTACAGTTTAGGGGTATTTGGGAACATGTAGTTAGATCATAGAGGAATTTAAGTGCTAAAGTTAAAAGTTTGAAATGCAGTTGCTAGATTATAAAGAATCATTGGATATCTTAGGACCCAAGGAATGCTTTGCCAGTGTGGGTTTGGGTAACACCTCTGAAAGCAGAAGGTCAGTTAGGAGCTAACCCTAAGCCTAAGGAGGAGATAAAGGCTTGAACCAAGGTGGTATTGGGAATATAAAGAAATAAATATCAGAAAGGTACATAAAGTATAAGAGAAAGGAATCTAAGAGATGCCCCTGGACAAGATTCTATAGAGTTGGGAGGGGTGGAGGTGTCTGTGATCAACCCAGGAAATACAGTTGGAATCCCTGAGCCAGTGATTCCATTAATATACTCCAAGTTGGCCATTTCCCTGTAGAATGAATCAAGATAACTATGGAATAACCCAAGATATAGATCTCATTCAGAAGCTGGATTTTCAATAATGGAAATTGCAATCCACAGGAAACTTCAAACTGTTTTAAGCATTAGAGTGGAGTAAAGAATAGGTAGCACAAGAGGTGAAAAAACAGTTATTCAAGAGCATTTGGATACAGTGACCACCTGAGGAAACACAAAATAGAATCATCAAAACTAGCACTATGTCTAAGTAAAACCATCTATTGTTAATCATAATCAATCTACAGATCTATCCTATTAACTGTGAAGACATTTATCTTGTACCATGATAGATGGCCTCAGTGGTATCACAGTGGACATGCTTCATGAAGAAGACAGATTTCTTTTAAAGTTTTTATTTTATGTTGGAGGATAGTTGATTAACAATGTTGTGATGATTTCAGGTATACAGAAAAAGTGATTCAGTTATAAATATACATGTTTCTATTCTTTTTCAAATTATTTTCCCATTTAGGTTGTTACATAATATTAAGCAGAGCTGTGGTTCAGTTCAGTTCAGTTCAGTCACTCAGCCACATCCAACTCTTTGCAACCCCATGGAATACAGCACACCAGCTTTCCCTATCCATCACCAACTCCCAGAGCTTACTCAGACTCATGTCCATCAAGTCGGTGATGCCATCCAACCATCTCATCCTCTGTTGTCCCCTTCTCCTCCCACCTTAAATATTTCCCAGCATCAGGGTCTTTTCCAGTGTGTCAGTTCTTCGCATCAGGTGGCCAAAGTATTAAGAGTTTCAGCTTCAGCATCAGTCCTTCCAATGAATATTCAGGGTTGATTTCCTTTAGGATGGACTGGTTGGATCTCCTTGAAGTCCAAGGGACTCTCAAGAGTCTTCTCCAACACCATGGTTCAAAAGCATCAATTCTTTAGCTAATAAACACATGAAAAGATGCTCAACATCACTCATTATTAGAGAAATGCAAATGAAAACCACAATGAGGTTTCATCTCACATCAGTTAGAATGGCCACCATCAAAAAATCTACAGGCAATAAGCACTGGAGAACGTGTGGAGAAAAGGGAACCCTCTTACACTGTTGGTAGGAATGCAAACTGGTACAGCTGCTATGGAGAAGAGTGTGGAGATTCCTCAAAAAAATAAAAATAGAACTGCCATACAACTTAGAAATCCCACTGCTAGGCATATACCCTGAGGAAACCATAACTGAAAGAGACTCATGTACCCCAGGGCTCATTGCAGCACTGTTTACAATAGCTAGGACATGGAAGTAACCTAGATGTCCTTCAACAGATGAATGGATAAGGAAATTGTGGTACATATACACAATGGAGTATTACTCAGCCATAAAAAGGAATGCATTTGAGTCAGTTCTAATGAGGTGGATGAACCTGGAGCCTATTATACAGAGTGAAGTAAGTCAGAAAGAGAAAGACAAATACTGTATATTAATGCATAAATATGGAATTTAGAAAGATGGCACTGATGTTCCTACATGCAGAGCAGCAAAGGAGAAACAGATGTAAAGAACAGACTTTTGGGCTCAGGGGGAGAAAGCAAAGGTGGTATGATTTGAGAGAATAGTGTTGAAACATGGACATTACCATATGTAAAACAGATGACCAGTGCAAGTTCAATGCATGAGGCAGGGCAACCAAAGCCGGTGCTCTGAGACAACCCAGAGGGATGAGGTGGGGAGGGAGATGGGAGGGGGCTTCAGGATGGGGAGGACAAGTGTATACCTGTGCCAATTCAGGTTGATGTATGGCAAAAACCATCACAATATTGTAAAGTAATTATCCTCCAAATAAAATAAACAAATTAATTAAACATATTTTTTCATGAAGAAGCATAGATTAGAGCACCCAATTTAGCATAAAAAGCAGGGAGCTGTTTTGCCTCTTGGCACTACAAACATTCTCCAAATAGCAGTTTCAAATGAGTTTAAGACCTTGTTCTAATAGAGGGGCAATTTAATTATAATTCATTACTTGGTTCTATCATGAACAAGAATAACATCATAATTAAGTGTTGTTGGTTTCCACCTGTGAGACTCAACATACCTAAAAAGTAAAGAAAACTTGACTATTGTTTCAGAATATAATATAAATGTTATCAAACTTGACAACTACCTCTCAGAGAGTAGGAAACAGTAGTGGTAGGGAAAGGTGGTAGACAGAGTAAAGCCAAAAAGTAGCATATCTTACATAGAATCAAAGAAATATGCATAATTATGGGAAAAGCAAAAAGGTTCAAGTGCATTAATTGAAGGTATATGTACTTAGCCAATGGAATTACATAAAAATTAAATAGCTATCAAGAAGAAGGGAATGGGAAGAGTAGGGTGATATGTAAAAGATTAACCCTTATCTTTCATGCAAGAAAAGAAATAGAAAGTTTAAACTTAATAATTCAAGAATAGCAGTATGACCACATTATTTGAAGTTATGAAAGTAAATACTGGGTAACACTTGAACAGAAATTTTAAAAGAGATTACCTCTGGGAAATGAAACTAGGAGAGGGGTTAATTGTAAGGGAGGATCAGATTCTTTTCAGGATAACCCTTCTATTCTATTTGAGTGTTAGCATGTGATATGACAAAATTAATTATAAATTAGTATACAAATGACAGTTTAAAATTGCAGAATGGAGAGGGATGAAGGAGGGGAATGCCAAGAGAGGAAAATGTCTATTCACCTTTTCACAGGGGATCTTTTGAGAAAGGAATAGAGGAAGGAAATACAAAAAGATTAGATAATTTTCTGCCAACTCAATTACTTTTTCTACTGTAGGAAAAGAAATAAAAGTGAGGCCAGGTAATGAGTTGGCGGAAGGGAGAAGTATAATGGAAATGTTCTGGTACAAACCAGAGAGAAAGTACTCGAAATCACAAGGGGCGTAGGTGTAAAATTATTCAGTCTAAGACAGAAATCTATTTCTGATGATAGCACATGAATAAAAACAAAAAATGATGCTTGAAGGGGTCACAGAAGGTTGGTAGATGGCTATATAGATCTCCTAGTAAGCACCTATTCTGTTCTTTAAAGTCTTCAGAACATATTATCCTGAAAATAGAGTACAAGGCCTTTTAAATCAGGAATCTCTTCCCTGTTTTTAAACCAACCACTATGGAAATCTAAACAGAAAAGAGAATCTCTTCCCAGAAGTGAATTTGTTGTTTTAAGGAGAACAGGCATTTGTAATTTTGTTAGCGGTCACTAAATGCCTTCCATAGTGAGTGAGAGAGTTACTCAGTCATGTACAACTCTGCAACCCAACGGACTGTAGCCTGCCAGGCTCCTTTGTCCATGGGATTCTCCAGGCAAGAATACTTGAGTGGGTTGCCATTTCCTTCTCCAGGGAATCTTCCCAATCCAGGGATTGAACACAGGTCTCCTGCATCGCAGGCAGATTTTCTACCATCTGAGCAAGTGGTCAGGATGGAAATACAATGTGCTTTTAACTTTGTATGAAAAATAATGTTCAGGTCCATGTTGCTGAACATGGTTCTGTTTTTGCCAAATAAATCCTTCAAATTACTGTCTGAATGACTACATCAATTTAAAATCCCTCTAACAAGGTTAAAAAAATGCTTGTTTATCAGTCTTACTAATACAGATTTTGATTCTTTGGAATTTTTTCATTTCAATATTATTTGCCCCTGAGAAATATTGGAGACATTCTAAATATCCACTAAATAGAATAATGCTATAAATTATGATATAGCATATAATGAACAATAAAAAGAATGAGAAATTTTACTCTGAGATGGAATGATCTTTAAGATATATTGCTGATAAAGAAATAAAGTGCAATAATGTGTGTCTTATTCTATCTATTGTAGAAACAATGATGCAAGACTAAGTGCCTTTTTCACAATTATCTGTACCCATATGTACACTCTGCAAAGACATGCAAAAACTAAGAGTGTTTTGGTGGTTACCTGTGGAAAGGTGAAAGGCAAGGGCTAAGAAGATGGTTGTAGAAGTAAAAATGAGATTTTCCTTATATATCTCTAGTATTTTTCTTTTTGAATTTCATAAATGTATTAATGGAGCTTCCCTGGTAGCTCAGCAGTAAAGAATATACCTGCTGATGCAGGTGACAAGGGTTTGATCCCTGGGTGGAGAAGATCCCCTGAAGCAGGAAACGGCAACCCACTCCAGTATTCTTGCCTGGGAAATCCCAAGGACAGAGGAGCCTGGCAGGCTACATGGGATTGCAAAGAGTCGGACATGACTTAGCGACTAAACAACAAAACAACAGATGTATTACTGAGCCAAACAATAGCACAAAAAGAAAAAAACACAATGGGACAATAATACATTTTATCAAGCTACATATATTTTTATAGTACATAATCTATTTAGTGTTTCTGTTCATAAAATAGTCAATAAAAATGACTTCATTACAACTTAATAAAAATGTCATCCAGAAAAACTTGGTACAGATTTTTCAAACATAATCCAAAATAATTTTGCACAGATTTCTCAAACACAAACTTTCAAAAGCTGAATACTATGAGAAAATATATGTGTTCATATATCAAGTTTAGATTTTTTTTAAGTGACTAATTTTAATAAATTAAAATTAAATTGTGATAGTAATAGTTCTAAAAATGAAAAAAAAAAGCTACTAAAAATTTGCCAGAATTCAAAATCCCTTCTGATAAAAAAACTCAGCAAAATACCAACAGATGGGACAATTTCCAAATGTAATAAAATGCACTATTTCAGTCCAAAAGCTGGCACAATACTTGACAGGGAATCTCTAGAAACATTCCCCAAAATGTCAGGAAAAATACAAAGATGTCCATTATTACTGCTAATATTTAACATTCTACTGTAGGTTCTCATTATAATTATTTTATATATGGTTAGATAAGGAAAAAATAGAAAACAAATTGAAAAAAGAGGGGAGATGAATTTTCAGATGAATTGACTAAATAACAGATGAAACTCAAAGATATAATTGAAAAGGTTATTGAGTAAAGTAGTATCATTTCATGGAAGTTAATACCTTCATATTCATAAATAGCAGCCATTTAGAAAGTTTATTGGAAAAATCCTATGAACAATGGCAACAGAAAATATAAATTATCTGAGAAAGAAGAAATATGCAAGATCTTTTATGAAGATTTGATTTTTGCACCCACTTTTTCAATGATTTAGGCTTTATCACTTATTTATAACTCAGAAGCAGTCATGTTCATATGAAGATCAAAAATAGAATCAAAACACAGATAAGAACTATTACATGAGTGCTCTGTGGTACTGGTGAAGATTCTTGAGAAAGACTGAGGGCAAGAGGAGAAGGGGGCACCAGAGGATGAGATGGCTGGATGGCATCACTGACTCAATGGACATGAGTTTGAGCAAACTCCAAGAGATAGCAAAGGACAGGGAAGCCTGGCGTGCTCAGTTCATGCAGTTGCAACGGTCGGGCAAGACTGAGCAACTGAACTACAACAAAGAGAGTATTCTGATATCAAAAGAATAAAAAAAAATAGATCTTGAATGAATGGCCATATTTAAGAAAGAAAAAATCATTTAAAATCAATAGAATCAAGAGACATTTCTGAAATTTGAATGGCAGGGCTGCAAATTAGAACACAATCTTTCTTAACCATAAAGATTCTTGTTTTGGTGAATTTTGCAATCTCTGTCTTGTCAACATCTTAAGAGCTTATTAACTATTACTGAACTGATGGATATCATTATTGAAAGCTACTATCATTTATTAAAACATTGCTGTGGACCAAGGCCTTGGGTGCCTAGAGATTTTACATGTAAGATACTTAGAACACCCAACATAAATACTAAGAAACCGTCATTCTCATTTTGCAAATAAGATACACAAGGTTCAGACAAATAAATCTTTTGGCCAAAGTCATACAAAGAATAGAAGACAGAGACTGATCTCCAGTTTGGGTTTCTGCCTCACACAGCACACCTATGTTCTTTCCATTTAGTAAGCTGCTTTCTATTTTAGTCATCTCCAATCCCTCCTTCATGCATCCAATTTTTTAAAACCCTGTTCAAAACTACAACAAGCAGATTTTAGATTCCTCCACAGCCTTCCAGGCAATAAGAAGTATATGAGCTGGTAAAGGTGTAAAAGACCTAGACACTCTACAACCTTGATAGGAGGTTGTAGCATCCCCTTAACATATAGAGTTCCTGAATCTTCCCCAAATAACAATAAAAACAGAGAAAATTACACACTGATGGCTTTAATCTTAAAAAAAATAGAAGCCTTTAGCTTATGCTGGCCCATACTAGATCCATCTCTGTTGATAGTCTCTGTTTTTTGCATAATTACTTGCTCTTAGGGCAATACTATTTATATTGGAAATATTACTGTTTATTATAAATATAAGAAGTGATCTGAAAATCACCATTTTTCCTGTTGTGAAAGACAGCATCCCCATGATGTCAACAGCATGACAGGGACATCTTAAGCCAGAAAGGATGTTTTGAATTAGAGCCAAAGGCATATTCCCAAGAAAAACTCTTTGATGAATTAGGAAATGATAATTTGTGCCTTTATATTTTTCTTGTACCAAATTATCTTAGATGAAGCTGAACCCTATAAAGCATTTACAGACTATGTTTATAGGTAGTGAGTTTAATATGCAATAATATTTGATTGGATTTTTATTTTCCTCAGACCATTTAACCTCCAGAGTGTAATGACTTCCATATGGCTAGCCATGTCTATTTTTAGACTGTTAATTATCCATCTCTATTTTTAGATCTCTTCTTCTTTTGGTTGCTGATTATTATAAGACTTAAAAGTGCCTTCTCAGATTTTAATGATATTGTTTTTCTGCCAGAGTACAAGCCAGTTCTGCCACTGAAGACTGCTTTTTTCCCTTCCCAGTACCAATCTCCTCCACTATTTTTCTCCCAGCAAATAAGTCAGGACAATATGATTCGATGTATTTGTCAAGGAGCTCTAAGTTATGTCATGTCTTAGATAAATATCAAACAAGATACATATTTTCAAAGAGATTTTGCCCATGCCTGCTACCATTAAGTGGGAAAATAGTAATACTGCCCATTACAAAACTTTGTAAAATCAGGGTTGAAAAATCAAGTTTTGTACAGTAAAACAACCTATTTGGAATTCTCATTCCTTGCCCTAGACAGATTTTTCTTATTTTAGAATATAAATATGTACCAAGAGTTGCCTTAGAGATCAATAAGAAGGTCCAATTTCCATCTTTAGAGACTCTGGCTCCTACTTTTGAAAATTCTCAAGTATAATAACATCCCAAATTGGTTAGTTTTAATCTGTCCTTCATCACAGGAAATTGCCAGATATTTTTTTTTCCTTTCCTTTCTGCTTGTGTGTTTGTATGTATCTCTCTCTATATATGTGTGTGTGTGTGTGTGTGTGTGTGTGTGCATTTTAAAAAACAACATAGACTAAAAACACTTGGAATTTTTGCAAATTGCTAAGGCTGAAACCCAGAATTTCTCCTTTCATGTGCTTATTACATATAGTAAATTAAAAGACATCAAATGTTCTAAGAATCATTCTGTATCCTAATCAAGTGATTTTTAGAAATTAGTCTATATGCAAATAGGAAAACAGCAAGGAATGGACTCTTTTTTAATCCCACCCTGTGTTACTTTGCAACCTTAAATCTCTCTTGTCCAAGCAGGTTCCAACTATCCATAGTAGTGTCCATTTGCCTTATTTACAGGGTTAGAAGTTGGGAGTGTGCATTAGAAACAACTGTGAAAGTGGGAAATTAGGCACCCTATGGTTCCAAATGGGAAAAGGAGTACGTCAAGGCTGTGTATTGTCACCCTGCTTATTTAACTTCTATGCAGAGTACATCATGAGAAGCACTGAACTGGAAGAAACACAAGCTGGAATCAAGATTGCTGGGAGAAATATCAATAACATCAGATATGCAGATGACACCACCCTTATGGCAGACAGTGAAGAGGAACTAAAAAGCCTCTTGATGAAAGTGAAAGAGGAGAGTGAAAAAGTTGGCTTAAAGCTCAACATTCAGAAAATGAAGATCATGTCATCTGGTCCCATCACTTCATGGGAAATAGATGGGGAAACAGTGGAAACAGGGTCAGACTTTATTTTGGGGGGCTCCAAAATCACTGCAGATGGTGACTGCAGCCATGAAATTAAAAGACGCTTACTCCTGGGAAGAAAAGTTATGACCAACCTAGATAGCATATTCAAAAGCAGAGACATTACTTTGCCGACTAAGGTCCGTCTAGTCAAGGCTATGGTTTTTCCTGTGGTCATGTATGGATGTGAGAGTTGGACTGTGAAGAAGGCTGAGTGCCGAAGAATTGATGCGTTTGAACTGTGGTGTTGGAGAAGACTCTTGAGAGTCCCTTGGACTGCAAGGAGATCCAACCAGTCCATTCTGAAGATCAGCCCTGGGATTTCTTTGGAAGGAATGATGCTAAAGCTGAAACTCCAGTACTTTGGCCATCTCATGTGAAGAGTTGACTCATTGGGAAAGACTCTGATGCTGAGAGGGATTGGGGGCAGGAGGAAAAGGGGACGACAGAGGATGAGATGGCTGGATGGCATCACTGACTCAATGGACATGAGTCTGGGTAAACTCCGGGAGTTGATGATGGACAGGGAGGCCTGGCGTGCTGCGATTCATGGGGTCGCAAAGAGTTGGACATGACTGAGTGACTGAACTGAACTGAATGGTTCATAAAACCATGTGTTGACTGTTTTGCCATTGCATCTGATGATTTTTTATCTTAATTTTATCAGCACATAGTTGATTTACAATGTTGTGTTAGTTTCAGGTGTATAGCTAAGTGTTCAGTTATACATATACATATATTCATGCTTTTTTAGATTCTTTTCTCACATGAGTTATCACAGAAGGAGAGCTCCCTGTGCTATACAGTAGGTCCTTGTTGGTTATCTGTCTTGGACCTAGAGTGAAATAAGTCAGAGAAAGACAAATATCATATGACATCACTCATATGTAGAATCTAATTTTTTAGAAAAAATACAAGCAAGTTTATTTACAAAACAGAAGTAGACTTACTGATGTCTAAAGCAAACATGGTTAGCAAAGGGGAAACGTGGCACGGAGGGATAAATCAGGAGCTTGGGAAAGCACACACATTTGATGTTTTTAGTTAAATACCCATATCCCCTGAAATGTGAAGAACTCTTCAACAAGGATGAAGTGCATGAAAATGCTTCATAAACTCTAAAAAAACTCACAGATAGGGGGAGTTACTTTTAGTCCCTTTAGGGCTTTAATAATTCAAATCTCAAAACACTGACAAAAAGCATTTTGAGATGAGGACCTACTCATGACCAAATTTTAAAACTAAGGTATGTTTTGCTTCTGCAGTTGGCTAATTCGTCCTTGGTCTTTTAGAGACATGTGATTCAGTGGAACAAAATAACCATATATTCTGCCTCCATTTTTATAAAATATTCATCCCATGGGAGGATACTCCTTTAAGAAAGGTATTGATAGTCATGTTCCTTATGTGGCACATTCAAACGGACTATAAAAGAAATCTCAAGTGTTTCTGTTAAAAAAGTTTCCCACAAAAGACTTCATATGAAAGAGCATATTACACACAACTCTATCAAAAGCTACATGTCTTCTGCCTAACTAATCCTTCTAGGATTGATCTGAATTAAAACCTGATGAGTCATTAATCCAAAAGAATAGTAGGAAAATAAAAGGGAAGTTGGAAATTCTATCTTTGCTTGACATCACTATGGGAAAAACAGCCCTCCTTTTGTAAATTTAAGATTTATACTAGGAAATGTCTCAGAATAAAATATTTTATTACAAAGTTGTTGTTGTCCACTTTCTAAGTCATGTCTGACTCTTTGCTACCCCCTGGACTGCAGCACGCCAGGTTTCCCTCACAGCATCCTCTTTTAAATGAAAATTTAAATCTGCCTCCTGACAAAATCCCAAGGAGACAATGCAGACACCAAAGAAAAAAATTTTAGTATTTTATTCCCATCCTATCATTCCATTAAAAGACATAGTAAACATAAAAAAAAAAAAAAACAGTGAGTCTAGGTCTAAATTTAATCCATAAGAACAAAATGAATGACTAATATCTTTCTTAGATTTTAGCTTCTTTGTTTTTTAAGCAAGGATGTGTGTTGAGTCACTCAGTCATGTCTGACTCTTTGTGACCCCATGGACTGTAGCCCACCAAGCTCCTCTTGTCCATGGGATTCTCCAGGCAAAAATACTGGAGTGGGTTGCCATTTCCTTCTCCATTAAGCAAGGATAAAATAGAACTATTTTCATTTTGACTTCACAGAGCATGATTTATCACGCCATTCAGCTTTGCTATCACATATTTCCTATCAGTGTTCCACTGGGTGAAATCTCCAATTATAGGAATACTAATTTATGCATTCACTTATTTAGCAAATATTTAATAATTCTCTTTATTCCAATAATCAGCATAAGGCATCATTGGAGAAAGTCAGGCAATTTTATAGAAAGATTGAGGATCCTTCTGCTCCTAAGAAGAAATGGAAGAATACCATAGAAATACAATAACTACACCAGCAGCAGCAGATTCTATGTCCTTTATACTTTATTAGTATTACTCACAGTAACTTGGTAAGATATGTATTGTCATTCCCTTCTTTACAGTAATAACTAAAAACTAATGCATAGGATTTGGTAAACCCAGAGGTGTTCTGTGACAGTGATAAAGATAGGCTTTGAACTTAGGCCTGTCCTCAAGCCTATATATTTTCCACTACACAATACTATTAATACATGTGTTATATCTTACTGGTCACATATTAGACACTCTACTAAGTGCTTTAATTGTTTTATCTCATCTAATCCTTCCAACAACCCTGTGAATTAGGCACCATTATCACTGCATCCATATCCATTGTAGGTAATGAAACAGAAGCATGGAGACACAGGGCCAGGGTCACATGGGAAGAAGATAAGTTGGATTTGAATGCTCCCAGGTGGCGCTAGTGGTAAAGAACCTGCAGGGCAAGGGAGCAGACATAGGAGACGTGGGTTCAATCCCTAGGTTGGAAGAGCCCTCGGAGGAAGGTATGGCAACCCACTCCAGTATTCTTGCCTAGAGAATCCCACAGGCGGAGGAGCCTAGTGGGTTACAGTCCATGGAGTTGCAAAGAGTCGGACATGATTGAAGTGACTTGGCAAGCAGATGTACATCTGGCTACAAAATCTTTTGTTATACTCCTTCCCCAACAATGGGCCTGGTAAAGGTAACAGCATGTTGGTAATGTCAGTATGAAGTTGAAAATGTGACTTTCGGTGTGCTAAATTATTTTGCAATGAGCCATATATCTTTTTTTCAGGACAGAGATTGTAGCACCTGATTGACATATTAAATCCAAACACATATAGGTATTATGTGACGTTCACTGCCATACCCACCCCACCCCAGACCCCATCAACTTTATTTCTTAGCACTGCTCCCTTCCAGAATTTTCCAAGATCCATTCTGTGGAACATCAGCGTGCCTCAAGATGACTGAAGAGTGTCCTACAAGATTTCATTGTCACAGAAGTTTAGGAAATGCTCAGTTCCACAAGTTTGCTGTTTTGAGGGGTTGTTTAATTTTTAGAAATAGCCGTACTTCCAAGGATCTTCAATGTATGCTATGAACTCAAGTCTGAATGTAACATGAATATTTTTCCAGTTTATTTAATCACCAAACTGTGTCTACCTATCACAGAAGGTTACATTCTGCAAGATCACAGGAAAGTAAAAGTTTGTGTGTCCACATTTACCTAGTTATGTTCTTGAATCCTGAGCTCTCTCTGCGCATTCTCTGTCCATGAAATGTCGTTGTATTTTGCCTCTGTCAACCTAGGATTTTCTCCTCTTGTAAAACCTCTCTGAAGAGCCCTCTTGGAGAAAACGTTTCTCAATTCACTTCACCTCCTGGTTTCGTGTTTGATTCTCACAGCATCTGGATTTTTTCTGCAAAAAGTTATTTACAATGTCCTGTAATGAAGGTATATAGTATTTTTAACCAGAGGAGTTCTATATGAATTTGAGACGCATCATTCGGCTACTTTTAAAAATGATTTGCTGTGCCTCTATAGTGAAATATCCAAAGAGGGTAAGAGCTAGACTGCAGACTCGTTCCCAGGAGCAGTGTCTTCTTTTTCCATGCTGTACCCTCTTGGAAGAGAGCTTGCTATCAAAGAGGGATTTATCACATTTGTCCCAACTTTCAAAGGCAAACATTTTTCTTAGGAGAGATGGCGCTAGTGGTAAAGAACCCATCTACCAATGCAGGAGATGGGTTCCATCCCTATGTTGGGACGACTTCCCTGGAGAAGGGAATGGCAACTCACTCTAGTATTCTTGCCTGGAGAATCCCATGGACAGAGAAGCCTGGTGGTCTACAGTCCACAGGTCAGAAAGAGCCAGACACAAATGAGCAACTAGCACTTCTACTTTTCAAAGAACTATACCTATATAACCATGATATGAGGTAGCAAGTCATGCTAGAAGGATGATCTCTTGGGATTTTGTTTTGCTTTGCACGGTATTGTGTTGTGTTGTTTTTAATTGGAGTATCATTGCTTTACAATGTGATGTTAGTTTCTGCTGCGTATGAATCAGCTCTATGTATTACATACATCCCTTCCCTCGTGAGCCTCCCTGCCCCGCACCCATCCTGCCCATCTAGGTCATCACAGCTGCGCTCCCTGTGCTATAGAGCAGCTTCCCACTAGCCACCTAGTTTACACGTCACTGCTACTCTCTCAATTCCTCCCACCCTCTCTTTCCCCTGGGTCCACAAATCCGTTCTCCATGTCTCTAAATAGGTTCATTAGAACCATTTATCTAGATTCCACATACACGCATTAATTTACTGTATTTGTTTTTCTCTTTCTGACTTCACTTTGTATAACAGATTCTAGGTTCATCCACATCTGTTGTGTTATTTTATGGGAGGCTGGGTTTCCCTAGAAAGCAGAACCTCAGACAAGAACCTGTATGCAAATAGTTTACTTGGGGAAATGATACCAAGAATGAAAGCAGAAAACTGGGAAATTTTGTTCCACAGTGTACTGATCACTGCTCTGACTACCTGGGGCCCAAGCCCACTGGCAAAGGTTGAAGAAATGATAGAAAGAGTCTCAGAACGGCCTGCTCACAGGACGCACTAACTCCTGTCCACCACTGGCTAAGGGCTGCCCCCTGGGGGGTCATCCTCTGGACCTTCAAGGCAAGGCAGGCTTTGAGTCCTTTGAGGTTTTTGCCCCAGGGCATGAAGCAAAAACTATGCGATGTAGCTGAAGTGGATACCATCAAATTAAACCTTCACAAAGCCAGATGTGTCAGAGATGATTAGAGATGAAAGTGGACTGAGGGTGTGAGAGAGTGCCCGAGAGATGGCGGGGTTCGGGTCACATCTGCTCTCACTCAGCAAAGCCTTCCCCCATCACACACCGTGCCTGGTGAATAGCCTGGGCAGCAGGAAGAATCTTACACAGGGCTCCCAGCAGTGGAAGAACACTGGATGAAATTCTCTGAGAAACAGAAGCAGTATTTCAGAATGACATTTGGCAAACAATTTCAGTAAATGAGTTGGCGAATGCAAATACTTCTGTATCTCTGATTATATTTTGTTAACAGCCAAATACTTTTAAGAAAAAGTGCACAATTTTTATAAGGTCCTGCTATTTCATAGTCACAAAAAGTCTTAACAACAAAGACAGTCCTCATGGATTGCATAAAAGGATACACATCAGTTAATTTTTTCGAAAGGCAGACAAATTAGCTTATGTACCAAAGTACCCAAGCAGATGGAGAAATAACTATGAACTCAATTACATAACACAGATGCTACTGACTTCTCTTAGCAAAGAGGGAAATAGCAGAGACAACTGTCTTACATTTCATTTCTCTCCAGATGTCATAGAACATCTGGTAGAGAATAAGAGTTTTGATTGGACTACCAATTTTTGAAATTTAAATGGAATAAAATGATAAATAGCCATTTATCATGTCCCCCAGTCTATGTCTCCAAGGGGGAAAGACAGAGGTGACATAAGCATTTTTCCATGTAAAAGGCAGGAGAGAATAAGAGAGAGAAGTCCTCCAGAGGGAAAGAAACATCAGAGAAACACATGAGAGCCTGTAAGGACCCAAAAGTGAGAGAGAGAGCGAAAAAGAAGAAAAAAAAAATACTGCTTATCCTTAATCACAAGTGACTTATTTAAATAGACAAAATGACAGGCTGACCTCCATCTATTTTAACTGCCAAATCCTATCAGCAGGGTGTGATTACCTCCCAGGACTACCTTCTGCGGGGGGTGGGGAATCTCAAGCCTGCCCTGAGAATCCCTGGCATTTCTGCCTCCATCCAGAAATCCGGAATCCTTCTAAGGAAACATTTGTGACCATTAAACCAATTGGAGTTGAACCCATGTCCTAAAGGTTGACAGGACAATTTATTAATGTGCTATATAACCAAGTCTGGATTAAAAAAGAAGGTCTGGCACAGATTTTTTTTCTTCTTCCTTTTTTTTTTTTTTTAAACTTTTACAAGATGTTAGTACCTTTGAGATCTCTATCTAAAGGAAGAGAAATAGCAGTTTCTGGCCTAGAATTTCCTGTTCTTAAGTTAAAGAAACTCATCTTTTATTTGAAAAACAAAATTAGGAGGAATTAAGCCCCAGGAAAAGTTAACTAAAATTGTCTCATGAATTAAAAAGAAAGAGAGCTAGAAATAGTATAAAGAAGCAGACATACATTTTGCAACCACATAACCAAAAAAGCTAACGTTGTTCCTTCCAATTAAAAAATAAAATAAAAAAGCCACAAGCTTATGGGCCAAATAGATAAGTAAAGAATTAAACTTTTCAATGTGTGTTTGCCTGCTTAATGGAACAAGTTTCCAGGTAAAATGAACTAAGTATATGTGTGTGTTTCTTTATCTGGGAGAATAGAATATATTCTAATGACTATTTATTTTCCCAAAAATTAAAGCTGGAGAGCAAATATAAATATCTATGAAGAATTAAGAAGTAAATAAACCTGCTACTTACTGAATATGTAAAAGTTTGTTCTATGCATTCAGCCTGAGCAATTTTCACCATAAAATCCAAACCAAGGCAAATGACTTTACATATTAATTCAAACTTTTAAAGACATATATCTTTTCATATCAATCAAAGAGGTGGTTTGAATTAAATCCCCAAGATGCTCTGCAAATCAGAAATTCATTTTCTGAATCATCTAAACATAAACGTTTAAACTCTTTTGTAAATGTGATTCAAGGATTCCCAGGCATTAACTGGATAAATAAAATCTTTTAAATCAGTGACTCAGGCTACCCTTTCTGTTTCCAACTGTTCTCCAGAGCAAGAAAAACCTCTTAGACTGTGATATAATGCCAGCCTATTGCTTGGTCTTGCCTAAAATATATTATCCATGGACCATCATAATTTTTCCTTTAAATATACAGTTTAGCATTCCAGGCATTAATCTCTGTTGGATTAACAAAGAAAACATTTCATATTGAAGCAGCGAAAAGTTGTTTATGTTGAAAATGATGAAAAGGAAATTCTCCAATATTTTAACTTTTCAAGTCCCTGGTCGGTAAAGAAAACATCCCAAGATAAAATGACATTTCAATTATCCTAAGTGAAAAAAAGGAGGGAAAACACACACACACATGCAAGGGAAAGCACAAAATATCCTATGTGGACTTGAGGGTGTTTTCTTTGTTCTTTTCAGTTCAAGATGAAACAGCTGTTTGGTGTTTAAAATAGCATCTTACATTTAGATCTTTTTTCGCGTCAAAAGGAAGCCATCTTATCCTTCCAGTTTGCCAATATTAGAGAGGAGTAAACACTCATTTCCTACATATATTATTTATAATGCAGACTTGTGAACTTTTGCATCCAGAGTCAGACTCACCCCGTCCTTCTCAGGTTATGAATTCCTTCCCCTGACCCCATCAACAGACCAGAGTAACCTGAAGGTCATCTTTTCCTTTCATTTATTTTTTAAACACGCGTTTCCTTATTACAATCCAGCAGCTCTGACTAATTCAAGGGCTACTCCTATAAAAGGTGGAGATGGCAGTTATTTTATGATATTTTATCAGTGAGCTGATATGAGTGTCTCAAAAGAAACTTCCTAATGGTGGTGAAATCTTTACAAGGGTCTCATGTTTCCACTCCTTTGCTCAGAGTAACAGTTCTGTAAGTACCTGCCAATTTGAAAAGCACATCTTCTTTCTTGGGAAAAAAAAAAACTTTTATAACTAGCAGATCTCAAGCTGCTTAATCTAAGGCACTTGAAACAGGCTTGAAGAAGCTTAAAGCAAAGAGGCTTTGCTTCATATATATACATATCTTTCAAAGAAGTCCTTTAAAATAAATTCTCTGCCTTTAATTTTGGGAAGATTTTGAAACTTATCACACTAAAACAGAATAGCCCACATAGGTTCAATGTAAGCTCTATCCTGCCCAATTCTCAGCTCTATTACTGGTTTTAAAAAAAAGTAAATGTCTATGAAATTAACCACCCCCCTCCCCACCCCGGCCAAAGAAAACAACTCCTAGAATATAAGAAGAAATCCAGGAATTCTTCTTCTCTCACATATTTAGGTGGCACTGAAAAAAGAACATAATATAATGGGGTTGTTATATTTTGTTTTTCTAGAACTATGAATAGTTTCAAGACCCATATCCAAATCATAAATCCTTCTACTGTAATAATTCTGTTTGGGCTTCCCTGTGGCTCAGCTGGTAAAGAAGCCACCTGCAATGTGGAAGACCTGGGTTCAATCTCTGAGTTGGAAAGATCCCCTGGAGAAGGAAAAGGCTACCCACTTTAGTATTCTGGTCTAGAGAATTCCATGAACCATGGGGTCTGGAGAATTCCATGGGGTCTGGAGAATGGTCTGGAGAATTCCATGGACCATAGTGTCACAAAGAGCCAGACATGACTAAATGACTTTCACACCCACACACGCTTACTAAAATATTAAAGCTGGGAAACACTAATACAGTCCACAAAACAAAATTTGAAAATTAACTAGTTATAATCCATCAGATTATAGGTAAAGCAACTAAGGCCAGAGAATTTAAAGTTCTGATCCACTGTAAATTAGTAAGAATTTGCTATTTATTGAATGAATTATATGATTGCTCTGTCACTGTCTTGAATAAGAGAAACTGGGACACTGTAAATAAACCAGAATAATCAGAATTGTCAACAATTTTTTAAAAATTTAACACTAAGATTAAATTGCTTATTTGTCCTAGCCTAGTTAAAACTGAAACAGTTAAAGGATTTTTTTTTTCATTTTTATTTTCCAGTGAGCTATTTTGCTTCATGTAGGATGCCCTCAAATTTCATACAATTCTACCAAGGAAAAAAATCTCCATTATTCCAGATTTCCTGCCTACTTTTGAATATTTGTTCATTCAACTATAGCTTTCATGTCTTCTGAGCTCTTCTACGAGGCCATTTGTTTTCACAACAAATGATCTCAATTTTATCTCCAGACATTCTAGGAGTTTGCAAAACACGAATATGACAATAGTCAAAAGAGAATGGGAATTCATTTCAAAATGATGTGTAACCTTTCCCTTTCCCCATCTCTAAATACCACTGTTTTCTTCTGGCTACCAGTGCTGGGGATTTAATCTGTTTTTCTCATTTTGCCCACGAAGAATATGGGGCAGAATCTAAAAGAATGGGCCATGTCTGAGAGCGGCTGGTTCCCACCCTATGTAGACCCTGTCTCACCCACGCAAGTGGCACTCCATAACCTTATTTCCACTGACATTTTTTTTTTTCAATCTTAGAAAAACTGGGCACTAGAAAGTATGTATACCCCCAGGATCTTGAATTTACCCAGTCAGGCCTTACTCAGCAGCTCAGTGTCTTAATGACCCTGGCAAAATGACATGGGTCATATTTTCACATGGATGAACTGTTCTCAAACAATTTCTCCAGTGTGTGAGGCACAAACAGGCTTTTCTTCAACATCAGGCATGCATGTCTTCCCCGCCTCTTGCTTTATAACAAACATATGTATTGTGGCCAGTGCAAGAGAAATTCTATTCCCCATTAGTGTTTGAGTTTCTGTCCTACTCACCCCCTTTTCCTATCCCTTTCAGATGTCTCTCTCTCTTGACATTTCAAGATAGCAAAAAAGTGAAGGACCTCTGTCCTAATTTTTTTTTTTTTTTGCCTATGGAAATGGATAACATTGTGTGGCCAATTCATTTTCCCCTGCCCTCTCTCTATGGGAATCTGAAGTAAAAAAGAGTATCAGTTATCATAGTCATCTTGACATTTAAAAATCTGTACCTTCTTCCTCCCTGGAAGAGATCATTGCTGTTCAGGGCCACTTTGTTTCATGAGATGCCAAGTTTGGAGCATCATTACAAGTCAAAATTCTAGATATAACTACACCATAATTGCTGCTAGTTTTGCTTTCAAGAATGGGCTTCCTTGGTAGTTCAGACAGTAGAGCATCTGCCTGCAATGCAGGAGACCGGGGTTCGATCCATGGGTTGGGAAGATTCCCTGGAGAAAGAAATGGCAACCACTCCAGTACTCTTTCCTGGAAAATCCCATGGATGAAGGAGCCTTGTAGGCTACAGTCCATGGGGTTACAAACAGCTGGACACGACTGAGTGACTTTACTTTCATTTTCACTTTTTTACTGCTTTCAAGAAAGAATGTTGGGGCTTCCCTCGTGGTCCAGTGGTTAAGAATCCACCTTGTAATGCAGGGGCTACCAGCTCTATCCCTGGTCTGGGAAGATCCCACTTGCTGTGGGGCACAGCTACTGAGCTTGCCCTTTGGAGCCCACGAGCCACAACTTCTGAGCCCACGTGCAGCCACTGAAGCCTGTATGCCCTAGAGCCTGTGCTTCGCAACAGGAGAAGCCACTGCAATGAGAGGACCGCATAGCACAAGGAAGAGGAGCCCCTCTCGCAGCAACAAGACCCACACACAGCAACAAAGACCCAGCACAGCCACAAATAATAAACAACAAACATTTTTAAAAAGTATTCAAAATAGAATGATGTCCCTTCAAAATCCCCAAACACATCATCATTTGCTATTTAAGTAACACAATATTCTCTGTTGCACAATTACACATAGTAGATAATCTGTAATATTACTGAATGAGTGAATAGGTAAAAAGGAATCAGACCAGCAAGAGTTTTTTTATTTTTCAGTTGTACCTCATGACCATTTCTTATAAATTTAATTGGCTCTAAAACATTCCTTCTTTAAGCTCTTTAGAAGAGAAGGTAATATAACATATGTCCCAGGGAATCAGACTGTTTACTCAGAAAAGAAAAAGAAGATTTTTCCCATGATGTCAGGCAGACAGTGTGCTTCAAAAGATCATCCATTAGAAGCTGACCAAATGTGTGCTTGATGGTTCAACCTGGCTGCCATTCAGTACCCTGTTCACAACTCCCTTTCATCGGAGTTTCCTTCTAATGTCAGCATGATTAATAATAGGAAACTGGTCCACAGAATTATTGATCTGAATGGAAAAGGAAAGATACTTGTCAGCTCTATAAGTAGTTATCAATTCCTTTTCCAAAAGGCAATTTGTTATGAAAAGATTGACGTATCACGCAAACTCATCTCTCAGAATGAAATTACAAAGTATGAAGTCCAAGTGATGATAATGGGAAAAGTCTCAAGATATTTTGTGGCTATATGACACTTACCAGTGTGTTCTGTTTGAATTGTGTACGGAGTTTATTTTCTAGATATAGGCATTTGCGTCTGTTTTGAAACAATCCCGATAGGTTTCCCCATTGTCGGTTTAATGATGCCAATATATGACTTTCTGGGGGCCTGGAACACTAGGAGGGTCTTTAATATCAGCTCTGGAAAAGATCACATTTCTGTCAACTCAAAACAGAGAAATGCCCCATTTTCTCAATATTAATGAACAACTTTTGACTTTTCTAGAAAAGAGTTAGAATATAATCTAAATATTTTCCAGTTATAAAAAGAAAATGAATGTTGGAAGCCAAGATGATTACTGGGCCATTCAAGAGCCCAGTGAATTCTTCACCATATTTTTTAGAACAAAAGCATACAGTCTATCTGAGAAACCGCGTGAAATAATCTGAACACCTGTCCCAAAATGTGCAGATCAAGGGAAAAGTTCATTTTCAATGTTTGTCTCAGTTCTAGTAGTTTGTTAATGTTTCTTTTTAATAGTACCATGAATGAGGGACTCAAGCTTACTCGCCCAGGTAGTTACACATTATCACAGGAGTTGAAGAGTTGATGTGATGGTAACTGTGGCTTGTCCATCTCTCTAAACGAGGCATCTCTCAGCCAAGATGGCTGGAAGGTTGAAATCGAATCAGTGAAGGAATGCAGCAGGTTTTATGAGTGTAACAAAAGACACTAAATAATGGTCACACAGATACCTTATGTTACCTTGAAATTTCCCCCAGGTGCTGCTCTGTGCTTAGTTGCTCAGTTGTGTCCGACTCTCTGCGATCCAATGGATTGCCACCTACCAGGCTCCTCTGTTCATGGGGATTCTCCAGGCAAGAATATTGGAGTAGGTTGCCACTCTCTCCTCCAGGGAATCTTCCCAACCCAGGAATCAAACCCAGGTCTCCCACATTGCAGTCAGATTCTTTACCGTCTAAGCCACCAGGGTAGCCCAAGAATACTGGAGTGGGTAGCCTATCCCTTCTCCAGGAGATCTTCTCAACCAAGGTCTGCTGCAATGGAGGCAAATTCTTTACCAGATGAGCTACCAGGGAAGCCCCATACTCCCCCATATTAACCTCAAAATGTCCCCAGGGTACTCCTTGTCAAGTGAGAAGGAAACTTCTCACTGCCTGAGACCCCTGTCATCCAGGTCTTCAACCCAACCACCCAGAATACCATGCAATTACTATCCAAAGTTATAGTGGTAGCTGGCAAAATGGCCAGATCCTCCAGAAATGACTTCCTAAGAGAGCTCAGGGCAAACAAGTGCCTGAACCCTTCTTCCATAACACCTGAAGCTAGGCACACACTGGAAAGCCAGAGTGACTCAGGGTCCTTTTTGAGAAAGTCACTCTGTGGTCCTGTTTCCTCTCCCATAAAGTGATGATCTAGGTTATAGATACCGAGGTATAAATACTAAGTTATAAATGCAGGGTAGCATACATGTAAAGTCACCTGCAGCAGAATTTAGGTACCACACAATTTCATTGCCTCTCAAAAGTCATGAATAAGTATACATCAAGCAAGTCTGGAAAGTTATCTGGCTGCATTCTTAAAAATACTGACCTGCAACGTTTTTTCAAGCCTTATTTATATAAACTCAACACCCTCAGAGATTCCAGCACAGTCTATCTATTGATACAAAAACTTGGAAATTCCTTTTCAGGGGTCAGATAGTTTCTTTCAATATTCTGTATATGGGTCAGCCTTTCAATATGAATGTGGTTTTTGGAAGTGAACACACATCATTAAGTATCAATTGGGTAAATAAGGTGAGTGATTAAAGTGGGCCAAAGTACAAATTTAGATCAAAAATGAACTATGACTATAAATATAACACAACCTATTTTCCTCTGCTGATCACAAGCCAAGCCTGAGGGCAATTCCAAGGTTGAAGCTACGGATGAGAGGGTGATCTGACAGGGACAGCTGTCATCTGTCATCCTGTTGACCTTCAGGGTTAATTCACCTGATCTGGGTGGATGACTAAGGGTCATCTCCACTCGCGCTTTCTCTTTGGAAACTCCTTGAATGATAATTTTTTAAAAAAAAGAGAAGAGATCCCTTCTTTCATCAGGAATGGCTTCTCATTCTTTCAACAAATGTTTATTGAGTTTTTTTCTATACATCCAACATTGTCCAATACATAACCAAGACAGATTAGACTCTTATATTCAAGAAAACAAAATTAACAAATGTTGTAAACAGTAATAAATGCAATGAAGAAAAATATGAAGACATCAGATTTTTTTAAAAAGCCATTACATTAAGAGGATAAAGAAGCTTTTCTCTGAGAAGGTACCACTTCTGCTAAGATCTAAATGATTTAAAAAAAAAAAAAAAAAAGGTGCCATAGAAAATCATGAGGAGGATTTCCAGGGTGAGAGCATGGTAAGTCTAGAAGTTCTAAGATAGGATAAGCCAGGTGGATTTTTTTTAACTTAATAGGCAAGTACCATGTGTTGGGAGTATAATGAACAAGGCTGATTATACATATAAGTAACTGTATTCTCCTGCCATAAGCATTAAGTCACTGGCATTCTCAAAACGTTTCAACCACAATCAGCATCTGAGCAATAACTATGAACCTTCACAAGTTTACCACTGGGAAAAACAACATTCCCATGAATAGAAATCTCCTCCAGTGTTAGAATGTAAAAGAGAGATTCCCTTAGAGTTACATCAATGCAAGTCTGAAACATGTTTGAAAGAAGATGATAGTGGCCAGTATTTAATTTTGGATTGTTTTTTTCAGGCCTAACCATTACTTCCTGCTCAGGCAAGCTTGAGAAGATGGGATCAAGGGAGTTTTGTGGTCCAGTGAGCAAAGGATGGGAAAATCAGAAAGATTCTGAGTTATAATCCCAGTTGAGCTACCAGGTGACCTTTAGGCAAGTCATTCGACCTCCCTATGCCTCATGCTCCCAGCTGGAAAATTGGATAAGACCAGCAGGATATCACTGAAAACCAGATGCTACACCAAACCCAAGCTTTCCCAGCTAAATAAATTACCACCAAAGAGACAGGGGGGCCGGGAGGGAGGCACAGCGTCCGATCTATGGATCCAAGTGGAATGCACAATTAATGACACTTGGCCACTCTTTATATTTAAAAGTTATTCATCTCTCCCATATTCATCAAATCAAATTAATAAAGTGAGTAGTTCAAACAAGAGTACTATTTCCTGAGATACTTAGAAATGTCACTCTAGCTGGAATTGACTTTGCCACAGCAGATTTGCAGGTTAATAATTGTTACAATCCCAGTCTTGCCTCATTACCCCTTCCCATGACAAGTCACGCCAGTGTCAATGACACACAGCTAGAACAACAAAGAGAAGTCTGAAACTGGAGTTTATTTCCCCATTTTTCAAACAAAGTAAACTTACAGATTCTATGTGAAACAAACAAGGATGTTTTATGTCTGGGTATTAATAAGATATTTAAATGTAGAGCAAAAATCCCATCATTCATTATACTGTTTCATTGATATCAATAAGATACTTTTTGTTTAGAAAGACCAATTTATAAAATGTAAAAATATTTAAAATTGGGATTTTGTTTTCCAGTTTAAGTTAAAACACCTTTACTCAGTCTCATGGGAAAATGTATATATATATATATATATATATATATACACACACACACACACACACACACACACACATACATATGTTCATTCAGTTGAATTATCTACTGAATAAAAAAATGTTGCTCAGGAAACTCACACTGGTTTACCTTTATGATAGCATTAATATTTGAGTCTATTTTTTTTTAAATCATGTTTTAATTCCATAACGTGAAATTGGACCACAAGTAGTCACACAGGCTACGAATATTATCTACAAGGATATGTGCTCAACACATGTGTTTATCATTCCAAATATCTACATATTTAGGCATATCCAGGTGTCTGGCTTAATTTTTAATTTTCCACTTGGATATTTTTGATGTTATGTGAACATTCATAGAAAGGAAATTAATTAAGCTGAAGATATCAAAAACACTACAGTGGGTGCCAGCATATACCTAACATTATTCCAAAGGATTATACACATAGAGTAAATGTGGAACGAAAAATCACTCATTAAAATTTTATTAGGAGGGGACTTACAGGGAAGCAATGATGCCGTCTGGGATCAGGCAGCCTGTGAATATGACAGCTTTTGTGTGGCCACTTTCCTTTGAGCTTAGCCAAGTGATGCTCCAAGCAGATGCTAAGGTTGCTTTGCTTTGCTTTTAAATTAAATGCTGTTGTTTATTCTTTGATCTAAATTCTGATAAAAGTAGTTTTCACCTTAGAGCAAGTTTTTATTTCTTAAAAAATTCATAGATAAGAAAAACAAATAGTGTACAATAAAGCATACATGTGGAGTCTATCAAACAGGGGCTCTGTGACAGGCTGAAGGGTGGGATGGGGAGGGAGATGGGAGGGAGATTCAGGAGGGAGGAGACATGGTGTACCCATGGCTGATTCTTATTAATATATGACAGAAAACCGCAAAATTCTGTAAAGCAATTATCCTTCAATTTAATTTTTTTTCAAAAGAGTAAAAAAAAAAAACGCATATATGTGGAGTCTAGAAAAATGGTGTCACTGAAATTATTTGCATAAAAAATAGAGATGCAGACATAGAGAATAAACATGTGGACACCAAGGGGTAAAGGGGAGGCAGGAGGAACTGAGAGATTAGCATTGAAATATACACTATTGAGCCTCTTAATGAAAGTGGAAGAGGAGAGTGAAAAAGTTGGCTTAAAGCTCAACATTCAGAAAACTAAGATCATGGCATCCGGTTCCATTACTTCATGGCAAATAGATGGGGAAATAGTGGCTGACTTTATTTTTTGGGGCTCCAAAATCACTGCAGATAGTGATTGCAGTCATGAATTTAAAAGACGCTTGCTCCTTGGAAGGAAAGTTATGACCAACCTAGACAGCATATTAAAAAGCAGAGACATTACTTTGTCAACAAAGGTCAGTCTAGTCAAGGCTATGGTTTTTCCAGTAGTTATGTATGGATGTGAGAGTTGGACTATAAAGAAAGCTGAGCACCAAAGAATTGATGCTTTTGAACTGTGGTGTTGGAGAAGACTCTTGAGAGTTCCTTGGACTGCAAGGAGATTCAACCAGTCCATCCTAAAGGAGATCAGTCCTGGGTGTTCATTGGAAGGACTGATGCTGAAGCTAAAACTCCAATACTTTGGCCACCTGATGTGCAGAGCTGACTCTTTGATAAGACCATGATACTGGGAAAGATTGAGGGCAGGAGGAGAAGGGTATGACAGAGGACAAGATGGTTGGATAGCATCACTGACTCAATGGACATGGATTTGAGTGGACTCCAGGAGTTGGGGACGGACAGGGAGGCCTGGCGTGCTGTGGTTCATGGGATTGCAAAGAGTCAGACACAACTGAGTGACTGAACTGAACTGATACACTATTGATACTACGTATAAAATAGTTAACTATGAGAACCTAGTGTTGCAGCTCAGGGAACTCTACTCACAGCTGTAGTGCCCTAAATAGGAAGGAAATCCAAATAAAAAGGGGATCTATGTACACGTATAGTTGATCCACTTTGCTGAACACCAGAAACCCAACATTTTTTTTTTAATTTTTTTAAAAATTTTTAAATTTTTGTTATTTTACTTTACAATGCTGTATTGGTTTTGCCATACACTGACATGAATCCACCACGGGTGTACATGAGTTCCCAATCCTGAACCCCCCTCCCACCTCTCTCCCCGTATCATCTCTCTGGGTCATCCCAGTGCACCAGCCCCAAGCATCCTGTATCCTGTATCAACCTAGACTGGCAATTCATTTCTTACATGATAGTATACATGTTTCAATGCCATTCTCCCAAATCATCCCACCCTCTCCCTCTCCCACAGAGTCCAAAAGTCTGTTCTATACATCTGTGTCTCTTTTGCTGTCTCGCATACAGGGTTATTATTACCATCTTTCTAAATTACATATATCTGTGTTAGTATACTGTATTGGTATTTTTCTTTCTGGCTTACTTCACTCTGTATAATCGGCTCCAGTTTCATCCACTTCATTAGAACGGATTGAAATGTATTCTTTTTAATGGCTGAGTAATACTCCATTGTGTATATGTACCACAGCTTTCTTATCCATTCATCTGTTGATGGACATCTAGGTTGCTTCCATGTCCTGGCTATTATAAACAGTGCTGTGATGAACACTGGGGTACACGTGTCTCTTTCAATTCTGGTTTCCTCAGTGTGTATGCCCAGCAGTGGGATTGCTGGGTCATATGGCAGTTCTACTTCCAGTTTTTCAAGGAATCTCCACACTGTTCTCCATAGTGGCTGTACTAGTTTACATTCCCACCAACAGTGTAAGAGGGTTCCCTTCTCTCCACACCCTCTCCAGCATTTATTGCTTGTAGACTTTTGGATCGCAGACGTTCTGACTGGTGTGAAATGGTATCTCATTGTGGTCTTGATTTGCATTTCTCTGATAATGAGTGATGTTGAGCATCTTTTCACGTGTTTGTTAGCCAACTGTATGTCTTCTTTAGAGAAATGTCTATTTGGTTCTTTGGCCAATGGCAACAGCAATCAGAGCAGAAAAAGAAATAAAAGGAATCCAAATTGGAAAAGAAGGAGTAAAACTCTCACTGTTTGCAGATGACATGATCCTCTACATAGAAAACCCTAAAGACTCCACCAGAGAATTACTAGAGCTAATCAATGAATATAGTAAAGTTGCAGGATATAAAATCAACACACAGAAATCCCTTGCATTCCTATACACTAATAATGAGAAAGTAGAAAAAGAAATTAAGGAAATAATTCCATTCACCGTTGCAATGAAAAGAATAAAATATTTAGGAATATATCTACCTAAAGAAACTAAAGACCTATATATAAAAAACTATAAAACACTGGTGAAAGAAATCAAAGAGGACACTAATAGATGGAGAAATATACCATGCTCATGGATTAGAAGAATCAATATAGTGAAAATGAGTATACTACCTAAAGCAATCTACAGATTCAATGCAATCCCTATCAAGCTACCAGCGGTATTTTTCACAGAGCTAGAACAAATAATAACCCAACATTGTAAAGTGATTATAAACCAATAAAAATTAATTTTAAAATATCCATGGCAATATTGATGATTAACAAGTGGCTGAAATTTATGCAACTAAGTAACCTTGGTGAGGTCACATAATAGCTCAGAGACTCATTCTCACTTATTTATAAAATGAAGATAATAATAATCACTTCAAAAGGCTGGGACAAGGATCACCAAACTAAAAGTGTTTTGCCAATTATGCCACGTTAGGGGAGTTGCTTCTTATAGTCATGGGCTGTTGTTTCCCTTCATGAGTCTCCCTTGAGGGGCTTACCCAACTAGGCAGCTCTTCATTTCCACCTGTGTACAACCAAGTAGGTGTCTGATTGGACCTGAATCAATGGCTCCAGAGGAAACAGGCATCTCCTGAGAGGCCTGGATCTTGAGGAGACAGCTCAGGGACCTCAGGGAACAGAGTTGTAGCAGTCTGTGCATACACTGGCCCAAGTCCCATCATCTCAACCTCAATTGTTAGCTATAATCCTGCATTCAGAAAAAAACAGCAATAAATAACTGGCATTATTTAGCATCTACACAATCAAGACCTGGGCTTCCCCAGTGGCTCAGTGGTAAAGAATCCACCTACCAAGGAGATTTGGGTTCAATCCCCTAGAGAAGGACATTCCAGTATTCTTGCCTGGAAAGACCCATGGACAGAGGAGCCTGGCAGACTACAGTCCATGGGGTCCAGAAAAGTTGGACATGACTGGGCGACTAAACAACAGCAACAATCAAGACATATATACCTTTTCGCTCATTGTTTTCCATGGGTCATTATTGGTTTTATTCTTAAGCATAGATGAAGATTTGGAACAAATTTTTCCAAAGAAAAACTAGTGATAATAATAACTGAGAGGGAGACAGAAAGAGAGGGGCAGTGGAGGGGAGGTGGTAGGGGGAGGAATTTGAGAGAAAGAGCCAGGTAACTTTTGGAAAAAGGAAGGGTAGGATTTTGGAAAATCCCTGTGATATCATGAACAAGTCTACCAGATCTATCTTTGAAACTTGAAACTTGTATAGAAGTTTATAAATCAATATCAATCATCTTCAGAAATCAAAGTTCCTCATCACTAGTTACCATATAATACTATTAAGGTTCTTTAGGATAGAGAAGTGTTTTCCTGTAACCAACACACTTACAGAAAGATAAATTTTAAAGATCTTTAGAATGGCAGTTTGAAACACATCATATTTACAAAATTTCAGCTGCCAACAAATTAGGTAAGGTTTGTAGGGGAAAAATGAGTCTGTTCTAGTTTGTTATGTAGCTGGATGATCTTTTATGCCATTTGTCTTCTCCCATACTGAGGCATTTTCTTTTTTAGAATTTTTCATATCTCTATTTTCTTGGCACTAAACTCATTATCACCACAGCAGTTATATACATGGTATTCTGGCTCAGGGCTATAGTAAATAATGCTAGTGCATAATTTCTTTTCAATAGAGAATTGTTAAAAATAAGTGAAATACGTGAATGTCATCCTAATGGAAATCTCTGTAACACATGGGTTTTAAATCTCAGCCTGGCAACATTTGATAGGACATAGCTTCAATAGAGTGAAAATGTGTGGACATGTCTTTGAAAAATGTGAATGCTTGATGTGGATATACCACATATAGTTTTGGGGTATTGTGTTTTAAATATGCTTCCAAAACAACTCATTTAAAATCCATTAAATCAACTATTTAACATCATGTGGAGGATGGATTCAATCTTTTATTTTTCTGTTATAATTAATAATTCTTGAAAGTAGTTTGCAGATATGGACAATGCTAGTAATAGTATTGCCCATTAAAAAAATATAAGATAGAACATAGGAAATGCCCATCATGCTTTGCTCAGTTAGCATCAGGAACCTTGGAGAGGCTCTGCCAACCTCACCTTCTTAGCAGTGTTCATAAAGAGTAATGCTTTCCATTCACCTGCTTACAAACTTCTGGCGTTTAGCTGAAAGTAAATTAAACATTTTACTATATAAAGATTTTGATGGGACTATAAAGTTATTTCAGTATAGCCTCTTAGATGAAAAGTGTGAATTTTAAATCCTTCCAAAATAAAAATAGACAATTTGTGCAATAGATTATGATGACTCTCAAAGCCTACCTGGTCTACTGAGTGAAGGTGAAGGATATTTGCAAATTAAAGGCAGCTATTTTTTCAGTAAGAATTTGTATTAGATGACTTAAATCCAATACATCCTTAATTATTAATGTCAGCCTGATGCCAAGTTGATCTCCCATTATCTCAAAATACGAATTAAAATAAGTCAAAAAAGTTCATAAATGCAAGGTACCTAGAATTAAAAGCACAATGGAACTATATGGGAAGAGAGATAAATTTGTCCTGTAAAGCTTGATCTGCTTCAATGACCAAGTTTCTAAAACTAGTTTATTTCACACGCAGTCTACTAAGTAGGTAACTAGAATCAGCAGCAGGTGTTAGCTGATATAACATGAAATTCAAAACTCAACCTCAAACGGCATAATATATTTTCTAAAGCAACTCGTTTCACATTTGGATGCTCTCCAAGTTCTCTCAACTTTACCCAGTACTTAAATGTGCCTTTTAACCATGAGTTTTATTTCTCAATACAGATTCCAAAATTTACTTTTTGCCTTCTGCTCTCTCTGGTAACAACTGCTCATTTGTGCTGACTCATAGTCAATATTTGATCCATGATGGCTAAGATTATTTTCTTGCCCACTTAAAAGAAACCCAATTATTCATCCTGTATTTATGCATTTGCTTATTAGAACATTTTCCTAATTTCCAAAATCTTAAGGTAATGTTATATTTTAGACTTTCATTTCATTTCTGGTCTCACTTGCCAAGTAGGTACAATCTGCATTTTTCTCCACCACATCTCCTGGCCTCTTATCCACACTTCTTACAAAGGCAATTGGAAATCTTTCTACTTTGGGTGAAAGAGAATTGCAAAAGGAAACACTGCACTAGGCTTCCAGAGCAGGAAGATGGAAGTAGACAAAAGCCTACAATCACACCGGTAGAAGTGTCCTGTCAAATCTCCTATCTGTTAGCAACTGTCTTATATTTGCCCCTCCAGACCATATTCTGCTCTATATACGGTCCCTCACTCACCAGTTGAGTTCACCCAATGAGCCCTGAAGGAAAAGGGGTGAAGGGGGAAGTGAAGGAGGGACTGAGCCTTCCGGCTCCCTCTCCTCAAGGTCATCTCAGGGGTCGTTCCTAGACGGTCCTTGCCCCCATCAGGGCAGCCTCCTCTGGATGGACACTCCTCGTGGCTGTGGTGGCTGTTCTCTGCCCTCCTCTCTTCGAGAGTGGGGCAGTGATGATGCAGTAACACAGAGGAAAAGAATCTGCCTGCCAAGGAGCTCAGCATCACGCCTTCCAATGAATATTCAGAGTTGATTTCCTTTAGGATTGACTGGTTTCATCTTGCTCCAAGGGACTCTCACCAGTCTTCTCCAACACCACAAGTTCCTATGCAATACTGTTCTTTCCAGCACTGGACTTCACCTTCACCACCAGACACATCCACAGCTCAGCATCATTTCTGCTTTGGCCCAGCAGCATCATTCTTTCTGGAGCTATTAGTTATTGCTCTCCACTTTTCCCAGTAGCGTATTGGACACCTTCTGACCTGGAGGACTCATCTTCCAGTGTCATTATCTTTTTGCCTTTTCATACTGTCCATGGAGGTTCTCCAGGCAAAAATACTACAGTGGGTTGCCATTTCCTTCTCCAATAGACCATGTTTTGTAGAAGCTACTGATTGTATAAATAGCTGTGTTACATTTTGGGGAAAATGGGATTCTTGACAAAAATGAAGGAAGCACACAGACTGCTCTTGTCTTAGGTGTAAGGTACCTGGGAGTCAAGGTGCTGCAGAGAGATGCTAGGAGTTTAGAACGGAAGGGGGTTGAGGTGAGAGGTGAACAAACCAAAAGGAGTTACTTGGGTGGGGGTGTGTGTGTGTGTGTGTCTGATGCTGATATCTGAGAGAAAGAAAAGATTTTTTAGTAAAGGTGTGCACAGAGCAGTTCCCACCCTGCGCCTGTCAGCACCGCTGTGTCTATCCCGTCCCAGCCACCCCGTCCCAGGCTCCAGCAGGCACTGCTCTCTCTGCCCCTGTGTCACCCCACACAGCTCAGGTGGCTCATCTACCTCCCAGGGATGGCCTTGAGGTGTTCAATGTCAGAGTTTGTAATGGACCAGTGAATAACACCACCGGCATTTCATTTGCAGTAGTGATTGAGCAAAGGACTCTAATTCTAATATACTCACGGCTTGCTATTGTTTTTAGTATTCGACGATAGAAGTGTTTTAAAAATTAAATGAAGAATAAACTCTAATTCTAAAAACAAACAAAAAAAACTGTAGAACTATAGATGGTAGAACCTCAGTTTGCTTTGGCCTGAATCAGTAGTGTTTCCTCGATCTCTCTTCCAAGCATCAGATGTGGTCTGATCTCAGGATTGGAGTTTTCTTTTTTTTTTTTTTAAGAAAATTGTTTTAATTTTTAAATGAGGAAAGTAAAATAGAAGAAAAGGAAGGTGGTTGAGAGGAAGGAAGCACACTTAACAGGAGTATTTTAGAAACTGAATTCTACACGTGGTTCTGTTTCTTATGTGATAGTAGTCAGATGTACTTACACTTTGTAAAATAAAATAACTCCCTCACAGCTATGCTGTATTAAATATTGATTTCTTCCTTTTAATTTCAAGCATCCATCAGATTCTAAATTCAAAATTACCTTTTAAAGACAGATAATTATTTCTCACTGTTGCTTGAAGACTGGATTTCGGCTGAGCTAGAAACCTGTAGCTTTTCTCCACCCCACCCCCAATATCTGATCATCTATCAAAATCTATTATATAATTGTGTAAACCTGAACTCTTTTTAAAGCCTACAGGCAATCTCTCTAGGCCAAAGAGTTGCTTTGTAAAATGCATCTTTATTTTAATAAAACTGTTCTGAAAATCAACTTCATGGAAGTCAGCATTTTCATTTCTTCTAAGCAGGAACATCAGAATTAGCCAAAAGGCACGTTTTGTGTGTGTGTGAGCTGCACAAGCAATATCAGAGGAGAAGTTGACCACTGAGCCACTTGGCATTAAGTCACTCTCTTGAAGACACTGCCAACAAGGGTATAAATTGTATTGGTGGTTTTTGTGAATTGGACTCTGGTCAACTGAGTTGACTCAAACCATCAACTCATTTCACATAATTGACTGCTCAGTCCTCAGTCTGCAATAACATTTTTCAGGACTAACATCTTAGGTATAGGCAGGATTTGAATCAGTGCCCTCAGGGCAAGAGGCTTCAAAGTACATCATTAATAATCTCTGCATTCCATTCACACTAGATAAGGACTTGTGGGCTGGGGAAAAATTCACAGGTTTTATCTGTTTGGGTTGGCACCACTGTGCAGCCAAGCTTAGGCTAGCCACTTCGGTTCACCCCAAGCCAAAAGTCTACCTTTGGTGAAAAAAAAAAAAAAAAAACAACTGTGGGGAAGTAAACAGAAAGGGAGTTGTCACATATGAAGAAGCTGCAAGTCTTGAAAAGGTGAGTCAATACAACAAGAACTTGTCATTAAAAAGCCTTGCCTTTTTTTTTTTATAAAAATAAGTATCAAATATTTATTTAGGAGTATTGATTACAACAGTGAAAATCAGAAACAATCTAAATGTCCAACATTAAATGATTGTTTAAAAAAAAAGCCTTTCCTTGTTTTCATATTTGGGGAATATTTCATATTTGGTACAAGCCTTTCATATTTTCATATTTGCTCTTTTGAACCATCTCTGCAATGAATATGTTAGAATATCATTACTCAAAAGTGGTGCAAGAATTGGTCAAACAATGTTTTTCTTTTAATGTCTAAGTTAATCGGGGAATGAAATCCCTGTGCACATCTGAGTGGGTTAAATGCTTTTTATTTATATTATATAAGAACTAATCAGGCAAAAATTATAAAAAGAAAGAATAGTTTATATAAGGAAAGGTCTTAATTATTTTTGATAGCATCAAGCCCTGGAGTAATCAATCTACTGACATTAAATACTCAGTATAGCAATCTTGAAGATAGATAATCTTTTATTTATATGATTTTCTTATGTGTATGTGATTTAAATTAATGAAGCACATAGCATTTTTCAATCTTGAGCATTAACCTCCTAAGAGTAGTTAACACCTAAGAGCATTTTGTCAGCAGTGATTCAGGTGTTCTCTTGGTGAATCTTTGTACTGTCCTTCAGTTATTGGGTTTAATTTCACATTCAGCTCTATTGTAAGCAACCACAGATATGCCAAAGTGCTTTTACAGGTTTTTAAATTTTTTTTTTCAGTAACAATTTATAAAACTGTAACTGAAACAAGTTTTGATCTTTTGTTGATGATTGAAGTAAGCGTCTTCTAAGCAACAGTATATGAATTAAGGCAAAATTTGACTCAATGTCTTAGTCACCCTGAATTGTCTGGAAAAAAACAGGTAAGGAGAAACAAATAAATCTTACTTTTAAAGTAAAACTTCCATATTGACTAAAAATAAGAGTATAAAAAATATAAAAAGATTTTTAAAAGCTTATTTAATATTTTCCAGTAATCTATTCTGTTAACCCCATTTTCTCTTTGGCTTTGAAGGGATTATCCATTATCTATTGTCCACAGTCTTTATGATTTGAAAATCTGTTATGTTTGGCTTGTAAAGTCAAATCCTATATAAACTGGCCATGAGTATACCTGGAATACTCAATTGGTAATATTTCTACAAAATGTTCCATTGCTGAGAGAGAGAGGAAAAAAGAAACAAACAGTTGATTCAATCCCCTTGCCTCCTATGAGCACTTCAAGCAATACCTTTTAATGGATTTGAATCATTAACTGAGTCTATGATCTTAAACTATAGCATTATTAGTTATACAATGAAGTGCTCAATTTGGAACTCCTCATTAGATTAGTCAAACTGTGATGCCTTAAGATTAAGTTAGGGAAATGTCAGCACATATTAATTTATTTAATTTTAGAAATACATATCAGAGACCAAAGCAATTTGAGAGGTTAAACTGTCTTTCCGCATATCAGATTCATGATCTTCTGGGTTCACAGATCAAGTTCCCTTCTTCCCAAGCACCATGTGAAAACCAGAAAAACACTGTTTAGCTTACACAATGTGTTATACACAGCAAGGCTCACTCCTTCAGTGGGTACAAAGAAGGTAATTCAATCTCAAAGTTCTACTGCTGTCATAAGTGTTTATGACATCATCAAGACCTAGCAGCTGAATCGTAGCTTTGTCTCCCTTTTGCCAACATGCATTATTATAGATGGATCCTCAATGTCTAAGAAGTCATTTTAACCCCTCCTTTACAAAAATTGCTGCTTATGAAAATTCCCTAAATTGTCAGGATAGTAGAACAGATGACTGCTAGTCTTCTAATAATCCCACCAATGGAGGGAGGCACAGCCCATACTGTTAATTCTGAGTTCACACACAATCATGCTTTTCATTCCCAGACCTCAAAAGCAGATCACCTCCCTAGGTCCAACCCTGAAGGCCCAGTTAGTTCAAGTCTTACTTCCTGCATAAAGACAGGGTAGGCATTCAGGAAAGAACATGGGTTTGGACTTGGAGTAAAAAGGGGTTCAAATGCTGCCCTTCCACTTACTAGTCAAGCTGGGTAATATCAGTATCTGTTCCTCCTGCCATTTGCATGGGAGCTAAGGGTTTCGGATGTGAATGGCCTTGACCATGGTTCACGGGGTGATTCATGATCATTTAAACCAGTCAATATAAGCCTGTTGTCACTGTGTCTTTTAGGCATGGAGCCAATTAACATATGATTTCTTATAGCCATAGTGATTGACCAAAGGTGAACATGTGACCTAAGTTTGTTCAAGCCCAGTAGAGCTTAAACTTCTCATACATCGATTGTTTTCTTTTCTCAAGGGTGGTGTGGTATGCAGTTCAGAAACGTGAAGCTCTAAAAACTACAATAAGACGAGACACCTGAAAGACGAAGCCACACGGGAAGAATGGCTAAACTTAAAGAATCTCAAATCAAAGGAGTCAAAGCCCTGATTAAACCTGAAGCTTGTATCATCTCACCACTTTTCAACAACATGATCTACTATTAATATTGTTTAAGACATCGGAATTTGGTTTTGTTTCTTGAAATCAAAGTAATCTGATTCACTGTCTTCCTAATCTTCCGTTTTAGTGTCCTCATCTAAAAAAAAATGACCATAACAGCGACTACTTTGTAGTGTGTTTTTCAAAAGTAAATAAAATGACATACATAAAATATTTGGCACTTAGTACACTTAGTAGCCCTTTTCTGGAGTTTCCCAGGTTGTGCTAGTGGTAAGGAACCTGCCTGCCAAGCGGGAGACATAAGAGATGTGGGTTCTATCCCTGAGTTGGAAAGATGCCTGGAGAAGGGCATGGCAATCCACTCCAGTATTCTTGCCTGGAGAATCCCACAGACAGAGGAGCCATGCAGGCTACAAACCATGAGATCACAAAGCATCAGACACAACTGAAGCAACTTAGCACAGCACAGGCCTTTTCTATTAATGGCCCAACTCGCTTCTCAACCTCCTTAAAGGACTTGGTTGCACTCTGCATATTTATCATTCTCCATGATAAAGTGTGTTTTTAATTTTAGGATTATGGATTTTGAACTTGGGGTAGAGCTTGGCCATCGATAATTCCTTTCAGAACCAAAAGAGAGCTACAGATTTTATCAGAAAAATCAATCAATCAATCTGCACTGATGAAGAAAACTGTTGTAATACACAAAGGGGTATCCTACAGTTAAAGAGAAGATTAAGAGGCTAGGCAGACTAATGAAACTCTTTCATTTAATATCCATCCCCAACAAATTTTATGACCTCTTTGAATAAGTTATAGGCCCTCTTTGCTGCTGCTGCTAAGTCACTTCAGTCGTGTCTGACTCTGTGCGACCCCATAGACGGCAGCCCGCCAGGCTCCCCCGTCCCTGGGATTCTCCAGGCAAGAATACTGGAGTGGGTTGCCATTTCCTTCTCCAATGCATGAAAGTGAAAAGTGAGAGTGAAGTCACTCAGTCCTGTCCGACTCTTAGCGACCTCATGGACTGCAGCCCACCAGTCTCCTCCATCCATGGGATTTTCCAGGCAAGAGTACTGGAGTGGGGTGCCACTGCCTTCTCCTAGGCCCTCTTTATATAGCTCTAAAGTTCACTAACCTAATTTTATAACTCTTCTCTCCTGCTCAGTGTCACAGGTTTTCTGCTACCAAAGAAACACTGGTCTCCCGTCTCCTCTGAATTACTAAAGATCCCCTCCCTTCCTGACAAAAATAATTTTTTATTCTTAGTTGAATATGTGGTTTTTAAAGGTTTTGATTTTGATATCCTAAGCTGTCAAAGGAATGAATGCTAACTCCAGGCACTGTAATTAGCATTCTAATTACATTCTAATTCTAATCCATTCTCTCTCTTCCCCTAAATGCAATTGTTTGTAAACCACTAAGCCTTATGTTAAAGCTCACAGGTTCAGATTAAGAACACTTAGATGGAGCTTTCCAGGTGGTTCAGTGGGTAAAGAACCTGCCTCCTAATACAGGAGATATGGGTTCGATTTCTGGGTCAGGAAGATGCCCTGGAGAAGGGCACGGCAACCTACTTCAGTATTGTTGCCAGGAGAATCCCATGGAAAGAGGGATTCCCCTGGTGAGCTACAGACCATGGGATCACAAACAGTCAGACACAACTGAGCACAACACAGATTATTTTTAGACTATTTGTATCATTTAGGCATTAGTGCTTTACAAACTACCCCAAATTTAGTGACTTGAAACAATACTCACTTATGTGGCTTACAGTTCTGCTGGCCAGCAATTTGGGCTAAGTTCAGCTGGTTGGGTCTCTTGTTTTCATCTGGGCTCTCTCATGTGTCCACATCAGCTGTTGGAGTGATGAAGGTTGCTGACCTAGCTTGGCCTCAGCTGGGATCAGCTCTGTCCTAAGTGGTTCTTCATTGTCCAGATGCCTACACTGAACTTTTTCTCAGAATGGCAGTGGGGGTCTATTGGGCGGCACCTACAAGGCTTGTAGGTGCCCAGTCTCAAGACCAAAGAAAGAGCCCAGAGACCGTGACAGAGACATCCCACGGTTTACTGAACAAAGGGTCTGAGAGCAGCCTCTTGCTGTATGTGGCAGACAGTGGGCAGGACAAGGCAGAAGTCTTAGCTCCTGGGGGTAGGATGCTACTCTGTATAGGGGAATTGACATCAGGTGGGCTCTTCAGTTATCAGGGGACTAAGCCCTATAATTAAGAGGACTGGAGAGTCATGTGAGTACAGCAGGGACTGCTCAAGCTGGGAGTATACAGAGAGCAAGAGAACAGCCTACACCATTCAAGAGAGACATATATGCACACAGGCATTTGGAGGTTTAATCAGAAGACAGGCATCACATCACTTCTGCTGCATTCTGTTGATCCATTCAAGGCACATGTCTGTCCAGGTTCAAGGATCTGGAAATAAAGCAACCTCTTGGTGCTCAGAGCAGCAGAGACACATTGCATTAGGTGCATGACCATTTTTGCAGTTAACTCATCACAACCTCTGTCCCTTTCTGTACTGTAATTCCTCAAAGACTTGGTCACATTTCTCACTCTCTCAGTGTTTATCAGTGTACATCCCACACAGGAACCTCCCATACAACCTCCCCCAAGTCCCCACGGGGCAAGGTGCTGGTGATTGTCTTAGTCCATTCAGGCTGCTGTAACAGAATACCATAGACTAAGAGCCTAATAAACAACCTAAATTTACTTCCTATACTTCTGGAGACTGGCAAGTCCAAGATCAAGGTGGGAGCAGATTCGGTGTCTGGTGGGAGCTTGGTTTATGGAGGCTATCATCTCTCTCTGATCTCACATGGTAGAAGGGGCGGAGGAGCTCTTGCGATCTGTTTCATAGGGCACTAACTCTATTCATGTGGGTTCTGCGGTCCTGACTTAATCAACTACCAAAGGCCCCATGGCCCCATCATCTCAGGGACTGAGATTTCAATTTCAGTTTTGAGAGGACACAAACATTCAGTCTATAGTAGTTACTTTGACCATCATATCCATTTATGACAAATCTGGTCAGCCAGAAGATGTACTGGCTCATGTGAGAACAGAACCACAGCCACCACAAACAGTAGGTTAATTGGTTACAAAGTAATATTTATATCAGTCATTACACAACGCTGGCTGCACAAGAGAATCAAATGTGGTGCTTTAAAAATAATGGATGCCTACCAGGGACAATTCAATGAGAATATCTGAGGTTGGAGAATGTCCAGATGTCAGAGCTCCCCAGGTTACTCTACTGCGTAGCTGTGGTTGAGAATGATTGATTGAACTATCAACCACCCTATCCATCTAACAGAACTGTCGTTCTCAATATTGAGGGCACATCAGAATCACCTACAGAGCTGTGAAATAGACTGCTGGGCTCCACAACCCAAGTTTCTGAGTCATCAGATCTGTCCCGAATGGGGCCCAGGTGATGCTGAAAAAGAACTGTTCCAGGGACCACACCTTGAGAATCACTGTTATAAAGGAATGTGGTCTATTGACCTCTTAAAAGTACACCATCTCAGAGACATATTTGTCCCCAGTACTGCCAAGAAGGCAGAAGAGTCTGTTTTATAGACTTGTAGTAATTCCAGGAGAGGAAAGGATGGTTTCCCCTACAACTATCAATGTGTGGGTTCCACATTCAGCGATTCTGATTAAACTGGGACCTGAGTGTTGCAGAGATTAGAATTTGCCCCAAGTGATTCCAACGTGCTGCCAGGATGAAGAGCTACCAGCCTCATCATTTCCTATACCTTGTCCCGAAATCAGCATCATCAACCTCACCTGAGAACATGCTAAAAATGCAAACTTTCAGGCTCCGCCCCAGACCTACTGAATCAGAAACTTGGGGGGTGGGGCCCAGGAATCTGTTATAACAAGCCCTTCAGGAGATTCTGGTAAATGCTAATGTTTGAGAGCCTGTGTATTAGTGTATAGTAACAAAGAAAGGAAACAGTTAGTGCCAAGTGAGTGACATGCGGATTCCAAGCCCCATCCATATAATGAGAAAGTCATTAGGAGTTCACTGGATTTGGGCCACTAAGGAGAGGTAAGGTCTGAGTGAGCAGGAAGAAGATGGGCCTCCAATTCCCCTTGCCAAAAGAAGTATGTGACCATGTGTGCTTGGGGGGTGGAGGGGGTCAGAATCCTCAGGTGGTCCCGGGACAATACGCTGACCACACTGCAAGTGTAGGCAGTTTAGACTGTGAAGTAGCACAGTGGTTCTCAACCTTTTTGGCACCAGGGATCAGTGTTGTGGAAGGCAACTTTTCAATGAGCCAGGGGGCAGGGGGATGGTTTGGGGATGATTCAAGCATATTACTTTAAGTGTGCACTTTATTTCTATTATTATTACACAGCTCCACATCAGATCCCCAGGCATTTGGATCCTGGAGGTCAGGGACCCCTGAAGAAGTAGAGGGAAATAATCCTACATTGGATCACAGACTGTTTCAGAATTTCAAGAAGAGATGGAAAGCTGCATTATATGGTTGTTCCAATATCCAAGCCAAAGCAACAAATGACCTTCAGAATCCCAGGTACCTTCAGGAAGTTGGAAACAAAATCAGTGGCAGAGAGGTGAATTCTTCTGCTGTGGAAGAAAGGAGGAAGGAATGGCTCATTGTGAAAACATGATCCTGCCCCCTTTCAGGGAAAATAGATAATGCCGGGGGCCCTGTTTCCTTTCCTCTTTCAACAAGCTTCACAGAGAGCTTCCCATATGCCAGGGATCATGTTAGTCATTGGGAATACATCTGGAAACAAAACGCAATCCCTGTCTAGGCAGAGAGGAAGAGTCAAAGGAACCCACAAAATGCATATTACATCAAGGTGTTTCTTCATTCCCAGGGTCTTTAAAAAGGCACTCTTTGCTAGCAGGGTCTTTAGAAAGGCACGCTGTTCAGATTTGGGTACCTAAACCCTACCCCTCATCCATCTTCCCCTCTGAGATGCCCCCAAGGAGCTGCACACAAGGAACAATGGATAAAACAGGAAAAAAGAGCCATGGGCATACAGCCAAAGATGCTCAATGCATGGTTTTCTGGTGAAAAAATGCAATCAAGGACCTAGATTCTTGGCCAAGATGAGTGATTCTATTCCACTTCCTTAAATCCAGAAATATTGATTTCCCAAAGAGAGTACAATTCAAATCAGCCAATCAGTTGTGGGAATGCCTCCACTACCCGAGATGGAACACTAGCAAAGAAAACTTTACTAGACTGACCTAGACTACCTGGCCGAAGGTTAAGCTGACCCCTTTGCAAAGACAAGGCCACCACAGGGGAGGACATGCAGAAAGTGAAAATATAATTAGCTGCCCTCAAAGAATAAGACCAATCTTTCAGCATGAACCATTCGAGAAAGAGGCAGTGAAAGAGAAAATCGAATTATGAGTACATGCCTTTTAAAGCACAGGAACCCTGCCCCACAGTGAAGAGCATTCTGATCAGCATATGAGAGTATAAACATCACCTTTCCTTTTTTCTCTTCCTTAGGACATAGTAAGGGGACAAGGGGAACTGGATTTTACACACAAGATGAGTGTGGTGACCCTCCTCACAATCTAAAGAATCCAGCCCATGATATAAACCTGTATCAGTCCATACATAGGTTCTTAACCAAGAATTCACAAATAAGTCTCCTTTATTTCATTATTTCATTATTTATTTGATTGCATCCAACCTCTTGGTTTTAGTTACCATTTTCATATCAGTGACTTATAAATAGCCATTTCGATCCATACTTCTTCTCTGAACTCCAATCTTACAGAATAAATAGCCTCTTTAAGACTTCAGTTGGAAGCATAGAGGCACTTAAAGCTCACCTGGTCTAGAGCTTAGGGTCCCTCCACCTGGAGCCCACCCCTTTGTAAATGGCAGCTGTGGCCATCCAGTTACTGCAGTGGCTTCTAGGACACTTACCACTGAAGCCTACAAGGCCCTAAATGAGCTTAACCCCACAGCCTCAGGGATCTTAATCTCCTCCTGTCTTTTCCTTGCTTAGTCTAGCCCAGACAGGGTAACATCTTTGCTGTTTCTGGAAGATGTCAATTTCCCTTCTTTATAGTAGTTCATCCTTTCTGCCCCCCCTTCTCTCATAGATCCATGTGGATTCCTTCTTTACTATGTTAGGTCTCAGCTCAAATGTCATCTCAATAGAAAAAGTCTTTCCTAACCATCCTGTCTAAATGAGCTCTTCCCTTAATATCAGCCCTGTATTCGACTGAGCTTTTTTCTTTTATTATACTTATCAGTATTACACTCACCAGATAACCACAATGGTGTGATGACTCACCTAGAGCCAGACATCCTAGAATGCGATGTCAAGTGGGCCTTAAGAAGCATCACTACAAACAAAGCTAGTGGAGGTGATGGAATTCCAGTTGAGCTATTTCAAATACTAAAAGATGATGCTGTGAAAGTGCTGCACTCAATATGCCAGCATATTTGCAAAACTCAGTGGTGACCATAGGACTGGAAAAGGTCAGTTTCTATTCTAATCCCAAAGAAAGGCAATGCTAAAGAATGCTCAAACTACTGCACAATTGCACTCATCTTACACGCTAGCAAAGTAATTCTCAAAATTCTCCAAGCCACACTTCAACAGTATGTGAACCATGAACTTCCAGATGTTCAAGCTGGTTTTAGAAAAAGCAGAGGAACCAGAGATCAAATTGCCAACATCCATTGGATCATTGAAAAAGCAAGAGAGTTACAGAAAAACATCTATTTCTGCTTTATTGACTATGCCAAAGCCTTTGATTGTGTGGATCACAACAAACTGTGGAAAATTCTGAAAGAGATGGGAATACCAGACCACCTAACCTGGCTCTTGAGAAATCTGTATGCAGGTCAGGAAGCAATAGTTAGAACTGGACATGGAACAACAGACTGGTTCCAAATAGCAAAAGGAGTACATCAAGGCTGTATATTGTCACGCTGCTTATTTAACTTGTATGCAGAGTACATCATGAGAAATGCTGGGCTGGATGAAACACAAGCTGGAATCAAGATTGCTGGGAGAAATGGCAGTAACCTCAGATATAAAGATGACACCACCCTTATTGCAGAAAGCGAAGAAGAACTAAAGAGCCTCTTGATGAAAGTGAAAGAGTAAAGTGAAAAAACTGGCTTAAAACCCAACATTCAACAAACGAAGATCATGGCATATGGTCTCATCACTTCATGGGAAATAGATGGGCAAACAATGGAAACAGTGTCAGACTTTATTTTCTTGGGCTCCAAAAGCACTATAGATGGTGACTGCAGCCATGAAATGTAGACGCTTGCTCCTTGGAAGAAAATCTATGACCAACCTAGACAGCATATTTAGAAGCTGAAACATTACTTTGCTGACAAAGGTCCATCTAGTCAAAGCTATGGTTTCACCGGTAGTCATGTATGGATGTGACAGTTGGACTATAAGGAAAGCTGATGGCCAAAGAATTGATGGTTTTGAACTGTGGTGTTGGAGAAGACTCTTGAGAGTCCCTTGGACTGCAAGGAGATCCAACCAGTCCATCCTAAAGGAAATCAGTCCTGAATATTCATTGGAATATTCACTCCAACACTCCAACACTTTGGCCACGTAATATGAAGAACTGACTCATTTGAAAATATCCTGATGCTGGGAAAGTTTGAAGGCAGGAGAAGGGGATGACAGAGGATGAGATGGTTGGATGGCAGCACCAACTCGATGGACATGAGTTTGAGCAAGCTCTGGGAATTGGTGATGGACAGAAAAGCCTGGGGTGCTGCAGTCCATGGGGTCACAAAGAGTTGGACACAACTGAGTGATTGAACTGGACCTAAGTGAATATTCATCATCATATTACATTAATTGTTTATTGACTGTATGGAGTGTTTCACCCAACCAAAATACAGACTCCACAACAAGGAGGGCTTTGTTCTCATACCTCCACAGGCCTTGAACAATGGCTGGCATAGAATAGATATTCAACAAATACTTGCTAAATTAGATTCTCCAGAAAATCTTTCTGACCCAGGGATCAAACCCACGTCTCTTGTGTCTCCTGAATTGGCAGACTGATTCTTTACCACTAACACCACCTGGGAAGCCACTACAAATAATAAATTATGTTTACCAATCGGATCTAGGACATCTGCGAATGAGTCTTGAACTGGAGCAGTTTCGCTGTGTACACATAGCATCCCCTATGCAGTAAGGAAGGCAGGACAACTGAAGAGCATTGCAGCTCCATGGCTCTTAGAAATCTCTAGCCCATGCCGATCCTTCACTATACACTCACCTGCTCCCTAGCTCCCCAGATAAGTGGTCTAAGAATGGTACCTGTATCTTTGAACACTGCGCCCCCCCCAATCCCAATGAAATGTGTGGTCCAGGAAATGATTCCCCTGCTGCTTCCCAATGTGAGATTCAGACCCTTCCACATGTGTGAAACAACGAGAATAAAAAAAATACTAGACTAACTGAGACATTTTTATGGTCGATGGGAAAACTATAACACAATAGTTACATTTGGAACTGCCAAGGGAATACAGGATGAATAATCATCTTAATCCAAAGGAATAAATGCTTATTTCTACTCAAAGCCAATTGAATAAATTATTTGAAAATAGCAGCTAATAAAGCTTGAGAGACTGTGGATTTAAAGAAAATTTGCTAACAATGCGTTTGCTGAAGGATAACATTTTCATCCTTGTTTGAGAGCTCATTTTAGCTTCTTGTTGGAATAGTCAGCAGTAATGATGGTTAGTTTACTTGAAATTCTTTTTCAGAATGTCAGAGGCTCTAGAATGCCTTCTATTCTAATGTGACAACCCAAATTTCTATTTAAGCTGAAAAACTATTTGCATATCACTGGAATTAATATCTCAGTTATAGGTGACACAGAATGAACCTCTCTGGTAAAAAACAAAAATAGTAAGCTCAAAAGTGCTTTCTTTTTGCCAAACCCTCTGCACACATACAGTCAGCCTCTGAGGGGTGAGTCCAGCCTCACGTATAAGGCTGCACCCTCCTTGCACTCTGTCATTTGCTCAGTCTCCCGTGTGTGAAGAATAAGTACTGGTGACACTAATCTCTGGAGGGAAGGAAAAAAAATAATCCTAACAGCGTTCATTAGGTTCCCTTTCCCTTTTGACCGTCAGATCTAATCACCTCCCTCCTTCATTACTCTCTGTCAGAATAGTAAGTGATAACAAGTTTGATTTCCACCAAATATATTTCCATTTTACTCTCTGACATCGTAGTGGCAAGGGTCTGGGCAGAAGCCACAGTTTTGTCTACTCACACAACCAAAGCATGGCATCTCACCCGCAGTAAAAACTGACGACATACACCATCTAATGCCTCCTCCCTAATCTCTAATAGGCATTATATTTGATGCTCCATTTTGTCACATGAATATTTTTTTAGCAAAGTCACATACAGAGGAAATTCAGATTTTCATTTGAGTCCCGCATCTTAGTTTCATAAAGCCATTTACCATGCTCTCTTCTTCCAACTCCAAAAGCCGAAAAGGACTTTTCCAGGAATACCTTTTTCTCTACAGTAACGTGCACTTTTCCAGTACCTTATCTTACAATCTAGCAGACCTTTTGAATTTATAGGTGGTAAGAATGTCACAAAACTCCCCGAAAGTATGACCAGAAATCTATGAGACCAAGTATGATGTGTCCTTTAATTCATGTCAAACCAAGCCAAACTACAGAGTACATGCCATATGCAAGGTCCTGGGAAAAGCAATGATAATATTAGATCCCACGAAGAGTCATAGAGCAAAAAGCTAGGGTTTTATTATTTTCTTACAGCATCGGCCTTGGGGCTGGCAATAAACAAAGGTGTCATTTAAGAGGTGTGATTGGAACATTAGGGGAAAAACACTTTATGCAAAATTGCTCTCCTTACCTACATGGCACAGACTTAGGAATGTCAGGAGATGAGGCCTTCAGGTTGAATTCCTCGATAATTCTCGTTCAAAGCACCAGTGTCCCTGTGCAGTGGAGAAGATGGAGTTAAACCACTCTAATGTCCTTGTCAGTCAGAGATATACATTTCCCTAATGAGAGCGCTAACCAGGACAGTCCTGAGACCTTGGAAACAGCCTGGGGGCCACCTCCTTCCTCTCCTTGGTCCTCAGTGGGGACAAAACAAAGAAAGCCAACATTCTGAGGACTGAAGCTATGGAAAGGCAGCCACATTTATATCAAACAGTAACCTCCCCATGATGGCTTCCTGCCAGACTCAAATCCCACAAACAAGCATCTGGTTCAGATGGACCCAAATCTGCTACTGTTGGATATTTCTTCGTTCTTTTTTTTTTTTTAAACCTGTTTTTGGGGGAAAACAAAAACAAAAACAAAAAAAACAGCAGAGAGACTGTTTCACACATTGGCTAGCCACCATGTAGAAAGACATACAGTCTATTTTTTCCAACATTATAAAACCTAGTTCTTAGCTGGCTTCTTTGTGTCTTAAGTTTTTTGCAAACTTTTGATGTTTTCTCTTAACCTGAGAATAGCTCCACCTTTTCCTTGTTCCTGCAAGCTTTATTGAGGTCACCCAACTTCAAAGTTCCTCTCTGTGACTCAAATGGTGACGTTCTCCTCTGTGTGAGTGTCTAGGGGGCGCTGGGACGGAGGAATAATACCCTTCTGTAAGGCAATCTGGACTAGCAACAATGCCGCACTCTCTTTGCCGTGAATACCAATGGTGATTTGGCATCACAAGCACCCTGATAATGTCTCTGAAAGGCATCAGTGTTCTCTGAGATGCTTCCCAGGTATCCTGTTGCAAGATCTAAAGCATCTCAGAACTGAATACAGTTGGCCGGTTTGTCCTAGAAATGTTAATCAATTTCACATACAGTCCCTGGATAGCAGTGGAAATTTTCTGTTCAAATCCATCCAACAAGAAGTTAACCGTGGGAAGGCTTTCTACACCAACTTTCCCTTCCCTTCACCTGGTTGAAATTGCCACGAGAGGTAACTTCTTGCCTTGACCGCCTGAGGTCAAGTCACCTGTTTGAGCTTGCGAATAAATCAATTCGTGCACAGCTGCCCCCACCTAAGGATTTCAGAATTAATCTCCCCCCGCCCCTTGGAACTTATCAACAGGCATCTTTAAGGTGATTCAAGAAGTGAATTTATCTGATGCCCGCCCCGCCTCTCTACCCCAAACTGGACAAGTCGAAACATACAAGGCATGAAAGGGAGAAAGGAGGAAAGCGTCATGGAAACAGACTGTCAGTCTTTCACAGGGGAAAAGGAGAGCAGAATCAGGCAATCAAAGAGACTCTGCCTGTGCAAAGAGCATCACCTGGGCAGCCTGTAGGCCTGGAGCTGTGGCCACAGCATGCACTGTGCCCAGAAGGGTAGGGAGACTTTCACTAGTCTTCTTTTTATTTTTAAATTTATGTTTTAATTGGAGTATAACTGCTTTATAGTATTGTATGGGTTTCTGCTGTACAACAACATGAATCAGCAACATGTATACATATATCCCCTCCCTCTTGAGCCTCTCTCCCACCTCTCCCCCCACCCCCCCGCCCCCTAGGTCATCACAGAGAACCCAGCTGAGCCCCCTGTGCTACACAGCAGCTTCCAATTAACCATCTATTTTACGCATAGTAGTGTGTATATATGGATGCCAATGCGACTCTTCCAACTCGTCCCATCCTTTCCTCCCCACCCCACCCTGTGGCCACAAGCTCATTTTCTACATCTGCATCTCTATTCCTTGCCCTGCAAATAAGGTTGGTGGCAGAGAGAATCTCCTTTATCATTTCTTAAAAAAAAAAAAAAAAAAAGCATTTCCTTGACTGAAAAGCCAAGAGATATGCTTCTACTCATATAACCGGATCTTCACTGATCATTTAACTTAATTATTGTGTTTGCCTGTTTTCTCTCGTTCAGTCACCAAACCGGGGAGACAGTCTGATGGAGTGGTTAAGTAGATTCAAGTCCCAAAGGCATCCCTTACCAGCTGTGTGACTCGGGGAAGTCATTTAACTTCTCTGTGCCTTACTTCCTCACTTATAAAACAAAAATAAGACCAGTGCCTGCCTCCTGCCATAGCTGGAGGGCTAAATGTGATAAGCTACATAAAGCTGTCAGACCAGTGCTGGCACTTAGTAAATGGTCAATAAACAGTAGCTGCTATGACTATTCCCAAGGGAAGGACAGAAGTAGCCAAAGTGCAGACCAGATGAATCACCTTAGATGGCGTCACTATACGGAGCTGCTTGCCTTGGTCCAAAGCATTTCTGTCTGTCTACACTGGAGGCCAAACATGATCATGGGGGAGGCTCCATTTGGGGTGAAGGGCATCCAGAAAAGGGCTGGAGGACAGCATGTGTGCTCACCGGCAGGCTGCTAACTAGCCAAACCTCTGGAAAGTCGCAACACCCATTTGGCAAAACAGGCACTGTCTGCATTATTGAAAACATCTTAGGAATATAATAAATAAAATGCATTTTGTTTCCATAGCCTGAACTTGTAATTCTGTTGGCCAGGAACTGTCAGAAAGAGAAGATTAGTGAGTGCAATAATGCTTAACAAAGTGAGGCTGATGAAAGAAGAGCTACAGCGAGTAGCCTGGCTCTGAACAATAAAACACTTTTAATTGGGATAAGGAAGGCACTTCCCAAAACGTCCTGGGTCCTGGCAGGGCACACATGCCACAGTTTGGGACCAGAAATGTTTTGCCATGCCACCCCCAGCCTGGAGAGACACACAGGTCCTGGTCTGTTTTGTGGCTGTGTGAGGTGGATCAACAGCAGTGGAAATTCTCAGACCTGTCAATGTGAAAGGCAAGCACAAACACTGCTCAGACAAAATGCCGGCAGCCTGGCAGGTCCCCAGGATTCACAAGATTGCGGTGCTGGGGCCATGGCCTTCTGAACTGGCAAAGGCAGCGGATTGCCAGAAAGGAGCGGGCTCTGCTGATGCCAGGGACAGAGCCCATGGCTGGCTGGCACAGTCCAAGAAATGCTGTTTGCAAAGTGGTGGAAGAAATGATATATGTGGCTTCACTGAGTGGGATTTATCACTGACCTAGAAGTCAGTGCCTCAGGCAGCCCAAGAAGCAACAGTTTTAAGAGCAAAAGAGAACAAACTAAACATAAGGACTGAGAAGCCAGGACTCAGAGTTGTAAGGCCGGGTTTTCTGTGGCTTTTAGATACAGGTAGGACGAAGATCAGACACACTGGATGGTCCACATCCACAGAGGGTCAAGCTAGCACACGCTAGTGATGATGAAAGGTTCAACGAAGGACCATATTAGCTCAGTTAATCAAGCATCTTACCATAGGAATTCATGCACTGAGAGCCACGTAAGCAGAAAAGTGCTTACAAAAGGAATTTGAGTTTACCATGACCTACACGCAAGAGCTCACTATCTAAGCAACAGTAAATTTAAAGGAAGGGAATTAAATGGAGAGGCTAGTGGCAGAACAGAAAAGTAAAAGGAATGCCGACTTGACTCTCAGATGATGCCAGTTGTCAAGATTAACTGGGAAAAGATACCATTTGTTCATCCAGTGTCAACTGAACCTCGCCTGATTAAACCAAATCTGTCCCGAGGATGGACAATATCCATCTTTTGTTCTCAGTTTCTTAGAGAAGAATGTTAGCCACATGCCAGCTGCCAGTATCCTTGTGAGCACTGCCACGCTGCTTTGCCATCTCTGCCCTCTCTACTGCCAACAGTCCCTCCTGCAGGACCGTCACCATCACCATCATCCTCTCTCCCACTCTCACTTTCACTTCCGCCAGCGCCTCCGTCTTTTTTGTCTTCAACCCACCACCATCTTCACTTCCACCTCCACTGCTACCAGTGGCAGCTCCAACGACTCTTCGACCACTACCATCCCCTTCCATCATCACCTCCCCATGGTCCCCAGCTCCACTCTCACCACCCTGCAACCACCAGCACCACCGGCACCGTTTGCCACCTCCCCCTACTCCATCAATACCCCTTATCAACGCCACGACCGTCACGTCTCCTACCTCCCCACCTTCCACCTCCCCTCACTTCCGCCGGTCACGTGCTTACCTCCACTTTCACTGCCACCACCTCTGCTTCCACAAGTCCCACCACTACCGTCACCTTCTCCACGGTCACCATCTTCCCCCAAACCACAGCCACTTCCTCTGCCACCACCATCTCGATCTCTGTCTGCCTCCTCCATCACGCCTCCCCCCATCTCCCTCACTACCTCCAGCAACACCTGCACTCCCACTCCCGATACAACCACCTCCAGCATGGCGTCCTCCATAGCTTCTCTGTCACCACCTCCACCTTCACCGGCACGGCCACCCCCCCGCTGTCAGCCCCCAGCACATCACCTCCACCTCTGCTGTCAATACCTGCAGCATCACCGCCTCCATCGCTACATCCTCTTTGCTACTGCTAGTGTATCTGTAAGCCAGGAGCTAGCGGAAGTATGTGATAACTATTACCTTTATTGATTCCCACAGAAAGTCTGTGAGGTGAGCATTCCACTTCCCATTTTACAGAGGAAATTCAGAAAAGTTATTTCACTTGCTCCAACTCAAACAGATACAAAGAAAGCAAATTTCTACTCCAAATGTGTCTACGGCCACGTTTCTCTGTTCTACTGAATCATGACCATTCTGTAAAAAGAAGAAAGTCACTATAAACAGAGTAACTATACTTTCTCCACATATCTGTAAAGGCACAACAGAATGCAGTAAGTATTAAGGGCAGAGAAGTAAGGATGTAACTCACGGGTGGCCATCCCCTTCCGGCACCTAGTGCAGACTCAGCCGATGCCTAAGTCAGGCTTGGCCCTGGAGAAGACACAAATCTGTCACTCAGAGATTCAGAACTATCAAAAATCCCTGGTTTGATAATAGTTGATGTAATTCACCTCATCTCTTTAAACCAGAATTTGTTTATTTCAATGAAATTAATGGATATTTAGAAATGAAAAGCATTATTTCAGAAATAAAATAAAACATAAAAACACATATGCTGGCCACTAAGATGTATCTACAAGTCCATATACTGTATAAGGAAAATGGATCACTTATTTCCTCAATATGGTGTGGTTTTAATAATTATCCATATAAATTGCAAGAAAAGGAAATATTATCATTGTTTGCCTATCCCATAATATTTAACTGACTTCAGGGATTAAAAAACAAGACATCATGCATCTTAGAGTCTCGAGTTATCTCTCAAATGATAAATAATTTCCACAGTCTATCAATCTTAAAACCCAGGCAGAATCATTGCATGAAATAGAGGAAAGAATCTCAACTTCAGAGTCAAGCAAAACTGAATTCTTCTGATCGTTTTGTTACTTATTAGCTCTGCTCCTCTGGCCATTTATTTAACCCAGATTTCCCAGCTGGTAGGCTGGTGGCATATGACTACAACACACGTGCTAAGATATTGATGTCCTTAGCCATAGAGATGCGTTGATTGGCCTGCGGACCCATAACCTTAAGCCTCCCTCACTTCCTCCCGTGGTCAGGATGACTGGCATCACATTCCATGTGGGTCAGGACCTGGAAAACATTCAAAAGCACCAATAATCTGTAATCCTCAGGCCCTTCATCTATGAGGTAGACAGGAGTACCCCACTGAGAAGGCTACTAGCAAGATACATGAAGAGAAGAGCATAGCTCACAAACCCACAGTGTTGATGTTCCCCCCAAACTCAGTATATTAGGCTCTGCACCTCATTGACTTTTCTTATAATTCTCACATTACAATCAGCTCATCAAGAAATGGAATGGCCTCAGACTTCCCTGGTGGTCCAATGGATGCCACTCTCCCATTGCAGGGGGCCCAGGTTTGACCTCTGGAGAGGGAATTAGATCCCACATGCCAAAGATCAAAGATGCTGTGTGGTGCAACTAAGACCCTGCCAAAGATCAAAAATGCTGCTGTGTGGTGCAACTAAGACCCGATGCAGCCAAATAAATTTTTTTTTTTTTTTAAAGAAAAAGAAATGGAATGGCCTGACCTTGAGTGTTGAAGAAAGTGAGGAGACTGCACTCCCTCAGCTGATAGCTGGACAATGATCAATCTGGTAACCACTGTGCACAAAGTACAGTGTGGTTGGGGGCACAAAACACATGCTTTTTCCACACCGTATTCACTCCTAGGCATGCAAGTTCTTACCAAAATGTTAAGAACTCCCAAATTTGATGTCTCTATTATTGATTGTATCCTGAGCTCCAGATCCGAAATTCAAACTTCTTTCTGGACACAGCCACATATATAACACATGAGCATCTCAACTCTTCCACCTACCAGCCACCCTAAACAAGGCACCTTTGCTCCCATCTCTCACCTGAACTAATTGGCATCATCATCCAGTGTGTCCTCACCGTGCACCACACCACATGCCTCTTCATCATACCACCCTGGCAAATCCTGGGATTCTCCTTTACAGAACCTCAAACATCCTTTACACACCCACTGTCCCAGCTCCTGTCTCACATTATTTCTCCCCAGCCTATTATTATATTAATCTTCTCAATGGTGAGCGTGCCTTGGATCCCTCCTGATCCCCATTAATTCTATAGTATATTTCACATTCAATGGTTTATAATGAATGAGTCATCCTAAACTATGCACGTTGTGTTTGAACACAATCTTTCATTCTCCTTATGACCACACCCTTTAAAATTTGACTTTGTACCTCCTCCATCAAAAAAAGAAAAGCTAGCAAAAATAAGCAAATGGGACCACATCAAACTAAAAAGCTCTGCACAGCAAATGAAACCATCAACAATATGAAAAGTCAACCTACAGAAAAAAAGAATATATTGGCAAACCATGTATCTGATAAGGAGTTAATACATAAAATACGTAAGAAACCTCTCACAACTCAATAGCTCAATAGTGAACACTTTTTCAGGACAAACTGAACAAACATTTTTCCAAAGAAGGCATACAAATGTCCAACAAGTACATGAAAAGGTGTTTAACATCATTAATCATTAGAGAAATGCAAGTCAAAGCCAAAATTACATGTATTAGAGTGACTTTTATAAATAACAAAAGAAGTGAAGGTAGGGATGGTGATGGTGAAAAAAGAATCCTTCGACACTGTTGTTGGGAATGTAAACTGGCACAGACATTATGGAACACAATATGTAATTTCTTTGAAAATTAAAAACACAACTACCATGGGATCCAGCAATCTTACAGCTAAAAATATATCCAAAGGAAATGAGCTACATTCCCTTGTTTGTTGCTGCATTATTTACAGTTTCCAAGATATGGAAACACCCTAAGTATTTGTTTAGGATAAAGATAAATGTAGATAAAGGCGGTATTTTACATATATAGACATCACAAAAGCATCCAAGCGTGAATTCTAAGCCTGAAGGCCTTGCTTCTGCTTCTTCTCCACTGAGATCCTTTATTCTCCAAGTGAATAAGCTCACACTTAAATAAGCCCACTTCCTGCTAGATGGAGATAAGGAAAGCAGAGATGAGCTTCTCCAGGGGATGCCTTCCTAGATCACCTGGCCCCAGCCAGCCCAGGCGATGGTCATAGGTAAGTGAACAAGCTCAGCCAGGGCCAGAAGAACCACCAGCAGAGAAAAAGCCCAAATTACTGACTCTCAGAATCAGCAGCTAAACAATAACTGGTTGTTGTTTTAAGACTAATTTTTATCTGTTTTGAGCTCCTCCATTGTAGAACAAACAGACTAAAATTGGCCTGATAGATTTGCCTTTCAAGTTTTATCTCCTATTTTTTCCATCTTTTCTACAAGCCGTCACTACTAGATCAGATGCAAAACTTGTCAGTTTTCAAATCACTTTCCCAATTTTTGCAATTTTTTTATCCTTGTTATTATTAATTATTTTTCTGTAAGTTGATTTATATCTGACATTATTCTTACTTAAGCTTCTCTCTAACACGAAGCAACCATAACTTTAATGGACTAGTCCCATTTTTAGAGCATATTAAAATAATTCATGATTTTTAAAATGAATATATACACATTAAGATAAAATGATGTTTTTCCAAGTCCTATGCAGTACATTCATTAGAACATGATAAGTATTATACTTCTCTCACTTATTTTTTTCGTGTGTCTTGAATTCTCATGTAGATTGTGACCCGGTATATGACAGAGATCACCTTTAACTTGATGTCCAATTAGTCATTAAATAGTTTTGAACTTCAGGTGGATCCAGAGTTTTAAGAAACTTGAAAGACAAAAAGAAGGAATTTGATTTCTGTGGAAATTTTTATATCATGAGTATAACAGACTAAACGTTAGGGGAAATTGGAAACAAAAGGACGAGTCAGGAAACAACTTCAGTATTCTAGGAAAGAAACTAAAATGACAGGTAAATGAAAAAAGAGGTAAAAATTACCTGAACTGAATTGAACAAGGCAGCAGAGGAAAACTGAGTGTTGATAATATTTTAAAAAGGTCAGGAGAGGGAATCAATCATGTGTGAAAGATGGTGAAGGGAATCCTATATATTGTTGAGTTAGAATACTGAAAAATAAGGAGTTGAAGATAATTCTGAAGTTTTAGTTGTGACATAAATTTATTAATAAGGTTAAGAGGAAGAACAGATTTGGTAGATATCAAAGTGTTAAAGAGGTCAATAATGGTGAAGATGCTGGCTTTTATTTTAGATGAGATTTTTGTGCCAGGGCATAAGCCTAAGAGAATCAAGAAGACCAACCAGTCGATCCTAAAGGAAATCAACCCTGGATATTCATTGGAAGGACTGATGCTGAAACTCTAATACTTTGGCCACCTGATACGAAGAGCCAACCTACTGAAAAAAAAATCCTGATGCTGGGAAAGATTGAGGGCAGGATAAGAAGAGGGCAACAGAGGATGAGATGGTTGGATGGCATCACTGACTCAATAGACGTGAGTTTGAGCAAACTGTGGAAGACAGTGAAGGACAGAGAAGCCTGGCATGTTGCAGTCCATGGGGCCACTAAGAGTCGGACAGGACTTAGTGACTGAACAAAAAAACATAAGCCTAATATTTGATAAACAAGTGGATGAAGAGAATAGTTTTTGAGAATGGATGGAGAAACTCCAGAGAGATTAACATAGCTAAGATGGAGCACCACATGGACTTAATCTGATTTTATCTTGGGGCATAATTTTGCATTTCTTCTTCAACATTATTAACTGTTGAATGAAAGGACAATTTTGGTTTTTTCATTTAATTTTTGTTCATATCCCAAATCCAAATCTATGAGCAAGAAATATATATTTGTTAGTGTAAGCCATGAGAATCTGAGGCTGTTTGTGGTATGGTATTAACAGCAGCAAAATTTGACTAATACACTGCTTCTCAGAAGGAATTAATAGCTGATTGACTACATGTATTAGAAAGAGAGAATCAGATTACCTTGAAATTTAGAAACTAGGTGATTAAAGAATGTGTCACTTCCATAATGTACTCATGTACTAAGTAAACATTTATATCTTTCTTTTCATTGATTCCTTATGTATAGTATTTTTAAAATTTTATGCATGTGTAATAGCAAATAACATTATACTCTTGGAAGAGTTCCAAATATACTGAGGGTTACATACCCTGATAAGAATGTTATGAAAACTACAGATGCTTCCTTGAAAAAAAAAAACAAAAACAGCAAACAACATTCCATAAATCGTATTCTCACAATCCCTAAACTGAGAAGAGCATTAAAAAATAAATAAATAAAAGGCTTTTGTTGATTCCCTCCCTACTGGATGTTAGAACTTTCTTTACCTCTGTGCTATCTGACTGTGGCATTTAGATTGTGAACAGAGAAGACTGGGTTTCCTGATTCAGAAGAGAGCTATAAAGTGTGTCTCTTTGCTATTTGAAAGAACCACTGAAGATCATTGTTTGGGAGAGTGAGTTCAGTTCAGTTCAGTTCAGTTCAGTCACTCAGTTGTGTCTGACTCTTTGCAACCCCATGGACTGCACCAAGCCGGACCTCCCTGTCCATCACCAACTCCCAGAGTTTACTCAAACTCATGTCCATTGAGTCGGTGATGCCATCCAACCATCAATCATTTCCAGCATCAGGGTCTTTTCAAATGAGTCAACTCTTCGCATCAGGTGGCCAAAGTATTGGAGTTTCAGCTTTAGCATCAGGCCTTCCAATGAATATTCAGGACTGATTTCTTTTAGTATGGACTGGTTGGATCTCCTTGCAGTCCAAGGGACTCTCAAGAGTCTTCTCCAATACCACCTTTCAAAAGCATCAATTCTTCAGCGCTCAAGTTTCTTCACAGTCTAACTCTCACATCCATACATGAGCACTGGAAAAACCATAGCCCTGACTAGATGGACCTTCATTGGCAAGGTAATATCTCTGCTTTTTAATATGCTGTCTAGGTTGGTCATAACTTTTCTTCCAAAGAGTAAACATCTTTTAATTTCATGGCTGCAATCACCATCTGCAGTGATTTTGGAGCCCCAAAAATAAAAGTCTGTACTTTTCCCACTATTTCCCCATCTATTTCCCATGAAGTGATGGGACCAGATGCCATGATCTTAATTTTCTGAATGTTGAGCTTTAAGCCAATTTTTTCACTCTCCTCTTTCACTTTCATCAAGAGGCTCTTTGGTTCTTCACTTTCTGCCATAAGGATAGTATCATCTGTATATCTGAGATTATTGATATTTCTCCCGGCAATCCTGATACCAGCTTGTGCTTCATCTAGCCCAGCGTTTCTCATGATGTACTCTGCATATAAGTTAAATAAGCAGGTGATGATATACAGCCTTGATGTACTCCTTTTCCTATTTGGAACCAGTCTGTTGTTCCATGTCCAGTTCTAACTGTTGCTTCCTGACCTGCATACAGATTTCTCAGAAGGCAGGTCAGGTAGTCTGGTATTCCCATCTCTTTCAGAATTTTCCAGAGTTTGTTGTGATCCACACAATCAAAGGTTTTGGCATAGTCAATAAAGCAGAAATAGATGTTTTTCTGTAACTCTCTTGCTTTTTCGATCATCCAACGGATGTTAGCAATTTGATCTCTGGTTCCTATGCCTTTTCTAAATCCAGCTTGAACATCTGGAAGTTCACAGTTCATGTATTGTTGAAGTTTGGCTTGGAGAATTTTGAGCATTACTTTGCTAGCATGTGAGATGAGTGCAACTGTGTGGAAGTTTAGTTTGTAGATAATGACATTCATTAATTTTCAATCTATTCACTGAAAAGTACATTGGAGAATAAAGGAAGCTTGAGAGTAAAAAATTGCTTAAGTTGCTTTCCTCAAAAATTGGAATACAGAGAAAGATTTAATAGAAAATTCTTATTTGATATAAACTTACAACAGTATAACTAATCCAAATTAGCAGTTTTCTGTCTGAGCCTATCTTTAAAAGGAAGAGCTGTAGGCAGTATAAAAGATACGAAGACTTGTCTTTTAAAACTAATATGAAGATGATAGAGCCTCTCACAGAATTCCTTGCAGTCTTCTCACATCTTTCCAGAATTAGATGTTTGATATGAGACACACCCGAAAAGGTCAGAAGGATGGAACTTAACCAAGAGAAGCTGGTCATGTATTCAAAAGTCTTCTCAACTCATTCTGAGTTGACCCCATCTAACAAGTTTTCACTTGTTCCTTTGATGCTGGGAATCTACATGTAATAATTTTTACTTGAAAGGTAGAAGTTACATTTTTAACAATATGAGAAATTTCTTAAAGCAGCAAAAATAAAATTGGTCTTTGCCTTGGCCTGCTACCATTACTTCATTGCTATGACATATGACATCATAGTTAGTCCTCAGAGTCCAGGGTGTTTCTAATGAGCTGGAGTTGGAAGGGTCCCAGTGGAATGCAGTGAACCAAAAGAACCACTGTTCTTTCAAATTCCAACATGATATTAGAAGGGAAAACAAAGAGCTCTTCAAGAGCCAGAGGTCAATCTGTTAAGTAAGTTGTATATTAAAAAGTGGCAGTAATGAATAGGAATGGCCAGTGTCAGAGTATAGCAACAGGTAATTGTCACCTATCTCTGCTATATTGTCACTTTTATTTTACCAATAATGGTAATAGATATGCTACTTTCAACATATTCTGATAAATTCATATGTCATCACCTGCCTTGAGATCCTTATCACAAGATTGCCTCAAACAAAATATTACTACAATTTTCAGTGTGTATATGTTATTAAAAATATATTTAAATTTTTTAATTATTTTAAACTATATACAGAAAATAACTATATATCAAAAATAGGTGGGGAAATGATGGAAACAGTGACAGATTTTATTTTCTTGGGCTCCAATATCACTGCAGATGATGACTGCAGCCATGAAATTAAAAAGACACTTGCTCCTTGGAAGAAAAGCTATGACAAACCTAGGTAACCTATTAAAAAGCAGATTTATTACTTTGCTGAGAAAGGTCCATATAGTCAAAGCTATGGTTTTTTTCAGTAGTCATGTAAAGGGTGAGAGTCAGACCATAGAGAAGGCTGAGTGACAAAGAATTGAGGATTTTGAACTGTGGTGTTGGGCGAGACTCTTGAGAGTCCCTTGGATAGCAAGGAGATCAAGCCAATCAATCCTGAATATTCATTGGAAGGACTGATGCTGAAGCTGAAGCTCCAATACTTTGGGCACCTGATGCGTACAGCTGATTCATTAGAAAAGACCCTGATACTGGGAAAGATTGAAGGTAGGAGAAGAAGGGGGCAATAGAGGATGAGATGGTTGGATGGCATCATCGACTCAATGGACAAGAGACTGAGCAAGCTCTGGGAAATGGTGAAGGATAGGGATGCCCGGCGTGCTGCAGTCCATGAGGTCTCAGACAGTTGGACATGACTGAGCGACTGAACAACAGCAAAATAGAAAATAAATAAAAAGGAGTTAAACATTACCCAGAATATGAGTTAGGCCCCTTTTTGCTCCTGGGCACACAGGACCCACTGAGGGGCATCCACCTTTCATAGCATCCATGTAAGCCGTAAACTACTTATTCCCTCTGGAAATGTATTACATCAAGACAGCCCAGTGGCCACCCCCAACATAAGCATACCCGAGGGCACAGGATTTAACAGGACCTCCTTCCACAAGCTTCCTTGGTATCTGAGATGGTAAAGAATCTGCCTGCAATGCGGGAGGACCTGGGTTTGATCCCTGGGTCGCAAAGATCCCCTGGAGAAGGAAATGGCAACCCACTTCAGCATTCTTACCTGGAGAATCCCATGGACAGAGGAATCTGGTGGGCTATATCCATGGGGTCAAAGAGTCAGACACCACTGAGCAACTCATACTTTCACTTTCTTTTCCTTCCATAAGCTAAAATCATAGAAATGGACATGGATATCTTATTCCTAATCCCACCACACAGACCCCTAATCTTCAGTCAGGGAAGCTGGACAAGCTTAATGTCTTCAACGTCTCCAAACAAAAATGACTAATAACGTGCAATTTCCAGATACACCCACAAATCTCAGGACAAACCTGTTCAACACATACCCTTCCAGGAGAAGTCTGTGACAAGGGGCACCAGGGCTGGATGTTACTTACCTCTAGGCTTTACAAAAATGCTCCAGAAATGTGTCTGCCCATGATGAGACCACAATTAGAGTGAAAGCGTTTGGTACAACTATATTAAAAAATGACAGAACAAATTGAGAAACAACTAGGAATATACAAATGTGAATGGAACAATAGTTTTGATATAATGGATGCAGACAGAGACCTTTTTACTTAGAAATACAGACATGGAAAATTTCCAAATATACATAGAGAGCAGTACATAGAGTAAGCAGCTTTGACAGGTTAAGACTGTACCAGTCTTATTTTCTCTATTTCTCACCCTAACTTTTCCGATTCCATTCACTCTATACTTTATGGAGTCATAAAATACATTCTTTTGAGACTCCTATAGTAAATTTATTGCAAAGATGGCCCCAATTCTTCACATACCTGTCCATACCTTTGCCCTTTTCCATGTGACCATCAGTGCCCTCCCAACATGGGCAGCACAGACATAGACATGCAATTTATTTTAGCCAAAATTATCTTAACAGAAATAGCAGAGGACTGAAATCGTGTTTCTGCCTTCTCTGTTTCTGCCATCCCCATGAGAAAATGCCTGGGCTAGCTGACTGGAGGTTGAAAGTCCCAGTTACCCTAGCTGAGGCTAGCCTAAATTAACCAATAGCCAGCCAACTTCCAGATCATCAAATAAGCCTCGCCAAAATCAGAAGAATGTTCTAGCCAACCATTCCTGGACTATGAGCAATACGTGCTATTATTACATGTAACTGTGGATTTATAGATGTTTCACAGCATTATTTTGACAATAAATACTTGACACAGAACCTATGGAATATTTATAAATATTATGTATTTCTGGTCAAAACACAAAAAGAAGCACACAAAGGAAAACACCCCTCATGCATTCAGAAAATGGTAGACAGATAGATACACAGATAGATAATCTTTTTCATCAGTCAAAACAAATACCAGCTAGCAAACTATGCATGAAGATCAAAAGAGAAGGTAAGTGAAGACAGAGAACAGAGTAGGGCTGACAGGGCTAGCTTTTGAGCTCTGGTCTGGACAGAGAGAATTTAGTCGGAATTCAGTCTCTTCAGGGAAATGTGGCCTGTGCCCACCCAGAGACGACAGCCAGGGTCACTGTGTGAGGCAGGGGGCTGGTACACAGCTCCTGGAGAATGAACACTGGCTGAGAAAAGCAGTTACTGGCTCAGTGGCAAAGAATCTGCCTGCCAATGCGGGAGACACAGTTTGATCCCTGGGTCAGGAAGATGCCCTGGAGGAGGAAACAGCTACCGGTATTCTTGCCTAGAGAATCCCATGGACAGAGGAGTCAAGAGTCAGATATGACTGAAAGTGACTTAGCAGCAGCAGCTGTCCTTTTCTTGTCTACCACCCATATATTGATGATCAATTGATTCCAAAAAGAGTGCCAAGACAATTCAATGGGTGAAAATAATAGTCTTTTTAACAAATGATGCTGGATCAACCGAATATCCAATGAACAAGAATAAAATTATACTCCAATCTCACACCATAAGTAAAAAATGTCCTCAAAATGAATCAAAGATGTAAATGAAAGATTTGAAGCTAGAAAACTCTTAGAAGGAAAGAGTGTAAATCCTCATGCCCTTGTATTAGAGAGCAGTTTCATACACATGACCCCAAAAGCATAAGCAACCAAAAATATAATAACAAGTTGAACTTCATGAAAATTTAAAACTTTTATACTTCAAAGGACATTATCAAGAAAATGAAAAGACAACTTACAGAATGATAGAAAATACTTGCAAGTCATATATCTGATAAGGCTCGAGCATCAGAGTAAAGAATAAAGAGCTCATATAATGCAACAATAAAAAGAGAACCTAACTTAAATATGAGCAGAGGACTTGAATAGACATTTCTCCAAAGAAGATACACAAATGATAGTAGGTACATATAAAGATATTTAAACCAAACTGTGGTATGTCTTTACACCCACTAGTATGTCTAATAATCAAAAAGATAAATAACAACAAGTATTGTCTAGGATGTGGAGAAATTAGAACCCTCAGGCACTGCTGGTGGGAATGTAAACTAATGCAGCTATTTTGGAAAACAGCTTGGCAGTTTGTCAAAAAGTTAGACATAAAATTATCATATGACTCAGCAATTCTATCCTCAGGTATATAACCAAGAGAATTGGAAATATCTATTCACACAAAGACAAATGCTCATAGTGGTATTTTTCACAATAGCCAAAACAACTCAAATGTCCATAAACTGATGAATGGACAGACAAAATATGGTATTATCCATGTAATAAAAGATTATTCATTCATGAAAAGTAATGAAGTACTGATTAATGTTATAATATAAATAAACCTTGAAAACATTACACTAAGTAAAAGTCACACCAAAAAAAAAAAAAAAAAGGCCACATGTTGTATGATTCTATTTATATGCATTGTTCAGAATAAGTAAGTCCACAGAGGTGAAAAGTGAATTAGTAGATTTCAAGGACTGAGAGAATAAGGAATGGAAGTGACTGCTAAGGAATTCATGGTTTCTTTTGGGAATGATGGAAATGTCCTGGAATTAGACAGTGGTGATGGCTACACAACCTTGGAGATAGAGTAAAAAACACTGAATTGTGGATTTTAATAGGGTGTGTTTTATGATATGTGAATTATATAATAATAAAGACACATAGTAAGACCTTTGATTGTGTGGATCACAACAAACTGTGGAAAATTCTTAAAGAGATGGGAATACAAGACTACCTTACTTATCTTCTGAGAAACTTGTATGTGGGTCAAAAAGCAGCGGTTAGAACTAAACATGGAACAACTGACTGATTCAAAACTAGGACAAGGCTGTATATTGTCACCCTGCTTATTTAACTTCTATGCAGAGCACATCATGTGAAATAATAGACTAGATGAATCACAAACTGGAATCAAGATTGCTAAGAGAGATACCAGCAACCTCATACCACCATACTGGCAGAAACTGAATAGGAACTAAAGAAGGGAGTGAAAAAGCTGGCTTGAAACTCAGCATTCAAAAGCTAAGATCATGGCATCTGGTCCCATCACTTCATGGCAAATATAGGGGAAAACATGGAAATAGTAACTGATTTTATTTTCTTGGGCTCCAAAATCACTGGAGATGGTGACTGAAGCCCTGAAATTAAAAGACACTTATTCCTTGGAAGGAAACCTATGACCAACCTAGACAGCACATTAAAAAGAAGAGAAATTACTTTGCCAACAAAGATTTGTATAGTCAAAGTTATGGTTTTTCCAGCAGTCATGTATGGATGTGAGAGTTGAACCATAAAGAAGGCTGAGCACTGAAGAATTGATGCTTTTGAATTGTGCTGCTGGAGAAGACTCTTGGACTACAAGGAGATCAAACCAGTCCATCCTAAAGGAAATCAATCCTGAAAATACACTGAAAGGACTGATGTTGAAGCTGAAGCTCCAATACTTTGGCCACCTGATGCAAAGAGTAAACACATTGCGAAAGACCCTGATGCTGAGAAAGACTGAAGACAAAAGGAGAATGGGGCAGCAGAGGATGAGATGGTTAGAGAGCATCACTGACTCAATGGACATGAATCTGAGGAAACTCCAGGGGATGGTGGAGGACAGAGGAGACTGGTGTGTTGCAGTCCATGAGGTCACAAAGAGTCAGACAGGACTTAGTGACTAAAGAACAACAACAAAGAAACATAAAGGATAAATTGACAGCTCAGCTGATAAAGAATCCACCTGCAATGCAGGAGACGCTGGTTCAATTCCTGGGTCAGGAAGTTCCCCTAGAGAAGGGATAGGCTGTCTACTCCAGTATTCTTGGGCTTCCCTGGTGGCTCAGATGGGAAAGAATCTGCCTGCACTGGAGGAGATATGGGTTCGATCCCTGGGTTGGGAAGATCCACTGGAGGAGGGCATGGCAACCCACTCCAGTATTCTTGCCTGGAGAATCCCATGGGCAGAGGAGCCTGGCAGGCTGCAGTCCATGGGGTCACAAAGAGTTAGACACAGAGCAACTAAGCCCAAGCACAATAGGAGTTTCAGAAGGTGAGTGTAGAGAAAAAACACAGCATCAATAATCAAACGGTTGAGATCTTTACAGATTTAAGGATTCTGTGAGACTTCAAATTAAAGTCACATGCCAAGAGTAGAACAGGATTAACAAAACAAATCTATATATGAACATAGCTTGGTGAGACTGCAAAATAACTTCTGAATCTGCTAGAGAAACTATAAATTACCTAAAAAATAATCACAAAGACACTATTAGGAGCCTCAGAAGAACTCCAATAGCTGTTTAGAAAATAATAGAGCTTTATCTTTATATTATTCAAAAAAATTATTTTCTTTTAAAAAGTTACTTTCAATAGAACATTATATTCAGCTAAATTATAACTCAAAAAAAAGGTCCAAAAAATAGTGTTTGTGTATTCCAAAGAAAAATCAGTGAGTCTCCAAAGTTAAAATTTATATAGGACACATTATTTGGCCACATTGCAGTAAATTATATATTCATAATAAACATAAGTTTTTTGAGGAAATCACTTCAATGTTTATTTTAAAATCACCCTTCTAATTAAAAAAGAAATCAGAACTGAAACACTATTTGAATTGAATGACAAAAGGATATAAGAGAATGACAAAAGGATATAAGAGAATGAAATGGAAATTTTGATTGCTATTCTATCATTTCTAATTGTTTCTTCAGATCAGTTCAGTCGCTCTGTCGTGTCCGACTCTTGGCGACCCCATGAATCACAGCAGGCCAGGCCTCCCTGTCCATCACCAACTCCCAGAGTTTACTCAAACTCATGCCCATTGAGTCAGTGATGCCATCCAACCATCTCATCCTCTATCATCCCCTTCTACTCCCACCTTGAGTCTTCCTCAATCAGGGTCTTTTCAAATGAGTCAGTTCTTCACATCAGGTGGCCAAAAATAACTCAAAATAATTGTGTGTATCTTTGATTACATCTATTTTATTTCTACATTATTTTCTTCTATTAGTTGCTATTTTTGTTCTCTACCTCTATAGTTTTTTTTTTTCATTTTTTCTTATCTTCATGTATCAACACTCCAGTCTACATTTGTTTCTATTTTATTGCCTATTTCTCTTCTCTATTCCTAGTTTTAGTCTGTATTTCTACATGCATTGTATGTCATCTCTATTTTTTTTATGTATTGGTTCTGTACATCATACATGGATGCTCAAATCTACATAAGGAGAATTTGGTTTATCTACAGTAGTTTGTGTCTTCTCCTGTCCTCCTGCCAGGATTTGGTATTCCTCTTGCTGTGATCCAGGTCCCTTTGATTTTCCTAAATGCCCCCTATCCCTTGCCCTACTTAGCTCCTCACTGCCACTAGGTGTGCAGTCCATCCCTGGGCTTGTCATATTTCCACTCTTGCCCCAGATGAGGTTCCTGCCAGATTATCTTGTTCTTGTCACCAGCCTCTCCCACCTGTGATAGTTGGGCCTCTGCACATCCGAACACTTGAAGCTCAGGCTACTGCTTCTACCCGAAGCCCACCCTGGGTTGTACCTTGCCCCCGGCTGTCATCACCACTGCCTGTGGAGCTGCCAGTGCTCACCTCCCACTGCTCTTTTTTCTCTGTGTCCTCATCTTCCAGAGGGATCTTAAATGATTATTTTATTTGCCTCAACTACTCTTTCTTCACTCTTCCTCCTTCAGGGCTGGTCATCATTCTGGTTCAGTGACTAAGAAATACTGCCCCTCTTTTCATCCTCAGGCCCTGTAAATGAGCCTAGTTAATTCTGTCACTATTAGGAAGAAATTATCTCTACGGCAAGACTAAGGAAAGAATCTGGGAGCAGGTAGCATCTAATTCTTTTTTAAAAAGTAAATGGATGTAAAAACATTGATGCCATGACTGGGTATTGAATTTATGGAAATTCATCAACCCATATACTTCTGATCTATGCATTGTTCTGTGTATATATACACATATATAGTACATTAATAAAATAATTATTTTTAATAAGTGGTTTTAAAATGTATTATAATTTTTAAAGTTTAAAAATAAGAAATAAAATAGAGGGAATTCCCTGGTGATCCAGTGGTTAGGACTCTGTTCTTCTACTGTAGGGGGCCCAGGTTTGATACCTGGTCAGGGAGCAGAGGTCCTGCAAGCCACACAGTGTGCCTAAAAAAAAGGAAGAAGTAAAATAGAATTATAAAATCAAAAGATTGAAAATAACTAAATCAAAAAGTTAACATACTCACAGACAGAAAATGTTAACAGGATTTGTGCTTGGAGTGGAGAGTATTAGGACTTTATGTGATTGCTTTTCTTCTTTCTTTCTCAATTTTCTAGATTTTCTATAATCAAAAGGCATTGCTTTATGTTTTGTAAGTATGTGTTTTTATAAGTGTGTGTACATGTGTGTGTACTAAATGAGTTCTAGTATCCTCCATCTCATCTCTGAATAGCAGTTTTTAGCAGATTACTTATATGTAATCACATGGAAATAGAGATAAGAAGGATCCTAAACACAAAATCTGCAGGTACATCTTGACTTATGCCCTGTATCTTCTTCTTTCCCACAATGATTTTTATCACTGTCTTCACCTTCCTCTATTTCACTGTTTTACTGAAATCAACTTTTTAATCCTATCTCCTGTACTGTTTCAAAACATCCTGATTTCAATGGGCAGAAGACCTAAATAGACATTTCTCCAAAGAAGACACACAAATGGCCAATAGGCACATGAAAAAATGCTTCAGTTCAGTTCAGTTCAGTCACTCAGTCGTGTCTGACTCTTTGCAACCCCATGAACCACAGCACACCAGGCCTCCTTGTCCAACACCAACTCCCAGAGTTCACTCAAACTCATGTCCATCAAGTCGGTGATGCCATCCAGCCATCTCATCCTCGGTCGTCCCCTTCTCCTCCTGCCCCCAATCCCTCCCAGCATCAGGGTCTTTTCCAACGAGTCAAATCCTTGCATGAGGTGGCCAAAGTACTGGAGTCTCAGCTTTAGCATCATTCCTTCCAAAGAACACCCAGGGCTCATCTCCTTTAGGATGGACTGGTTGGATCTCCTTGCAGTCCAAGGGACTCTCATGATGCTTAAATATCACTATTTATTTTAGAAATGCAAATCTAAACTGTATTGAGGTATCACCTCACACCAGTCATAATTGCCATCATTAAAAAGTCTACAAATAATAAAGGATGGAGAGGGTGTAGAGAAAAAAGAGCCCTCTTACACTGTTGTTGGGAATGTAGATTGGTGCAGTGACTATGGAAAACGTAATACAGAGAACACAGTATGGAGGCTCCTTAAAAAGCTAAAAACAGAGTTATCATGACAAAACGATCCCATTCTTGGGCATATAGCTAGAAAAGACAAAACTGCATGCACCCCAATGTACATAACAGCACTATTTACAACAGCAAAGACATGGAAGCAACCTCAGTTCAGTTCAGTCACTCAGTCATGTACGACTGTTTGCTACCCCATGAATTGCAGCACACCAGGCCTCCCTGTCCATCACCAACTCCCAGAGTTCACTCAAACTCATGTCCATTAAGTCGGTGATGCCATCCAGCCATCTCATCCTCTGTCGTCCCCTTCTCCTCTTGCCCCCAATCCCTCCCAGCATCAGAGTCTTTTCCAGTGAGTCAACTCTTTGCATGAGGTGGCCACAGTACCGGAGTTTCAGCTTTAGCATCAGTCCTTCCAAAGAACACCCAGGACTGATCTCCTTTAGGATGGACTGGTTGGATCTCCTTGCAGTCTAAGGGACTCTCAAGAGTCTTCTCCAACAACACAGTTCAAAAGCATCAGTTCTGCAGCACTCAGCTTTCTTCACAGTCCAACTCTCACATCCATACATGACCACTGGAAAAACCATAGCCTTGACTAGACGGACCTTTGTTGGCAAAGTAATGTCTCTGCATTTCAATATGCTATCTAGGTTGGTCATAATTTTCTTTCCAAGGAGTAAATGTCTTTTAATTTCATGGCTGCAGTCACCATCAGCAGTGATTTTGGAGCCCAAAAAAATAAAGTCTGACACTGTTTCCACTGTTTCCCCATCTATTTGCCATGAAGTGATGGGACCAGATGCCATGATCTTTGTTTTCTGAATGTTGAGCTTTAAGTCAACTTTTTCTCTCTCCTCTTTCCCTTTCATCAAGAGGCTTTTTAGTTCCTCTTCATTTTCTGCCATAAGGGTAGTGTCATCTGCATATCTGAGATTATCGATATTTCCCCCGGCAATCTTAATTCCAGCTTGTGCTTCTTCCAGCCCAGCATTTCTCATGATGTACTCTGCATATAAGTTAAATAAGCAGGGTGACAATATACAGCCTTGATGTACTCCTTTTTCTATTTGGAACCAGTCTAAGTGTCCATAAACCAATGAATGGATAAAGAAGATATGGTACATATATGCAATGGAATATTACTCAACCATTAAAAAGAATGAGAGCATGATATTTGTGGCAATATGAATAGACCCAAAGATTATCACACTAAGTGAAGTAAATCATACAGAGGAAGACAAATATCATATGATATAAACTTATTTGTGGAATCTGAAAAACAAATGACTTTATTTATGAAACAGAAATAGACTCACAGACATGGAAAACAAGTTTATGGTTGCCAAAGAGGAAAGAGGGTGACGTGGGACTAATTAGGAGTTTGGGGCTAACAGATACACACTACTATTGATAAAATAAACAATAAGTATCTAGTCTGTAGCACAGGAAACTATATTTAGTATCTTTTTTAACTTATAATGGAAAATAATCTGAAAAAGAACACATATTATATATACCTATAATATTATGTATTGTGTATAATAATCACTTTGCAGTATACCTGAAATCACACAACATTGTAAATTAAGTATACTGCAATAAAAAAATTTTCTGATTTTTAATCAGTAAATTTTCAAAATAAAAGGAATCTGAGAATAATTTCTTTTTAAAAGCTTTAATAGCTAAAGGAAGCAATTAAATAAAAGATATCTTCAGATTCATCATGATAATTAATTGGGACCATTTGAACAGGGAGAAATCTCAAAACATCCTTCATTTTGATTCAACCTTAATATTTTGCTTTTATCAGATACCAACTTTAGATAAACCTTTTAGAAGTTGGTCCATTGCTTATAACAAATCTAGAGTAGTTTTAAACAATTTCCTCTTTATCTGATGGAGTGAAGATTGTCAGAGATGAGCCCCAGCTGGGGCCCAAATTAGAGTAATTAGAAGCAAAAAGTCAAAGTACTTTCCTATAATTTGTTTATTTTATTAGAAGATTAAACAGTATTGCTAGTGCAGAATTTGTCATACTTACAGAAACAGAAAGAGAGGGCATTGTTTAAATGCTATGTGTAACAGATATGGAAGTGATAGCCTCAGAAAACAAGACTGGATCATCAAACAGTGAGAGACATGCTTAAAAAGACATGTAATTTCACTTTATGATAACAATATAGCCATTGTCAAATAAGGAAGTGTCTTGTTAAAACTATCACAAATCATTCATCTGTGGTCAAAAAGAGACCTGTATACTAACTTATCTGATGTTTTTGAAAAACTCTTATAAACCCTAACTATACTTGGGCAATAAAAGAGAAACTTACATACAACAACAAGAATTAAAATGTTTTGAGGCCTTAAGGTAGTTACTTTTCTTTTCTGGAGACACTATTCATACTTGTAAAAGTCAATCAAAAAATAAAATTAAAAAATCCTATAACACTTAATACTGTTTATATCAGTATCTTCTAACTCAATAGGCAGGCTATTTTATATAAAGAAACATTTAGGTACTAAATTTTAGGTACTAAAATACCTCTTTGGATTCATTTCAAATGTTTTCCACAAATGCAATGAATTGTCAATGTCTTGTGAGCCTCAATTATAGTTTTCTCTATCCTTTAGGCATTTCTCATAACTTCTACAGTCCCTTGAAAAGAGTAGAAATCTTATTTTAAAAATTAGCTAATAACTTATAAATAAACTCTCTTTTCTGCACCAATGGTGAATGTAATTGATGACATTGCTTTTAGTAGATTCTTCTTTGTTAATGCCATGTTATATGGATTTAGTAAAACCAACTTGCCCTGGCAATACAGATATTGACAACATTAGAAAGATAAATTGATTCCAAAGTTGGTAGTAGCTAGGAAAACAGGTCACATTTTATTTTGCACTGGAATAATACAAACTTTTTCTTAATAATAAATAGTTGAACCACTTAAAAGTGAAAAAAAAAACTCCTTGATATTTATTAACTCATTCAATGATAACATCCTCAAGAGATATATTTTACTACTCTTTTTGTTAAGTTGCATATAATATCACACATTCTTGACAGCAAAGTAATGCTTATAATGGAAATAAATACATTATTAGAGAAATTGGCTTTTCCCCACTGTTTCACCGCTGCTGCTGCTGCTGCTGCTAAGTCGCTTCAGTCGTGTCCAAATCTGAGACTTCATAGCCGGCAGCCCACCAGGCTCCGCCATCCCTGGGATTCTCCAGGCAAGAACACTGGAGTGGGTCGCCATTTCCTTCTCCAATGCATGAAAGTGAAAAGTGAAAGTGAAGTCGCTCAGTCGTGTCCGACTCTTAGCGACCCCATGGACTGCAGCCTACCAGTTCAATTCAGTTCATTTCAGTCGCTCAGTCATATCAAACTCTTTGTGACCCCATGAATCGCAGCACGCCAAGCCTCCCTGTCCATCACCAACTCCTGGAGTTCACTCAGACTTGCGCTCATTGAGTCAGTGATGCCATCCAGCCATCTCATCCTCGGTCGTCCCCTTCTCATCCTGCCCCGAATCCCTCCCAGCATCAAAGCCTTTTCCAATGAGTCAACTCTTTGCATGAGGTGGCCAAAGTACTGGAGTTTCAGCTTTAGCATCATTCCTTCCAAAGAAATCCCAGGGCTGATCTCCTTCAGAATGGACTGGTTGGATCTCCTTGCAGTCCAAGGGACTCTCAAGAGTCTTCTCCAGCACCACAGTTCAAAAGCATCGATTCTTTGGTGCTCAGCCTTCTTCACAGTCCAACTCTCACATCCATACATGACCACATCAAAAACCATAGCCTTGACTAGACGGACCTTTGTTGGCAAAGTAATGTCTCTGCTTTTGAATATGCTATCTAGGTTGGTCATAACTTTTCTTCCAAGGAGTAAGCATCTTTTAATTTCATGGCTGCAATCACCATCTGCAGTGACTACTCCCCAAAGGCAATATCACTCTTTCTAATTCTGACCCTCCTAAAGAGTCCTCACATAACTGTTAAAAAAAATGCTTCTACCACTACTACTGTTATCAATTAAATATTATCAACATAAATAATGAGAACTTGCTTCATTTACAATGTTTTCTATCCCCCTCTCCTCTTAATGTTTGATATGCATGTGGTTGATACTACTGTGGTTCTTACTTAGTTCCAATTTGAAAGAGATTCTAGAGTAAGAGGTGAGAAGAAGGACTGGATGTAGGTATTCAAAGGACAAATTGATTACTTGAAATCAAGAAGATGAAGGAATTCTTATCTTAAAATTTCCATATTACCTTAAATTAAGACATGTGAGTACGGTGAGAGTTTGAAAAGAGTTCTCTGCATATTTATTAAACCCCTCTCAGGGGATTGTGATAGTCCTAGGTTTGACTGGGGATTTGGGGAAGATTTCATGGAGGAAATTCCAAACTCGTTCTCGAAAGATAGTTCTGACCTAGGCAAGTGGAGGTTGGGAAAGACAAAGAGAGCTTTCCAAGCAAAAGAAGAGCTTAAACAAATGCTTGAAATATGGGCAAGGTAAGAGTGAAGAGGCCTCAGATGAAAGACAACTAATTCAACTGGAGAAGTGGTCAGGGGTCAGGCTAGTGCTGGGCTTCTATAATTTTACTTGTTTATGATGTGACGCCACTAAAGAATGATAATCAGGAAGAAAGATGGGCCTCTTTTATTTAACCTTTTACACAGTTCACTCTGGTAAGAATGATTGTAGTAGAAAGAGGAAATGGAGTCAGACAAGTCAGTTAGATAGCTTCCATTATATCACTGGTGGGAAATGGTATGGGAATGACAGAAGGAATGAACAGAGGGACAGGTCAAGTAGCACTTGAAGATAGGAATAAAATGAACCATGGCTAGGGAATTCATGGATTTTTATGGGATGAGATGGGATTGGTTTAATGGGAATGAGGAAGATTTATGAGTATCTTCTTGGTTTCCAGTTCAGAGTCACCAAGAAGATAGTAATTTCATTAATTGACAGAGAAATCACAGAAGGAAAAGTAGGTTTAGTAGAGGTTGGGGCAGGAGTGAGGAGTTGAAGGGTCAGTTGAATGTTCAGGATGGATTATGAACCAATTATTGGCATATATAATTCTAAAGCTCAAAAGAGGAGTTGCTATAATTTTGACAATGAGTTCCATCAGGAAAATAGGGCTAAGATCAGAATTTTGAGAGGCAAAAATGTTAAGGACTGGGCAACGGATGATAAGCTCATTGAGGAAAAAAAAAGAGAGAGAGAGAGAAGAACCAGTTGGTACAAATGCCAGAGAACTGGAAGAGTTACAAAGATGGAATGGTCAGTAATGTAAAATGTCACAGAGGGGACCATTCAGAAGTGGCAACCTTTATCATGGCAAGTCAGTAGCATTGGACAGACAAAGCCAAGTGAGACTGCAGTGTGAGGAGGAAGGATGAGAAGTGCTCACACGGTGGTGAAGAAGTAATTGAGGCTCTTTGACAAGTGGTTTGGCTGGAAAGGAAAAGAGAACGATTGTGATCAGTGTGATTTGTGTGGCTGGGTCAGTGAGAGCAAGCTGTATCTTTCTGGGAAAGAGTTAATATCGGCATGTATTTGGCTGAGTCAAGTAGATACCTATTAGTCTTCCATGACAGGAATTCTCTCCTGGGAGAAGGGTTGTGTTGGGTAGAGGTTTTCAAAGTGAAAGTAAAAGTGTTAGTTGCTCAGTCATGCCCAACTCTTTGTGATCCCATAGGCTGCAGCCCACCAGGCTCCTCTGTCCGTTGGATTTTCCAGGCAAGGATACTGGAGTGGTTTGCCATTTCTCTCCAGGGAATCTTCCCGACTCAGGGATTGAACCCAAGTCTCCTACACTGCAGGAGATAGAGTGCCTGATGAACCATGGAATGAGGTTCATGACATTGTCCAGGAGACAGGGATCAAGACCATCCCCATGGAAAAGAAATGCAAAAAAGCAAAATGGCTGTCTGGGGAGGCCTTACAAATAGCTGTGAAAAGAAGAGAAGTGAAAAACAAAGGAGAAAAGGAAAGATATAAGCATCTGAATGCAGAGTTCCAAAGAATAGCAAGAAGAGATAAGAAAGCTTCTTCAGTGATCAATGCAAAGAAATAGAGGAAAAGAACAGAATGGGAATGACTAGAGATCTCTTCAAGAAAATTAGAGATACCAAGGGAACATTTCATGCAAAGATAGGCTCGATAAAGGACAGAAACGGTATGGACCTAACAAAAGCAGAAGATATTAAGAAGAGGTGGCAAGAATACACGGAAGAACTGTACAAAATAGAGCTTCACCACCCAGATAATCATGATGATGTGATCACTAATCTAGAGCCAGACATCTTGGAAAGTGAAGTCAAGTGGGCCTTAGAAAGCATCACTACGAAGAAAGCTAGTGGAGGTGATGGAATTCCAGTTGAGCTGTTTCAAATTATGAAAGATGATGCTGTGAAAGTGCTGTACTCAATATGCCAGCAAATTTGGAAAACTCACCAGTGGCCACAGGACTGGAAAAGGTCAGTTTTCATTCCAATTCCAAAGAAAGGCAATGCAAAGGAATGCTCAAACTACTGCACAATTACACTCATCTCACATGCTAGTAAAGTAATGCTCAAAATTCTCCAAGCCAGGCTTCAGCAATACATGAACCGTGAACTTCCAGATGTTCAAGCTGGAGTTAGAAACGGCAGAGGAACCAGAGATCAAATTGCCAACATCCACTGGATCATGGAAAAAGCAAGAGAGTTCCAGAAAAACATCTATTTCTGCTTTATTGACTATGCCAAAGCCTTTGACTGTGTGGATCACAATAAACTGTGGAAAATTCTGAGAGAGATGGGAATACTAGACCTCCTAACCTGCCTCTTGAGAAATCTGTATGCAGTCCAGGAAGCAACAGTTAGAACTGGACATGGAACAACAGACTGTTTCCAAATAGGAAAAGGAGTACATCAAGGCTGTATATTGTCACCCTGCTTATTTAACTTATATGCAGAGTACATCATGAGAAACGCTGGACTGGAAGAAACACATCTGGAATCAAGACTGCCAGGAGAAATATCAATAACCTCAGATATGCAGATGACACCACCTTTATGGCAGAAAGTGAAGAGGAGCTAAAAAGCCTCTTGATGAAAGTGAAAGAGGAGAGCGAAAAAATTGACTTAAAACTCAACATTCAGAAAACGAAGATCATGGCATCCGGTCCCATCACTTCATGGGAAATAGATGGGGAAACAGTAGAAACAGTGTCAGACTTTACTCCCTGGAAGAAAAGTTTTGACCAACCTAGATAGTATATTCAAAAGCAGAGACATTACTTTGCCAACAAAGGTCCATCTAGTCAAAGTTATGGTTTTTCCAGTGATCATGTATGGATGTGAGAGTTGGACTGTGAAGAAGGCTGAGCGCCGAAGAATTGATGCTTTTGAACTGTGGTGTTGGAGAAGACTCTTGAGAGTCCCTTGGACTGCAAGGAGATCCAACCAGTCCATTCTGAAGGAGATCAGCCCTGGGATTTCTTTGGAAGGAATGATGCTAAAGCTGAAACTCCAGTACTTTGGCCACCTCATGCGAAGAGTTAACTCATTGGAAAAGACTCTGATGCTGGGAGGGATTCGGGGCAGGATGAGAAGGGGACGACCGAGGATGAGATGGCTGGATGGCATCATGGACTTGATGGACGTGAGTCTGAGTGAACTCCGGGAGATGGTGATGAACAGGGAGGCCTGGCATGCTCTGATTCATGGGGTCGCAAAGAGTCGGACACAACTGAGTGACTGAACTGAACTGAACTCCTGCACTGCAGGCAGATTCTTTACTGACCAAGCTACCAGGGAAGCCCAGAGAAGAGGCTTTGAAGGGAGTACAAAAATGCTGGAATATACTCATAGGAAACTAAGAGAGAATCTAACACAATCCAGAGTAGTCTTGAGGGCTCTGTTAAGGTTGGAGGAAAAATTAGAAATTTAGCTTTTGTTTCTCTTTTCTATTTCTCCTCCCCATAACAGTCTTTTCAGTTCTAGCTTCCCACTTACCTGCTGCTTGACTGCATGAATGAAACTGCTGAAGGTGCTGTCATTACCAAAATAACCAAGAAAACATTTCACACCTTCTATATCATTAGACATACAGGTGGGAACAACCTAAGATGTGGATGATCCAACTACAATGTGTAAATATGTGCAAATTACTTGACAACACTGTACGTATATTTGTGAAAAACAGAAATCATATTACTTACCTTAGAAGACTGAATGAATTAATGGAAATGATATATGGATAAGCCTAGAACACTGCTTGGTCCAAGGGAGACTATCCATAAATTTTACTTCCTACCATAAAGAGGGAAAAATAATAATCAATGTGTTTGTTAAAAGGGAATCATATTAGATGATAAAATAACAGAAAACAGGGCAAAAGAATGGGAAAGGAGCTTGCTAAGTAGATTCTCATCACAAAGAAAAACACAAATGAGAAACCAAGAGAAAGATGAAGATAGATGTTTCTAAAGAAAGATGCTCCTACTATAAAAGTGTGGAGGAGGTCAAGGGAAACACTCAAGCACCATCAATCACAATCCTTGATGTCAATCCCTCTGGGTTTCAGGAGGCAACAAACAGGCATAAAAAGCATGTGTAGTCCTGTATATCATTCAAAAAAGCAGCTGCTACTCAAATCTGGAAAGTCAAGGCTCTTCTAAAAAAATGTTGGAGCCAAACAAGATCCCAGAAATAGCATACTTGTAGAAAACCACTCATTGCTTCTGGGAAAATAGATTTAGGGTTGAATTGAGGATAACATTGCACAATTCAAACTGGAAGAGAAAGGAAACAGAATTCGACTGGGTTTATCTGAAGGTTCCTGCTGATTCATTCAGCAAATAATTACTGAATACCTATTGCATGCCAGACACTGTGTCCTCTGTAGTAAAATGGTTTCTTTAAGCATATTGAGGCTTATCAAAATACTTGTTGGCTTTACAGGTTTGGAAAACCACATATTTTTTAGAGCAAAGAAACTCAGTCTAAAGTGAGAGAATATTGAACTGGAGACCCTGGAGATTTATGAAAATCATTTCATCTCTGCCACCAATTAGTTGTACCACCTAAATTAAGTCTCTATGCTTCTAAACCTTTGAACCACAGTCTTCTCCCTGTGTCATAAATCCAGATGAATGTCCATAAACATCTTTGACATCTATTGCAGGTATAGACTTCTCTTTGGCCAATATTATAAATAATCTGTAAGGTATTTCCTAAATGGGATTCATTATAAGGAAAAGAAAGTAACTCTTACAGTAAAGGCAATATTTGGGCCTTGATCAAACATCATTCTTTCTTGTGCATGATGCTCGGTCCCTTCAGTCAAGTCCAACTCTTTGTGACCCCATGGACTGTAGCCCGCCAGGCTCCTCTGTCCATGGGATTCTCCAGGCAAGAATACTGAAGTGGGTTGCCATGCCCTCCTCCAGGGGATCTTCCTGATCCAGGGATGGAACCTGCATTTCCTGCATTGCAGTGGGATTCTTTATCACTGAGCCACCAGGGAAGCCCTCATTCTTTCTTAAGGACACTAATTAATGACTGTTTATCTCTTCCTTGTATCATCTAACATAACACTGTTGACATAATAAATGCTCATTAATTGCCTGATGAGTAAAAATCAAGATTTTCATGTAAATAGAAAGTAGGTTCCTATAAAACCAAAATTTGACCAACTTTACAAGTGATTTGGGATCACCCTGCCACCTCCATTATCAGAAAAACACATTCTCAATCTTGGTTGAGAATCCAGGCTTTAATCATTTTTAAAAGAACGTGGAACCAGGTGAATAATGTTTGCTGATTTCTTCTTCTAGATAGTAAATAAAAGGGAGATTCAAAGGAAGTCTGGATGGATTTGGGCACACTAGGGAATAGAAAGTCCACTGACCCATAAAGTTTGACTTGCTGGGACATAATATCCATTAGGCATTTAAACAGTAAGCAGGTGGTGAGACCAGGAAGATGACCCATATAAACGATTTGAAGTTGTTAGTAGCAGAAAGAATGAATAAGAGAAAAACAAGAAAGATCAAGAGAAAGACTTATCAGTGCAAAACCAAAAGAAAGAGAGAAACTAGAAATTTAGTATTTAATTAATTGGATAGAATATTTTTGCCAATAAAATCCCCTCTGGCATCTCTTTAGGGACTCAATTTTCCAACTAAGGTAATTTTCTCTCTGTTGACAGTTCACAGAAAAAAAGAAAGACATGAAATGTTAAAGCTGGCAGTCACCTCACTGGCCAGTACAAGTAGGATATTTGGAGGGTGATAACGCTGTGTCATCTAGGAAGACTCAGCTAGAGATAAGATGGGGACAAGACATAACTTGTTAAAATCTTGCTTCTTCCTGTGTGTATTTCCTGCTAATCAAACATCTTAACTCTCTCATCTCTCAGTATCTTTGTTTGTTAATGGCCAATTCATCCTCTGATGCTGGGATTAGGGCAACGGCCCAAGAGGAACCCCTCAGATGGAGACTTAAAAGAGAAAGAATGAAGTTGAGGTGTTATTCCTCCCAGTTACCTCCTGAGAGGCTGTGCAGGCCTGGCTGCATCCCATGACCAAAGGCCCCTGCTCCTCTCCAGGTGGACCTCTCTCCATAGCTCTGGGCTTCCAAGGCCTGGGAGTGGAACAGCCTGGTCATCAGAAGCTCCAGGATACTATACCACCTCTCTCCTAACCCTCAGACTGCATTCAGCTTCTTTAATAGCCTCTTTATTAAGCCTCTGTTTGCTTCTCTATCACAGCAAGTAATAGCTTAAAATAACAATCTGGGTTTGCTTTCACAGTCCAATTGGTCAAGAATTTGGGAAGGGCTTGGCAAGGCAGTTCTTCCTTAAGGTCTCTCATGTGGCTGCAATTATATGTTGTGGGGAATTTGGTGGGGAAGCAGGGGGGAGGGGAGGGTGGGGAGGGGGGGTCTTCAGTCATTTGAGTCTTTTAGTTGACGCAGCTTCACATTGGCTTACTCATATAGTAGGCAAGTTTGAGTGTGGCACCTGACTTCCCATAGAAAGTGTGTGTGTGTGGGTGTGGGTGTGTGAAAGAGAGAGAGAGAGAGGACCACGTTGCCTTTTGTGGAGTCACCTCCAAATTCAGGGAGCCTCAAGTCTGTCTTCTGTTGATTAAAGCAGTTTAAAAGAACTTCCCTGGTGGTGGAGTATCTAAGACTCCATGCTCCCAATGCAGGGGCCTGAGTTTGATCCTGGTTAGGAAACTGGATCCCACATGCTACAACTAAAAGATCCCATAATGCACAACTGAAAAAGAAGAGGAAGACAAACGAGCCACCCAGTGTCAAGGGGAGGGGACAGAGCGGCACACCAACATCACGTTGGAGGGGTGTGTGTACAGTGGAGACGAGCGAGAAACCCACTTCATAGAAATGGGCAATACGCTTGCATTAATACTCCATCTTCCAGAATGCTGAACCCCTAAGAACAAGATTGGTTCTGACTCTTGGATTGGTCTTAACCTGAAGTTGGGGTTCAGGAGATTCTATCCAAAGAGAAATAGAAATCAAGCCAGAGAATCAAGTAGATGATTACATTCACCACATCAGTGGGATATAACTGAACAAATTTGACCCTGACTCTGTTGTAACCAAATAACATAAACTCTGAGGGGTTAATGAAAACAGATGGAACCAGAATTAGAATGTGGGCTTCCCACCACAAAGCTCCGTTCTCCAGATCAGGTCACCTTGCTAAGCCTTGTCTGCCTCTGTTTAACAGTGTACACATGGATATTTTAAGAATGTTTTAAACAAGGCTTGTCTTTGGCATATGTGTTAAACAAGCAAGAAGAACATGAGACCCAACCAATAATCTTACCAAATCCATTTCTCTGTCTGTTGACTAGATGTCATACATCCAACAAAGTGGATATCTTTAACTCAATTTTTGGTGTTACTTTCTATTAGAACTCCAGTGCCAAGTATTAACATCTCAGATAAGTACAAACATGCTGAAAGCCCTTAAATGCAGCATAAAGTAATATCCAGGTACTTAAGGTGATGATATCTCAGAGGAGAATAGAATGGCATGAGCCTGAATGCCATTCTGAGACGGGAATGCATCTGTAGGTAAAGAGGACTTCAAGACCGTATTTATTAGAAAGGGAAAGAAAGGTCAGCATTACACAGAATGAAAAGTGACCTTTTCCATGGAGATTCCTGAATCTAATTTATCTTGCTTTGCTGAGACAGGAAATGCACTACAATGTTCAGGATGGGGGAAAATGACAATTTAATGATTATAAAACATCTTTCACTTTCCAGGGTAATTGAACAATCTCAACATCAAAGGCAGCACTGGTAGCCTTTTGGAAAATGGAATGTCAGTTTGCTTTCTTTTCATTTTTTACTGCATCGGTGAACTTTAGCATCTTCTCTGGCTTTATTTTTCCATTTTCATTTAGCACTGATACAAAACAGACCTGACTTTAAGTGTATCATGCAAAGTAATAATTTATGTTGGAAACTTCAAATGGATGGGACAGAACCACTTTTGTATCTGTTACATTTTTAATGACTTTAAATATAACCAGCTAAACAAAGTTCAGACCTTCACTATTACAGGTGAGAGTAGCTTGACATGATAAACTTCCTATTCCTCCAGTCACCTCATAAAGGGGAATATACAAACTGCCATGGGTTTCCCTGGTGGCTCAATGGTAAAGAATCTGCCTGCAATGCGGGAGCCGCACAGATGCAGGTTCGATGTCTGGGTCAAGAAGATCCCCTGGAGGAGGACATGGCAACCTACTGCAGGATTCTTGCCTAGAGAATCCGATGGACAGAGGAGCCTGGCAGGCTGTGACTCCACAAAGAGTCAGACATGACTGAGGCGAGTTAGCACACCTACAGACACAAACTGCCAACGCTAAGACACACTATTCTCCCAACTATCATATTCTTCCATCTAGAATGCCATCAGCACTATTGACTTCTAGAGCTGTTCTTTGGTCAGCAGTTCTTTATATTTTCCCCCAAGCTTCATTTGCTAGTTTTAGGGTTGGGAAGGAAGCCCTGATATTGAACCAGGGAAGGAATTCATTTGAGACAACTGTACATTTTCATTGTCTTTGCTTTCTAATACTGAACAGCAACAAAAAATTTCATTTAAAGGAAAATTGTTAGAAAATGAGACTTTAGGGTTAGTAAGCCTTTCTCTTGAGTAAAATCTTGGCTATAATTTGCTACCAGTGATCCTATAAGAAGAGTACATAGAGCACACTGGTATGAATTAAGTGGAGACAATTAGGTAAAATTTGGGGGAGGTGATACTATTGGTTTTTGTTTGTTTTACCAAAGTAACCTCAAACCTGCTCTGGTTTTACAAATACTTGCATTACACACAGTAAAATTTTGCCTAAGAATGAAACCTAAGTGCAGTCAACATTGTGGGATTCATGAGGGAAGCATGTGTGTGTGACGAACTGTGTTAGTTGCTCATTTGTGTCCAACTCTTTGGAACCCCATGGACTGTAGCCTGCCAGGCTCCTCTGTCCATGGAATTCTCCAGGCAAGAATACTGGAGAGAGTAGCCATTCCCTTTTCCAGGGGATCTTCCCAATCCAGGGATTGAATCTGGGTCTCCTACATAGCAGGAGAATTCTTCATTGTCTGAGCCACCAGTGAAGCCCAAGAGAAGCATGTTAATTACTTATTTTACAAGTTCAGGGTTGAAGACTTCAATTCATCCCACCCTCACTTGCATCTCTTTTTGTTAGGTCTCCAAAATCAGCATATATCAAAAAAAATTTGGAGGAAACAAACATTACCCCAGATTCCACGAGAAAGATGGTGGCTTCTTCCCTCCTTCCTTTAACTCTAGATGTTGTAAAATTGGGGCTCACTTTTAAGTGAGAGAAGAGAACTGTTTATTTTGCTCAGTTTCCTTTTTGTAGTTGTGAGTCACTTGAAATTGAGAATCAATTATCATATCATTATTTTGCATTTTCTTTGGGGACTAGAATGCTTTTGATTTAGGAAACTCTTTTGAATCAATCCTAAGGGCAGAAGGAAAGGTGAAATGGGGAGCTGATTGCTTAACTGGTGCTCTAGGATTTTAGAGAGGGGAAAGCAAAGAGGTTTTCTTTTTCCACTGTCCAAGAGAGTTTGCCAGAGTAGAAAAGTAGATGGAGATTTAAATATGCTGCATTAATCAGCTTTTGCTGTGACAATGCTACCTAACAACTCAAAAATCTTGGTGATTTACAATAAACATTTAATTCACGCTTACAGACCTTCAGGCAAGCTGTGGTCCAGAAGGAACTCACTGAGCTTCTCTGAACCAGGCTGGATGCAGGTTTATTTGGGTCAGATACAGGTTTATTCCACAAGTTTTTCTGCCAGGACCCAGGTGGAAGAAGCAATGGCCATCTGAGGCAAGATATTTTCATAGCGGAAATCAGAGTTCCAGAAGAGATGATGAAAGCTTGCCAGGCCTCTTAAAGGCCCCATTTGGAACTACATAAAATTACTTCTGCTCACATCTCACTGGCCAAATCATGTGGGGAAACCCAATCTCAGCAGAGGGGAGGGGAAGAAGAGTCTGCCTGAAGGAATCCATGAAAAGGGTTGGAGGTAAAGGACGCCTGGGAGAATAAGACAAATACATGAATATACAGGCTCTATGAGATTCCTGTACATTCCGAGGACCCTTTGGAACCCATCAGGAATATTGTGACTATGTGCTCAGTCACTCAGTAGCATCCAACTCTTTGTGACCACATGAACTGTAGCCTACTAGGCCCTTCTGCCTACGGGATTTTCCAGGCAAAAATACTGGAGCTGGTCATCATTTCCTTCTCCAGGGATATCAGGAATAAAACACCATTATGAGGATAAATGGAGTCCAAACCCAGGTACACTAGAATAATTGTAAGTAACACTTATAACAGTGTGTTGAAAAGCAGGGATAATTGTAAAATAACATTGTAAAAATTATAGAAGAAAAAAAGAAAAACATTGTAAATAATTGTAAATAACACTTATAGACTATGTTGAAAGGCAGAGACATTACTCTGCTGACAAAGGTCCATATAGTCAAGGCTATGGTCTTTCCAGTGGTTAAGTATGTTTTTGAAAACTGGACTGTAAAGAAGGCAGAGTACCAAAGAATTGATGCCTTTGAACTGTGGTGCTGGAGAAGACTCCTGGAGTCCCTTGGACAGCAAGGAGATCAAACCAGTCAATCTTAAGGGAAATCAACCCTGAATACTTGTTGGAAGGACTGACACTGAAGGTCCAGTATTTTGGTCATCTGATGCAAATAGCTGACTCATTGGAAAAGCCCCTGTTGCTGGGAAAGATTGAGGGCAGAAGGAGAAGAGGGCATCAGAGGATGAGATGGTTGGATGGCACCACTGACACAATGGACACGAACTTGGGTAAACTTTGGGAGATGGTGAAGGACAGGGAGGCCTGATATGCTGCAGTCCATGGGGTTGCAAAGAGTTGGACACGACTGGGTGACTGAACAACAAGAAACACTTATAACACATCCTTTACCCTTCTTCCCCAAAAGAAATAAGGAACCTCACCTTTAGACAAACTAGCTCTAAGGCTGAATGCGTATGCTAGGCTGAAAAATCCACCCCTCAAATCCCTACCAAAATATCTGTAAAGATTATCTTGCAATCTCTAAATATTAGCTTACTTTACCTTATTTGGAAATATTACCTCATTTGGAAAAAGAACTTTTGCAGATGTGATAAAGGATTTTGAGATGGTGGTAGTATCGTGGATTATTCAATTGGACCCTAACACAACCACAAGTGTTCTCATAAGAGAGAGGCAGACACACACAGAGGAGGTATCAAAGTGAAGACAGAAACAGGGATTGGAGTGACGTAACCACAAGCCAAGAAATGCCAGCAGCCGCCAGAAGCTGGAAGAGGCAGGGAACAGATTCTCCCTGGAGCCTCTGGAGGGAGCATAGCCCTAAAGACACCTTGATTTCAACCCAGGCTGGTTTACCTCAGGCTTCTGATCTCCAGAACTGTGAGAGAATAAATTCCATTGTTTTATGCCACCAAGTGTGGAGTAATTTGTTATGGCAGCCTCAGGAAACTAATAACGTGACTTTCTTCAATTTTTGCCTTCTTTAAAGAAAATTTAATGTTGAAAGATTAAGTAGATTAAATTTCCAAGAAAGAAGGGAAAATGGAAACAATGCCCTACAATTTTCCATTTGATCATAGCCCAGTAGTTGATGAGCTGTGAAAATGAGCTAGTGATATCTGTCCACTTCATTCTGGACAGTTTTTATGTCTCTATATCACATTCTATTGATTGGCCCCTTGTTAAAAATGCCAGCAAAAAAAAAGCGGGGGGGGCGCCGGGGAGAGGGGTCAGAGATTTAAAAAAATAATTGACCATTCCACAATGAGATGCCAATTAAACCTACTAGAATGGCTAAAATTAAAAAGACTGACAATATCAAGTGTTGACAAATACATGGCACAACAGAAACCCTCATAGACTGTCTATGAACAACCACTCTGAAAAATAATTTGGCCATTGCTTACAAAGTTAAATATGAACAAGTGAATCTACCTCTCAGGTATCTACTCAAGAGAAATCAAAACACATGTCCACAAAGAGACTTGTACAAAAATGTTCATTGAATCTTAATCTATAACAATTCAAATATCTATTAATAAGGGATTGGATATATTCATAGGACACTATGTAGTGATGCAAAGGAGCAAAATGCTCTCTGTGCAACAAAACAGGTGAATTGGCTTCTTTTCCTCAAAGTTTCTCAAAGCCTGTCATGGTTTCCTCTTTCAAAGAAAATGTGAAGCCTGAGTATAAATTTGGATGTTTACATTAAGTTGAGTGAAAGAAACCAGACCTAAAAGTGTATATACTGTATGACTCCATTTGTGTGAAGTTCTAGGACAGGCAAAATTAATCTATGGTGATAGAAATCAGATCACCAGTTGCCTGGGGCAGGGGTGGGGAGTGACTGCTAAGAGACAACAGGGATCTTTCTGGACTGATGAAAATGCTGTCCTTAATTGACAGGATACCTGTGTGAAAAAGTGAAAAGTGAAACTGAAGTCGCTTAGTTGTGTCCGACTTTTTGCAACCCAGCAGACTGTAGCCTACCAGGCTCCTCGGCCCATGGGATTTTCCAGGCAAGAATACTGGAGTGGGTTGCCATTTCCTTCTCCAGGGGATCTTTCCGACCCAGGGATGGAACCTGGGTCTCCCTCATTGTAGGCAGACGCTTACTGTCTGAGCTACTAGGACAGGCAAAGTTAATCTATGGTGATAGAAATCAGATCACTAGTTGCCAGGGGCAGGGGTGGGGAGTGACTGCTAAGAGATAACAGGGATCTTTCTGGACTGATGAAAATGCTCCTCCTTAATTGACAGGATAGCTGTGTACATTAGCCTAACTCATCAAACTCCACATTTCTGATCTGACATTTTACTGTATGTAAATTATAACCTCAACAAGTGATTTTTTACAGTACCTTTCTGAAAGCATTAACACTAATATTAGCCAAATGAGTCTGAAAGCAGAGTGCTCAGGTTCTATCAGTTGGATTTGATTCAAAAATCCCAGCCTTCATTCTAATGAAAAGCTCAGTCTGACTGGCAGGGAGAGAGTAAACAAACAAATGAGATGAAGCATCTCAGGGCTCTAGGTCATCCTGGGCTAACCTGGCTCCCAGATGGGCCCCTGAAGGACAGCTGGATGTGGTGGGTGAAGCTGGAAGCAGGGGAAGAGGGACAGAGGTGGGAGGGAGGGTCTCTTGCTCCAGACCTCGAAGCCCAGCCTCAGCTAACTGAGCTGCCATTAAGCCGTTTTCCCTGGTGTGGAATGCCTTTGAAGATAGCAGAGGGGAGGGGAGCTTTCAAGTTTCAAAGAGAAAAACAGTTTTCATATAGAGCCCGTGCTTGCTCACCAATTTATAACTGCATCACTTTCCTTTCCTGAAGCATTTGCAAGGTCTCCCATGGTTTCCTCTTTCAAAGAAAATGTTAGTCTGTGACGAACGTTTAGACGTTTGCATTTGTTATTACAGTGGAGTTAAACTATTTCAGAGAAACTTACCACCTTCATATTTGTCCCGAAATGCTTGACAAATTGTTTTATAACCAATTGAAGGTCTCTATATTAGTATGCCCCAACCAGTAATGCTAAAGAAGCTGAAGTTGAACGGTTCTATGAAGACCTACAAGACCTTTTAGAACTAACACCCAAAAAAGAGGTCCTTTTCATTATAGGGGACTGGAATGCAAAAGTAGGAAGTCAAGAAACACCTGGAGTAACATGCAAATTTGGCCTTGGAATGAGGAATGAAGCAGGGCAAAGACTAACAGAGTTTTGCCAAGGAAATGCACTGGTCATAGCAAACGCCCTCCTCTAATAGCACAAGAGAAGACTCTACACATGGACATCACCAGATGGTCAACACCTAAATCAGATTGATTATATTCTTTGCAGCCAAAGATGGAGAAGCCCTATACAGTCAACAAAAACAAGACCGGGAGCTGACTGTGGCTCAGATCATGAACTCCTTATTGCCAAATTCAGACTGAAATTGAAGAAAGTAGGGAAAACCACTAGACCATTCAGGTATGACCTAAATCAAATCTCTTATGATTATACAGTGGAAGTGAGAAATAAATTTAAGGGCCTAGATCTGATACATAGAGTGCCTGATGAACTATGGAATGAGGTTCATGACATTGTCCAGGAGACAGGGATCATGACCATCCCCATGGAAAAGAAATGCAAAAAAGCAAAATGGCTGTCTGGGGAGGCCTTACAAATAGCTGTGAAAAGAAGAGAAGTGAAAAGCAAAGGAGAAAAGGAAAGATATAAGCATCTGAATGCAGAGTTCCAAAGAATAGCAAGAAGAGATAAGAAAGCCTTCTTCAGCGATCAATGCAAAGAAATAGAGGAAAACAACAGAATGGGAAAGACTAGAGATCTCTTCAAGAAAATTAGAGATACCAAGGGAACATTTCATGCAAAGATGAGCTCGATAAAGGACAGAAATGGTATGGACCTAACAGAAGCAGAAGATAGTAAGAAGAGGTGGCAAGAATACACAGAAGAACTGTACAAAAAAAGATCTTCATGACCCAGATAATCACGATGGTGTGATCACTGATCTAGAGCCAGACATGCTGGAATGCTAAGTCAAGTGGGCCTTAGAAAGCATCACTACGAACAAAGCTAGTGGAGGTGATGGAATTCCAGTTGAGCTATTTCAAATCCTGAAAGATGATGCCGTGAAAGTGCTGCACTCAATATGCCAGCAAATTTGGAAAACTCAGCAGTGGCCACAGGACTGGAAAAGGTCGGTTTTCATTCCAATCCCAAAGAAAGGCAATGCCAAAGAATGCTCAAACTACCACACAGTTGCACTCATCTCACATGCTAGTAAAGTAATGCTCAAAATTCTCCAAGCCAGGCTTCAGCAATACGTGAACCGTGAACTTCCTGATGTTCAAGCTGGTTTTAGAAAAGGCAGAGGAACCAGAGCTCAAATTGCCAAATCCACTGGATCATGGAAAAAGCAAGAGAGTTCCAGAAAAACATCTATTTCTGCTTTATTGACTATGCCAAAGCCTTTGACTGTGTGGATCACAATAAACTGTGGAAAATTCTGAGAGAGATGGGAATACCAGACCACCTAACCTGCCTCTTGAGAAATCCGTATGCAGGTCAGGAAGCAACAGTTAGAACTGGACATGGAACAACCGACTGGTTCTAAATAGGAAAAGTAGTACGTCAAGGCTGTATATTGTCACCCTGCTTATTTAACTTATATGCGGAGTATATCATGAGAAATGCTGGACTGGAAGAAACACAAGCTGGAATCAAGATTGCCGGGAGAAATATCAATAACCTCATATATGCAGATGACACCACCCTTATGGCAGAAAGTGAAGAGGAACTAAAAAGCCTCTTGATGAAAGTGAAAGAGGAGAGTGAAAAAGTTGACTTAAAACTCAACATTCAGAAAATGAAGATCATGGCATCCGGTCCCATCACTTCATGGGAAATAGATGGGGAAACAGTGGAAACAGTGTCAGACTTTATTTTGGGGGCTCCAAAATCACTGCAGATGGTGATTGCAGCCATGAAATTAAAAGACGCTTACTCCTTGGAAGAAAAGTTATGAGCAACCTAGATAGCATATTCAAAAGCAGAGATATTACTTTGCTGACTAAGGTCCATCTAGTAAAGGCTAGGGTTTTTCCAGTAGTCGTGTATGGATGTGAGAGTTGGAATATGAAGAAGGCTGAACAAACTGTGGTGTTGGAGAAGACTCTTGAGAGTCCCTTGGACTGCAAGGAGATCCAACCAGTCCATTCTGAAGCAGATCAGCCCTGGGATTTCTTTGGAAAGAATGATGCTAAAGCTGAAGCTCCAGTACTTTGGCCATCTTATGCGAAGAGTTCACTCATTGGAAAAGACTCTGATGCTCAGAGGGATTGGGGGCAGGAGGAGAAGGGGACGACAGAGGATGAGATGGCTGGACGGCATCACTGACTCAGTGGACATGAATCTGAATGAACTCTGGGAGTTGGTGATGGACAGGGAGGCCTGGCATGCTGCGATTCATGGGATCGCAAAGAGTCGGACATGACTGAGCGACTGAACTGAGCTGATATTAGTCCATTACCCCTTCAAAACAGCTCATTCAATTCCTGAAGTTTCAATTCATTTGATTATAGTTTGGGTATTTCTTAATGTCTAGCTCTCCAACAGAATCAACTATTCTTTTCATATAATAGTTATGGGGGTTCTTTTTGGAGGGGGGATGCTGGGGGTAAGGAAAAAGGATGTTAAGTTTCTACTCCATGCTTGCTTTAAGGATAGATGATGTTGTAAAAGTTACTAGCCAACAATATAACTTACTTTAGAAGTAGACTGTACATTTCAGAAGCCCTTGCACGTACTTCAGGTAGAGGCGGACTACTGTACCTTAACTGGATCCTTAACTAGACAAATGGAGCTGATGATCCAATAACTAGATGGTTAATTGTCAAAGCTTTCAGTCAACTTGACATGGGAATTAACACACAATAATTTTTGTTCCATGATTTACATATCCATTTTATGTTTTAGGAAGTGAACCTGCCAACACTTTCTCTCTCCCTGTGGAACAACTATCATGACTTGTTGGCACAGCAGTAGTAACACAGCCTTCTTCTGCATTCTGTTTTTTCCAGTTGTAACTCAAGAGTCTTCTGTTGTCATATATACTCAAGAGAAGCCCATAATTAAGGATGCCCTAAGAGAAATTTCCAGAAAGAAATAGAAGAAAAAGTAGAAAACCAAAACACTGTTTCAAAACAACCAGGCAAAAGAAAACATTTTAGAAAAGACTATTAGAAACTTATTCAAAAACTCAAGAGGGGGAACCTTGTCTAAGGCATTCAGGTTACAAGCCTAAGATGAGAGATGTAATCACATGTTTTTCATATATACAAGGTGAGGAGCTAGACTTTCAATATACTTGCAAGCCATTCTCCTATGGAACAACAGACTGGCTCCAAATAGGAAAAGGAGTACGTCAAGGCTATATATTGTCACCCAGCTTATTTAACTTATATGCAGAGTACATCATGAGAAATGCTGGGCTGGAGGAAGCACAAGCTGGAATCAAGATTGCCGGGAGAAATATCAATAACTTCAGATATGCAGATGACACCACCCTTATGGCAGACAGTGAAGAGGAACTAAAAAGCCTCTTGATGAAAATGAAAGAGGAGAGTGAAAAAGTTGGCTTAAAGCTCAACATTCAGAAAACGAAGATCATGGCATCTGATCTCATCACTTCATGGGAAATAGATGGGGGAAGAGTGGAAACAGTGTCAGACTTTATTTTCTTGGGCTCCAAAATCACTGCTGATGGTGACTGCAGCCATGAAATTAAAAGATGCTTGCTCCTTGGAAGGAAAGTTATGAGCAACCTAGACAGCATATTAAAAAGCAGAGACATTACTTTGCCAACAAAGGTCCATCTAGTCAAGGCTATGGTTTTTCCAGTGGTCATGTATAGATGTGAGAGTTGGACTATAAAGAAAGTTGAGTGTCAAAGAATTGATGCTTTTGAACTGTGGTGTTGGAGAAGACTCTTGAGAGTCCTTTGGACTGCGAGGAGATCCAACCAGTCCATCCTAAAGGAGATCAGTCCTGGGTGTTCATTGGAAGGACTGATGTTGAAGCTGAAACTCCAGTACTTTGGCCACCTGATGTGAACAGCTGACTCATTTGAAAAGACCCTGATGCTGGGAAAGATTGAGGGCAGGAGGAGAAAGGGATGACAGGTGAGATTGGATGGCATCACTGACTCGATGGACATGGGTTTGGGTGGACTCCAGGAGCTGGTGATGGACAGGGAGGCCTAGCATGCTGTGGTTCATGGGGTCGCAAAGAGTGGGACACGACTGAGCGACTGATCTGAATTGATTCTCCTATCATCGTTCCTCGGGAGAAGAGAGCCCAAGCTTAAGGAAATTATACCTAATATTTTGTGTGTAGTTATTTTATATGTCTCATTTTACTCAGTATGAATTATTACCACTGAAAACTAAAAGCAAACGACAAACAAGTCAGCAAACCACCGCCCCCCGCCCAAACCAAACAGTGACATTCCCAAAGCTTATGCCCTAATACTTAAGACGGGCAAAGATATTCTTTTATGAGAGAAGTTGATCCCTAACTTCAGCTGTTTCAGATTTATTTGTTAAGAACACAGATCACTAGGCTCAGCCCAGAATTTCTGATTCTATAGGTTTCCTTGTATAAGATGTTTTCAAGTGATGTTGCTGTTGCAGACCCAGGGACCACACTTTGCAGAGCACTACGGTCGAGGCTAATGATACCTCTTTCCCTAACACTAAGTCCCCATCCCTATGCCTACCTCTTATCCCTTCAGCGATAGCACTAGGCCTTTGTTTGTAACAGTGACCAGGCAAAAACAACAGGAAGTCTGAGGCAGAGAATGACTCACTGAATGTAAGGATGGGCTTGCCATTGTTAGATACCTCCAGTTCTATGGAAAACAGCCTTGACCTCTGGAGACAAGTTGTAGATCTACGAAGAGGAAATCTTCCAACCTCTACCAATTCATACACCCCCAAATGATGAAAAGCAGAGTCAAAAAAGAAAAAATCCTGAAATGTCCCACTGCAATGTAATTCTGAACATCACCGAGAAACTTTTGCAAGAAGATCAAATTATCTGGGGAATGCTCAGATAAAATTCTGAGTGGCTCTATGCCAGAAAAAATAACCCCTTACAATTAAGAACAAGCTGAATTAAACTGTCTGGGCTTAATTGAGCCCACTCTGAGAGTTCCTTTTCAATAAACATGGTGCTTTCAGCAGGTGAGAATGAAATTGTCCAGTCTCTTGAAGTTAAGTTAAAGCCCCACCTCTTCTGTCCTTCAAACAAGATGGTGCGAGGAGGCCAAGTCCAAGAGATACAAAATGTCACCCAATTCATATGCAAGGAAATATCTACTTGTATCCAACAAGATCGAATGTTCTTTTGCAATTATGAGGGCTGGTTTTGTGAAGATGCTGCAGAACCAGCAGCACACAGGTGACTGCAAAACCTGATGGTGCTATCTCCCTAACACACAGGCACATGCAACTCTGGAGTAACTAAGTCAACTTGCACTGATCAGGAAATGGTTTCCAAGAAAATCTAAGGAGACTTGAAACATCGATGGAAACAGACAGTACCTCCCACCCAAAGATCCCCATTGCCCTTCCTCACATCTCATTTCTCTTCAAAGCTTTCAAGTCCTTCGTTATTTTAATCTATCTCTGCAGACAAAAGGGGAGAGCCAGAGAGTAAGAGATGAGCAGAAGGAGGACAGCGCTCAAACCCAACTGGCATGTGTTGAGACCACCTCTCCCTGGAGGCTTTTATTATTCATGCCACACTCCTGAATTCTGAGCAGCTGCATAGCAGGGGCCACAAATAAGCTAATACAAGTTTTTGGAGGAAATGAAGCGGGTTGAGAAAAAGCAAAAGTTTCTTCAAAATCAGAAGAGCAGATAACTATCACTGTTCTGCTGATGCTTGTTTTCCCTGCTGACTGGCAGAGGCTGTACCTCAGGCCTGAACTTGCCTGGACAAGGGTGGCTCTTGGTGGCTCAGCCCAGGTCTAGAGGATTTGTCTGTTAGTCACAAACTCAGTCTCCCTGCATGTCTGAGAAAGAGCCATGATTCATCTTGACAACTGTCAGTGTGTTACCTCAAATGGGCACGAGGAGCGATGAGCAACCTGGGCCCGGAAATGAACACAAAGGGGCCAAGGCCACTTTCCGTAAGCCTCACGAGGTCTGGGCTAGAAGAGGTCATGTGGCAAGAAGCCCGGGCCAGGAGCAGCCCCGCAGAAAGGGGCCATGTCAGCACACTCTCAAACTCCTGCCGTTGCCACAGAAGTACAATGGGAGCTCAGAAGCATGAGAAGGTATTCTGGAGAATAAAAATGTTATGCCCCTCCACATTCTCCTCTCTTCCCCAAACAACACTTACTTCAGGCTTCAAACAAATGTATGCCTGGTTTCATAATTTCATCAATTCTGCATACCCAACTCTAACATCATACTAGAGAAAAAATGTATACCTATGAGCCACAGTTGCATATGTAGGCATATTCCCAAGAGAAAGGTGTACATCTGTTCCTGGAAGACACATAAGAGTGTTTAGAACAGCATTATTGCTAAAAGCCCCAAAGTGGAAATCACCCAAATGTGCCCCAACAGTGGTGGAATGGATGAATGAGTCTTGTATCTTCACATAATGGACTACTGAATAGCAATGTGAAGGATACGGGAGGATCTCACAAACATAATGTTGAAGGAAAGAAGTCAGACTCTGAAGAGTAATACTGTGCAGTTCATTTTATGTAAAGACAAAAATGAGCAAAACTAAATCATGCTGTTAGAAATCAGGAGGGAATTTACAGTGGATCAGGGAGAGGTTGGGAGGGAGAGTCCCGGGGAGCTGGAAAAGGACTGTTTCTTGATCTTTGGTTACACATTGACTCAGTTCTTAAATACATGAAGCTATTCACTTGTGATATGCTCACTTTTTTGCATGTGGATCACACTTCAAAAAAAGCTAATACACCAGACTCACACACACACAGCAAAACAAAACAAAGCACAACAATCGAAATACCTACTAGTATTTACTATTTGTAAACTAGAATGCAAATGTAGTGACCAGTGCAAATAAGAAATTCTGTCAGAATTTGCCGCATAAATCAGTCTGTCCCAACTGTCAAATCAGTATAATAGAGCAAAATGTCAAGTAGTAGAAAGGGTTAGTCCCCTGCTTTATTGTCCTTTTAAGTGTCTTACACCAGCAGAGGTACCTCGGATCACACACACTTCAGGATGAGACTCATGAGAGTTTACCACCCATGAAATGAGGGAGGAACTGTGTGGTAAACGATGCCTTTCTCCTAAGCTTTCCCAGGGAAAAGAAGATACATTTCTTATCATCTCTCTTTCTTCATCCTTTAGATCCCATTCCAAAGATAAACTGTAATCACAGGAGGCATCTCATCAATAGAAAACTCATTTTTCCTTGACCCATGACAAATGGGTCGTGAAACCTATAAATCATTGCTTAAGCCTTAGCCAAAGTTGATCAAAAAATGTTTTTTTCCCTAAAAGGAAAGCTTTCTTTTCTTAAAACAGCAGCATCCTCTGGTTAACAGTGTAACTCTTAACTAAACTTTTGTGTCAGAATATGCTTTGGTAGAGACAGCTTAATGGAGTTGCTGAAATATCTATCATTCCTCTGATAAGGACTTCCAGAACCAGGAAATCACATGCATTATTCTAAATTTATATGAGTAAAAGCTCCAAAAAAATTTAAATGTACCTTTCAAGGATGAAATTGTTTACTTTTAAAATATTAAATGGAAATGCCTTTATAGTATTTCATAATCAATATTCAGTTGCAAATACTACCTGGATATGGACATTAAGGAACTTTTTTTGAGTTCAAAATATGGCTGTTAGAGTCAGACTGGGAAGGACCGTTACGGAAACACCTGAAAGTTCTTTCATATTTGAGCTCTTAAACAAAACAATGAAAATCATGTGTTCCATCCAATGGCCATATTAGTGAGCACTGTCTTCCTGCATTGCCTAGTTAACTGTAAAAAGAAATAGCTATAAGGGAACTCAAGAGATTGTCAACTCCAATTTCCTGTTTTCTAAGTGAAAGGAGAACTAGTTGGTGGCTAAATGACTCACCCAAGATCACTCAGTAAAGAGTGGCAGGTGAGAATTACAGCCAAGTCTTCCAATCTCCCAATCAGTCTCAAATCAACCATAGGACACTGTCTTACCCATGAGCCTCTGTACTATTTCCATGGACCCATGATCCACGGCGAGTGATCCCCTCAGACCCCACTGCAGGGGAATGGAGGAAAATGCTGGCAGAAATGGACAGAGGGAGAGCCTCTTCACCCCCCAACCAAGAAACCAATATATTTCTTAGAAGCATAGACCCCTTCATGTATTGAAAATGGATATTTCAGAAGCTTAAGAAATAATTGGTGTTTTAAAATCAAAACAGAGCTTAATAAAATTTTAAATTCCAAGTTCCCAAGAAATTTTGGAATGTTGCATGTATATACGAGTATATTCAGAGGTAGAAAACCTATACGGAGGTCATTAAAAGGGCACAGCCCAGAATACACAACCCTGGACAGGACCCCCATGTTTTTCACGCTCACTTGTCTCCCACCAGCACATGTCCAACAAGTGACCTCACTCGTGGGGAAAGGCCCACGAGTAAGTGACACTCAGATGTGAATGCCTGAAAGGAGATCCCACACTGGGGAAGATGTGTTAGAGACATTTCATGACAAAATCAAGTGGCTTTCTCCCTCGGAGTTTATCACCACTGATAATACAGCAAATGCAGTGTGAGACACACACACAACAGTGTAGAATGAGGAAAACAGAGTGACTTGTTCATGTGTCCTGCTTTATACACTTTAATTAAATTATTTGCGCCCTGGGATTGGAAGGCAGGTTTCTATGATTATTTTTTAATAGAACAAAAATCCATCTTGGAGCCTCTTGCTCCAAAATCACTCCTGTTAATAACTAGCCTGCCATACAATTACAAACTCATGTTCCTTTAATGTTCTTATTTCTACGAAAACAGACAAATCATTGCTACTTAGAGACCTCCCTGTCTTTGATTTGAACCAAATTAATTTGATAATTATATTACAGTAAAACAGCAAAGGCTGACAGCTGCAATAGAGTAAGTACAGTTAGCATTCCCAACTTTTATTTTTAGTTAACATTGTTCTCACAAGGATCATTGTTCAGGAGGCTTCAGACTTATTATGCAAAATGTATTACGAGAAATTATTGTAAAGTTTCCTAATGCTTATTTTTTTACTAATTTAAACATTTTTTTTTTTTTGGCTGTGCTGGGTCTTCGTTGCTGCACTGGCTTTTCAGCAGTTGCAGTGAGCAGGGGCTACTCTCTAGGTGCGCTGCACAGGCATCTCACTGCAACGGCTTCTCTTGGTGTGAAGCATGGGCTGTAGAGAATTTGAGCAGCTACAGCTCCCAGGCTCTAGAGCACAGGCTCAGCAGTTGTGGTGCACGGGCTTAGTTGCTCCTCTGCATGAGGGATCTTCCCAAGTCAAGGATTGAACCTGTGTCCCCTGCACTGGCAGGCAGATTCTTTACCACTGAGCCACCAGGGAAGCCCATTCTAAAGCTTACTTTATCAGTTAGCTATAGCTGTCTAACAAAGCAAATCGAAACTTAAAGATTTAAAATATATTAATTTATTTAGCTTATGATTCTGCAGCTCAGGAGTTGAGGATGGGTCAGCCAGATGCTTCTTCTTGTCTTGGCTGAGCTCTCTCATGTGTCTTTGATCGCCATAGGTCACTGAGGTAGCTCTGAGTCTAAGAGTATTAACTGACTGCTTGCTGAGGTAGCGGGGATGTTTGAGCCATGAGTGTCTCTCATTCTCTATTGGGCTAGCTGAGCAAGAGAATAAGATCACAGGAGACTTCTTGAGACCAGGACTTATGGCATATCATCAATTCCTTTGCTTTCTACTGGTTGAAGAAGCCCAGCCAAGAGGCTGGAAAGAAACCATCTCTTCTTTTTGTTTTTAATTTTTTTTAATTGAAGTATAGCTGATTTAGAATAGTGTGTTAATTTCTGAGCACTTCTCTGGTGCCTTAGGAGTAAAGAACCTATCTGTCAATGCAGGAGACGCGGGTTTGATGCCTGGGTAGGGAAGTTCCCCTGGAGAAGGAAATGGCAAGTCACTCCAGTACTCTTGCTGGAAATGTCATGGACAAAGGAGCCTGGCAGTCTACAGTCCGTGGCTCACAGAAGAGTCAGATACAACTTGGCAACTGAGCATGTTAGTTTCTGGTGTACATCAAAGTGATTCATATATATATTCTTTTCACTATAATTTGTTATAGGATATTAAATACAGTGTCCTGTGCTATACAGTAGGTACCTGTTATTTATTTCATATATAGTAATATCTGTGCATCTGTTAATCCTAATTTGCCCCTTCTCCCCCCTTTTTCCCTTTGGTAACTATAAGTTTGGGCTTCCCTGGTGGCTCAGTGGTGAACAACCCATCTAGCAATGCAGGAGACGTGGGTTCAATCCTTGACTTGGGAAGATTCCCCTGGAGAAGGAAATGGCAACCCACTCCAGTATTCTTGCCTGGGAAATCCATGGACAGAGTAGCCTGGTGGGCTACAGTCAACGGAGTCACAGAGTCAGACACAACTGAACAACTGAGCACATTCACAGGCAAATCTTATGCCTTCTCTATTTTTTTTTTTCCCATAAAAGCCTCTTGGTTTTGGCATACCATTACATTCCCACTCTTGTATGATGCCTAAATACTTTCTATGCAGCCTATAATGTAGTGGTTCCAAACCTAGGCTGCATGTTGGAATCACTCAGGGAGCTGAAAAAATACCAATACCTGCCCTGACCCCATGAGTTTCTGCTTTGATTGGTCTGGGATGCAGTCTGAGAAGTGGCATTCTTAAGGCTCTCCAGGTGACTTGTAACGTGCAGCAAGTTGAGAACCATCATTTTCTAAGGTCCTCGCCCATCACTTATTGAGAAAAGACTTTATGACACCACCGTTATCTCCCACCCTTTGTCATAAGTTCTGGTATCACATTTCTTTCCTTCCCAGAAGTTACCAGATCTGACAGGTGGGATCTTGTATTTATTTATGTCTTTATTTGATTGTTCTGGTTTTGCTTTGTATGATAAAACCTACAGGTACAATGATAGTACATTAGCAGATATTCAGAAGTCATTGATTGAACACATTACTTTAATGCACTGTAAGTACCTACTTTGTGAATTACCGCTTAAAGGTAATGATCTAGGACAGAAGACCTCAAACTTTAGCCCAAATCAGAATCACTTGCAGAGTTGTCAACAAATAGTTTGCTGAACCTCAGCGCAAAGCATTTCTGATTCAATAGCTCTGGGTTGGATCAGAGAATTGCATTTCTAACAAGTTCCCAATTGTTGCGGATATTATTGTCAGGAGACCACGGTCTGTAGGCTTCTGTTGAGAGGCAGCGATATGCAATGACAAAAACTATGGCCTATAGCATAAGACTACCTTGTTCAAGTCCAAGCTCTGTTACTGACTAACTGTGTGGCATTGGAAAAGATGCTCAGTCTTCTAGGTGCCACTAATTATGTGATAATGGAAAAAATGTTTAGCCTCTTAAGTGCCTCAGTTTCTCCATCTGTAGAACAGATATAGGCCCAGAACCTACCTTCTCAATTTGTCATAATTATTTAATTGTATTTGTAAAATCCTTGGAAGAGTTTTTGATAGGTAGGAGGCCCTACATAATTTGAATATATTCAGACATTATGCTTTTAATGTGGCACACTAAAAACAGTCCCACAAACTGACCTTAAAATTTTAGTTCTACATTTGGAAATTAAAAATAAATGACACACATATATACATACACTCACACACAAACATACATACAAAGGATCACTATGGTCCAGATTTCAAAGTGTATCCATCAGATTAATAACCATCACAATAAATACCATTAATTGATCATCTAATCTGGGCTGATGCTTTGAGTGTATACTATTTTTCCAAATATGAAGTGAGTGTTACTGTTCTCAGTTAATATATGAGAAAACTGAGGCTCAGAAAGGTAGTTATACTTGAGTAACAGCGTCAGAACATTCTAGATTAAGGTATTAAGAATCTCTCTGAAAGTGAAAGTCACTCAGTCATGTCTGATTCTTTGCAACCCCATGGACTGTAGCCTGCCAGGCTTCTCTGTCCATGGAATTCTCCAGGCCAGAATACTGGAGTGGGTAGTCTTTCTCTTCTCCAGGGAATCTTCCCAATCCAGGAATTGAACCCAGGTGTCCCACATTGCAGGTGGATTCTTTACTTTTGAGCCACCAGAGAAGCCCTGGAATCTCTCTAGAAATGACCAGTAAGGGAATTGGATGTCAGGACTCTTTCAATCACAAGTAACAAAATCCTTCGGCTTAAACAAAGAAGAGAATGTATCTAAAAATTTCAAGGTATCTTCTTTCAACTACAGCTGCTTCCAGGGGTTCAAATGATACATTTATTCTGGATTCCATGCTGTCTCTCATTCTTTCATTCACTTTCTTACTGTCCTGTAGTCCATGATGGAGTTTGAGAAGCAGATAGCAAACAAGGAGGTCAAGTCAACTACTAGGTGTGGTGTCCAGTATAATCCTTGCCACAGTCCTGCTGAAATAATTATTATCCCCATTTTACAGATGATAAAACTGAGGCTTGGATAAGGTAGAATAAGATGATTAATCATTGGTGCATTAAAAGTGAGTTGGAGTGCTTACCCAGATCATCTGATGGGTTCAAAGCTAGAATTTCTTCCACTCTTTCCTTGACATACAACCTTCCACCCCCAGAGGAGTCCTGCCAGGATGGAATTCATCTCTCTACAAGAAGGAACTTGGATGTCAATGGCTGAAACATTAGCACCCTTCTTAATGTCATCCATAATATGCGTGTGTGCTAAATAACTTCAGTTGTATCCGACTCTTTGAGACTCTATGAACTGTAACTGACCAGGCTACTCTGTCCATGGTATTCTCCAGGCAAGAATACTGGGGGTTATTGGGTTGGCATGTAGGTTGGCATGCTCTTCTCCAAGGGATCTTCCCAACTCAGGGATCAAACCTGTGTCTCTTATGTCTCCAGCATCGATAATCAGGTTCTTTACCATTAGCGCCATGTAGGAAGCCCATCACCTATAATACCCCAATCATCTTTAGCAGTTAACTATGGCATTCCTCTCCCATCAGCCCAATAGAAATTATTTTTAACTCATGATAATGTGATGTTTGTGAAACTTGGATAGTAACTAAGAGAGAAACCCCTGGCAATTTCACAATGTGTCTAACTGGTTACTTCTGCAAACAAGTCACAGAGTGAGGTTTCTGGAAAGAAAACAGGTTGTCTCAGAGAATGAGGATAACTCCAAATATAGAAATATATTTAAATCAAGCAAATTTTGTAATTGGACCAATGGACATAGGCCACCATGTGAGCTTGCCACAAAACATTATTAGGGAAAAAAGTTCTAACTCTTTGTCAGGCTCACAAGTGCTTAGATTGCCTAAGAATCAGGAGATTTAAATTCAGAGTTAAGAATTAGGGATGAAAATCTAGTCATAGGCATGATATTAAGTGACTAGTGGTTTTGAAAATTAGCCTAACAGACTCCACTCTTCTTTTCCTTTGATTAGAAATTAAAATTAGGCAGAAGAAAAGATACTTCCATTTTCCTTTCACTAGCAGAATTTGGAAGTACAGGGGTCCAGATAATACTGTGAGTTTTTGTTTCTCATTTCAAGAGACACACGAACAGAAGCCAGTCTGAAGCTTTTCCTTTAAAAAGAGAGCCCTCCAAATGACCCAGTTTTGTTTCTTTTAACTGCAAAAACTAGCACAATACTGTAAAGCAACTATACCCAAAATTTTTTAAAAAAGAGAGAGCCCTCCACTTAAGGTATCAATTCTGTATTACTCAAAAGAATTACAGTTATCACCACTGTAAAACTTGATGTCCTAGCTCCAAAGATGCCATTTAGAAACTGCTGTTTAACTGGAGACATTTTTATGAAACCACTGCAAAGTTTGCAATATAGTGAAAGTATAAGAACCTATAAAGGATTATGTAATCACTATGTCTTGTATATGAAGTGTTGGTTTTGGATTGCTAACAAATGTTCAAACTTTCTTAGGAAAAAAGAAAAAGAAAAACAAATTGTGGGGCCAAAAGGATGAGTGGATTGAGTGTCAGCGTTTATGTTCAAGCAGCGTGGATTGGCTCCAGCCTGAGGTTAACTTAGAATTAAAATGGAACTGGTGGTCTTGCCTTGGCAGACAAGAGGTTATAACAAATCTATGACCACATACATACAGACACCACGGTCGCCAGCTAAACCACACACATGTGGCACAGAGTTTCAAGGAGGCAGTTACCAACAGAACTGAGATCTTTTTTCTTCCCTTTCTAGAAAACAGAGTAAACTTTATCCCTTCATGCAGCCGTTAATGGAAACTACATCATAGTTAACAGATTAGATGGTCTTCTACACAGAATTTAGATTAACATTAATTTAGATGGAGAAAATTTATCCTCAATAGAAAGCAAACTAGCTCCCATCAGCCAATCATTTATCTGCCTACCAAAGTGATCGTTTCAAAACAAAATAGACCATCTTCCTGGTTATTTACAATAAAGACCTCTCTGCTTTTCTTGAATTTAATGAATGAGTCTGTTTTACACACTCTGGGTATTCATTTTGGGAAGTCAGACTCAGTGGCCACCGCTGAAGCAATCAAGATACAAGGTGCCACTAATTAAAGCTTCAAAAAGGGAAACCACATTAAAGACCTTGGTGGCTTGCTGAGCATATTCTGGAAGGCAGAAGCAGAAGAAGCCAAGGTGTGAACAAGAGGCCAAGGTGAGGGGTAGAGACAAGATCCATCATGGCAGGCTGCCAGTACCTTCATGTGATAGATGCCAGGTTAGGGTGGATCTGCAGAATTCGCCTTTGCATCCATATAACAAGCATCTGTAACTTGGAGAAGAAAGTGGGCTCCAAGTTCCCAACAAAGGTGAGTGGGAAAGCATATCCTGCCAAGACAAGGATGAGGGACTTATGAAATGTTTGCAGAGTGGTCTCACCTGTGTAGTTCTGGGAAAATTCTGCTGAGTTAAAATGGCTTCCCTTGGATCATGTTATCTGTTGTCTATTGCTGCCTAGGAGACCACTCCACACTCAGTGCCCTAAAACAACAATCTAAATTTATGCTTGTAAGGCTATGAGTTGTCGAGGTAATCTTGCTTAGTTGATTTTAGCTGGGCTTATTCATGAACGCCGGCAAGTCATGGAGCTGGATGACGTGAACGGCGATCAGTCTATGTTGGATGGCTGGATAGTTGTAGGTTGGGGCAATAGAGGTGATTAGGCCACATGTTTCCCATTCTCCAGCCAGTTAGTCTTATCTGGGTCTCCTGGTGTTAGCAGTGCTCCAAGAAAGTGAGCTGCTGCTGCTGCTGCTGCTAAGTCACATCAGTCGTGTCCGACTCTGTGCGACCCCATAGATGGAAGCCCACCAGGCTCCTCTGTCCCTGGGATTCTCCAGGCAAGAATAGTGGAGTGGGTTGCCATTTCCTTCTCCAAGAAAGTGAGCAGAGGTATGCAAAGACTCTTGATGCCCAGGCTTTCCTTTTGTAATATTTGATTGGCTAAAGCATGTCTAAGGCCAGGGCAGAAAAACATAGAGGCCACCTCTCGATGGGAGTTGCTGCAAAGTTTCATTGCAAATGATGAATTACAGAGAAGGAAAGATATCATCATTACTGATAAAATGAACTTCTAATCCATTCTTTTTCCCTATTCACATCCTACCCTGCATTACAAGTTCCTGGAATATAGATCTTCATCCCCCAACAACCAGTTGACCCCTTTCTCTTGCCCTGAACCCCTCCACATCAGCAGGAGACAGGGTCAGCTTCTACCATGACAGGTTTCTGAACAGAGACATTTGTACACTTAAATTCCCAAGTCAGTCTTCAGGACCGGGGCTGCATGCCAGGAGCATCCTGCCACTTCCCGTAGCCTGAACTCTGAGTCTGGGGTTTGCCTTGTTAAAGTGTGGTGAAGGCTGGGATTCCTCAGGCCTGGGATCGACGCTCGGGCCAAGACAGTTGTGGCCTACCCTGGCTCGGGAAGCTCTCCTGATTTGCTGCTACCAAGAAATTGTGTGGGTCTGTATACAAATACTTAAGGGTTTGCACAAGTACAAACTCACCAAAGGTCATGGTTTGGGGAAAGGCTATTACACACATTCTGCTATGCGGGCAGTGATTATCAGGAAGTCATTCTCTAAGGAGATTTTCACCAAATAGCCTTATCTTCAAATCATAAATGCAACCTCCAATAGAGCAGATACAGAAACAAAGTTGTATTTGTCCTTCGTTCCTTTTAGGTCAATGCAACAACTGCTATGAAAAACGACCTCATAAATACTATTGTCCACATGAATCTGTACACTGGTATAGATTTAGTCTTACCTTTTATTTCCTATTTTTCTCTTTAATTAAAACTTTTTCTGGGCCTCCTTGGTGGCTCAGTGGTAAAGAATCACCTGCCAGTGCAGGAGACATGGGTCCAATCCGTGATCTGGGAAGATCTCACATGCCATGGAGCAACTAAGCCCATGTACCACAACTACTGAACCTGCGCTCTGGAGCCCAGGAGCCCACATGCCTCAGAGGCCCGGGAGCCCTAGGGCCTACACTCCACAACAAGAGAAGCTACCACAATGAGCAGGCCACGCACTGCAGCGACGGAGTAGCCCCCACTCTCAGCAACTGCAGAGAACCCATGAAGCAATAAAGACCCACCCCAGCCAATAAATAAATAAATAAAAATAAAATTATATTAAAAAATTCTGTTTCTCTGTTATTTTTCTTAATTCAAAAGGAGCTTAGAGATTATTCTAGACTCTGCTACTCAAAGTGTGGTCTTCTGAGTAGCAGTATCAGCTTTGTCTAAGAATGTGTTAGATCTACCCTGGATTTTAACAAACCCTCTGATTCTGATGCACATCGAAGTATGAAAGGCACTTTGGTAAGGCCTATACTTCTCAAACATCAGAATGTTACATAATCACCTGGAGCGCTGGTAAAACAGGGTTCTCAACTCTAAGCCTAGAGATTCTGATTCAGCAGATCTGGGGAGAAGTCTAGATTCTGCACTTCTAACAAGCTCCTAGAGGCTACAGATGCTGATGGTCCAGGAGCCACACTTTGAGTAGCAAGGATCAATGCCTTCATTGCACAGTGGGAAAAAATGAGGCCTGGGGAAAATGGGTGGGCAGACTACTAAGGAAAGTGCCCAGCGTATTAACGATTATGTAGACATGGAGACCAGACCTCAGGCTCTGAGCTTCCTTTCTGGAGCACTCTGATGGGGGATGCTGCTGTCAGACCCTTAGTCTTTTGTTCCCCTCTTACATGACTTCCATAGTCTCTTCTATACCATATGACCTGAAGCATCCTTTGCAATTTCTAACTGGCAATTCTGTTTTCTTAACCTATTTCAAACCTAACTTTCATTTTACCCTCTGATCTTTTTTGAATCTTGGCAGTGGGGTTGAAATTTGTTGCTCAATCACATTTATTGAATTAAACCCTCTTCTCTTGGTTCCTTTTTCTAAGTTCTTCCATTTGAGCCTCTTTAGTCCTTCTGACTCCAGGCCATCATTCCTTCTTCAAAATCAACTCGCTATCTCTCTGCCTGCCATTAAACCTGAAATTTCTTCCTACCTTTTCCTCCCAATGGGCTTCCCTGGTGGCTCAGACAGTAAAGAATCTGCCTGCAATGTGGAAGACCTGTGTTCAATCCCTGGGTTGGAAGGATCCCCTGGAGACGGGAATGGCAACACACTCCAGTATTCTTGCCTGGAGAATCTCATGGACAGAAAAGTCTGGTGGGCTACAGTCCATGGGGTTGCAAAGAGTCAGACACGACTGAGCAACTTTCACTTCACTTTCCTCCCAATACATCTTCTCTTTTCGCACTGGACCCAGAACAGCTGTTTTTCCCATGCTTTTCCTCCAAGCTACTAGGTTCCTCAGTAAACATGAAGTGGTGATTGCTAAGGGACACACTAAAACACACTGACTTTCAGAAAAGTAGTTAAGATGTCTGAGGAAAGTAAACAGAAGCAAGAACTCAGGCATTAAATCACTTTCCATTTGAACCTACATTAACCCTGGCCACGGGGTACAGAAGCACATGGTTCAGAACCAGAGAAAAAGTACCAAATGAACAGAGTCCTACCTAAAGGAATGTGTTACACATCCAATAACATTTGGGAATAGTTCAGTTGCAAGATACAGAAAATTTAAGTTGAAAAAAAGGCAGGATTTAAAAATCTTTTGATATAAGTTGGATGGGGCTCTAAAACCAATCAAGAGGATCTGATTGGTTGAAATTGCTCCCTTCCTTCCTCAGCACTCTGAAAACATTTGAGCCCCCAAAGAGGGGAAAAAGCCTTTTGAGTAGAGTTGCCAGATTTGGTAAACAAAGTACAGGACAATCAGTAGACTTTGAATTTCAGTTAAACAATGAATAAATTTTAGCATAAGGATGTCCCTAAAAGTACTGAAATGGAGCAGGATCCTCTGGTCTTTGCCCACTCCCCATGCTCTTGGCCTGCCTTTTGCCTGTGAGAAAACTTTCATCAATATATGTGTTTAATTACAGAAGTGAGAAAATGCAGAAACAAAGGAAAACCGTCAAAGGAGACCAAATAATAAAAATGTAGTCATTAAGCATAGTCAAGGACCTTTCGTGCCTCCTCAAGGGCTATAGATAATATTCTGAGCCATATCCTGTGAGCTGTCCTATAGATACTAAAATCCCCACAAAGAGGAAGAAGTTAACTATACGATGACCAGACTGTACCCACGATATAAGCTGCCATAATTCCAAGAAATGGCCTCAAAGAAATGGAAAAAAACCAACCCTGGAAGTGAAAATTAACTGTACCTCAAACAGTCAAGATGATGCTTGTCAGGCCACCAATGACCAATTTTAAGATGACTGTCAGAGCTGACTGTACTGTTTCTGCATGTAGCACCCTCCCTCTGTCTATTAAAGCTCTTGACCACTGATCATCAGCAGAGTGGGAGTCGGCCTTTGGACAGATGTCCACCCACTTCACGCTGCCCCTCCAGTTGCCAGCATCTGAAATAAAGCAAACTTTCCTTTCCACCAATCTGGCCTCTTTATTGACTTCTGAGTAGCAAGCAGCTGGACCTTGCCTTTGGTAACAGTATTAGAGGCAATATATGAGACAATTTGTTGTTTATTGCATATTCAAATGTAACTAGGAGGCCTGCATTTTTAATTTCAAAAAGTTAAATCACATAAAATGTTACCAGGAATGAAAACAGGCAAGTTATAGAGTAAGAGAAGGAATTTGAAGTCAATGTATCTGGCAAAGGACTGAGATCCAGAACATATAAACAATGCCTCCAAATCAATAAGAGAAAGACAACATAATTTTTTTAATGGGAAAAAGATCGGAATGTACATTTCTCAAAAGAGGATATCTAAGTGGCCATGTCAAAAGATGCTTCATTTCACTGTTCATCAAGGAAATTAAAATTAAAACCCCAATGAGATTCTGTAAACACTATGAGAAGGAACAGACTATAGTGTTGGTGAGAAATAAGTAGAACCCTCACTGTCTGACAGTGAAAATATAAATCTGTGCAAACATATTAAAAAACCATCTGGTAGTATGATTAAAACCAAGCATGTGTATATCCTATGACCCAGTCTTTCTGTTCCCACATATATACCCAATGGATATACATACATTTGTTCACCAAAGGCATATTTACAAGTATTCACAGAGCAATAGCCATAATAGCCCAAAGTGACAATTATATCTGCCAAATAGCTACAGGAATAGAATCTAAAGTTAGGATATATTTAAACAGTAAGATCCTCTTTAGCAATGAGAATGAACAATCTACAATAACATGCTATGATATGGATCGATCTCACAAGAAAAAAAATTTCAACACAAGAAGCCAGACACAGAAAAGCACATACTCAACGATTCATTTATATAAAGTTTCATACACAGGAAAAACTAGTTTTCAGTGCTAATATCAGAATAGTGGCTATCCTTGGGTAGATGGTGACTGGTTGGGAGCATGGGAACTCCAAGGGCTGACCATGTTTCATTTCTCGATCTAAGTGCTGGTTTGTAATCACTTTGTAAAAGTCATGGAAGTGACCACTTATGATCTGTATCCTTTGCCAAATACATTATACTTTCATAAGATTTATATGAAAACCTCTGAAAGAGATTATCACTGAAAGACATCTACCCTCTGACTGCAATCATGTTTGGTAATGGGAATCGGTATCAATGTTATATCCATCGCCACCATAATTATATGCCCCATAATGTGAGAATTTGCCATGGGCTAAGCTAGGTTCTACCTATTTTGCTTACACCAGCTCATTTGGCCTTTTTAATCCTCATAAGAACTAAAAATAGAACTACCATATGACCCAGCAATCCCACTCCTGGGCAGATACCCAGAGAAAAACATAATTCAAAAAGATACATACACCCCAGTGTTCACTGCAGCACTATTTGCAATAGCCAGGACATGGAAGCAAACTAAAGGTCCATCGGTAGAGGAATGGATAAAGAATACATGGCACATATAGATACCATGGAGTATTACTCGGCCATAAAAAGGAATGAAATTGGATTTGCAGAGACATGGATGGACCTAGAGACTGTCATACAGAGTGAAGTAAGTCAGAAAGAGAAAAATAAATATTGCATATTAATTAATATATGGAGAATCTAGAAAAATGATATAGATCATCTTATTTGTAAAACAGAAATAGAGACACAGGCACAGAGAACAAACACATGGACACCAGAGTGGGAAAGTGGGGGTAGGATGAATTGGGAGACTGGAATTGGCACATTTACACTATTGGTGCCACCCCACTCCAGTACTCTTGCCTGGAAAATCCCATGGACTGAGGAGCCTGGTGGGCTGCAGTCCATGGGGTCACTGAGAGTTGGACATGACTCAGTGACTTCACTTTTACTTTTCACTTTCATGCATTGGAGAAGGAAATGGCAACCCACTCCAGTGTTCTTGCCTGGAGAATCCCAGGGATGGGGGAGGCTGGTGGGCTGCCGTCTATGGGGTCACACAGAGTCGGACACGACTGAAGCGACTTAGCAGCAGCAGCAGCATAAAATAGATAACCATCGAGAACCTACTGTATAGCTCAGGGGACTCCACTCAAGGCTCTGTGGTGACCTAAATGGGAAGGAAATCCAAGAAAGAGGATATGTATGCATAGCTGATTTACTTTGCTATACAGTGGAAACTAACACAACATTGTTATGCAACTCTACCCAGTAAATATTAATTAAACAAACAAATAAAAGAACTCTATGAGGCAGCCATTATTCTTCTACTTTTACAGATGAAGAAAAAGAGGCTGAAAGAGGATTGGGAAACACAGTTTTTAAGTCACAGAGGTTAATTTTGAAACCAGGATCTTATTTTAAATCAGGTACCCTTTTCTCTGAAGGAGGCCATATTAAATCTACAGGTAGAGCCTGGAAATTCCAAAGGGGATGACTTTTAAATTTCTTCTCTCCATTGACATTTTGAGACCACAGATAGTACAAAACCCTAAATTTCAGTTCCCTTTTATACTAAGAAACACCCACCTGATTTCTGGGATCAATTCAACTTCCAAGAGTTAATTGGTAATTCCTACAATTAATTCCAAGTTGAACAAAGAAGGGAAAGTAAAACTCCTTCTAGAATCCTCCTCATCTCCATCTATAACCAAGCAACTAAGAAAGAAAAAGCACATTTTAACAGTCAAGCAACAAATCCTCCTATAATGGCCCCAACAAACACCATCAACTTCATCAATTCACATTTATATGCTCATAATACAAGTTCTCACCAATGCTTTTCAAATTTTACTTAAGCAAGAGTCAACTGGAGAGCTTGTTAGAACAGATTTCTGGACCCCACCACAAGTGATTCGGATTTAACAGGTTTGAAGTTAGCCTGGGAATTGTATTCCTAACAAATCCCTCCGATGATACTGATGTTGTTGGTCCTTGAACCACATGTGGAGAAGTTTTGCTTTATGCTCAGAGAGACACTGTGGAAGAGACGTCCACAACTGCTTTGAGAATTGATTCCTCCGTCTTCGTCACTAATATTTACAGCTAGTACCTGAGGCTGGGTCCACGTGACCGTTTGAGAGGCCAGCTGGTCTCCCCGACTCTCCCCATGCTCACAAGGGCCCTCTGTCTTTATCATCATTACTGTCACTGTCACCCGTGTGGTTTGTCACAATGAGATTAGTGGCCATTGTGCTGCCCGTTTCCCAAGAGATGACTCTGCCCGTCTTTGCCCTTCTGTGACTTGAAAGACCTCTAAGGGTCCAAACTGCTCCACACCGTGCTGTGCATGCTTGATGCACATTGACTTACTTTGTTTTATGCCAGAGATTTAAAAACTCCAGATCTGCAGGAACTAAAGTCATCCCTTAGAATGGCTTTGTAGTTTATTCATTTTGTTTTGCTTGTTTTCTAATCTGGGTATTTGGGATTCTCCAAATAGGAGAAGAGAACAAACTCACTACACTGTGCTGCCGATGAAGGACCCCATGGAGTCCTGAAGCAATTCTCATCACCTCTCTTGTTTTCCACTTCCCTTCAGAAACTCCAAGCTGCTTTCCTCCATGGATGCTCAGAGACAGCACAGTACGGGTCGCTTCCCAAGAGTTTTGAATTGTTCTGGGTAGGACACCCTCTCTGTTCATGGCTTCATGTGAGCAGCTTCCTTACGTCCAGCAGGTGATTACATCATAACCTGTAAAGAGCTATACATGGTTGGTGGGGATGGGGCGGTGAAGAAAGGAATCACTAGACCTTTTTTCTAGCTAGCGGTAACTTTTGCGAAAGCCACTCAACTTCCCTTCCCCTTCAATTGTAAATTAGGAACTATTTAAAGTGATCCCCAAGGTCCTTCCTTTCCAAGAGTCTGTGAACTCATGAGCCTACAGACAAGAACCAAAGAAAACACCCTCCTTTCCAACTTACTCTTGGCACAAGTGGTGGTTTTCCTCTAGAGAAATAGACTCATGTTGTGTGGGCCACAGAGAGGCGTACAGGGGAAAAGAAATCAAAGACAGAGAAGGCAGATACAACTCACCTTCAGAGGAGAAAGCATTGTTCCTTTTTCTCCTTTGAAATTGACAGAGAAAAAAAGGAAGAAAATCCAAATTCCAACAACATCAACCAGAAATCACTCTGTCTGTTTACAGATTCTGTTGCTACAGTAGCAAACGAAAGTAGCAAGCTTCTTCCCAGGGGCTCCTGGGTAGAGCAAGCATCCATCAAATCACAGAGACACACCCGCTATTCAAACTCAATTTGGCTTAAATGACTTTTTTATGAGAACTCATGAGAAAATGGTTGACTTCCAGCCCTTATGTTATCAGAGTTGCTTGACATTGAATTACATGGGCCTGGACTATAAATCTTGACTTCAGACTCACATGTAAGGCATTTGATGTGTCTGGGAACCTGCTGTAAGAAAGAAATTAGCTGTAAAACAAAGTAAAATGCCTGTTCCCATGGGAAGACTCGCAAGACTGCTAATAGATCGTGCGTTCGTTTGGAAGACACTTGCTCCTTTGGTCAAACAGCAACTAATATTTTAGCTTTCCACTGCCCTGAACAGGAAATACGGTGCTAAGGGCCGATAGACAGGGTAGAGCATCATATTAATTACACGGTCAGTAAACATTTGCACGCCCGTGTTTCCTGACGGTCTGAATGCCTCCTGGTTGGAGATCAGCAATGCTACTGGCCTCTGTGAGCTGTTACTCTTGGACAAATGTCTGGGAAGAAGGAGTGCATTTTCAGGGAGCCCCACAGTGAGAGAAGGATGGGCATACAGGGTCTGTTGAGAGCAGCCCCTGCCTGCAAACCGGGCTGCCACAGCCCACTGCCCCACAAGGACTTGGACATCTGGGAACCTGTGGTGAGTGACTTAATAAGGTGATTCTATGGTCTTCCCCTTTGGGGAGGGAAGGGATGGATTTTAAACAGAGGTTCGTGCTCATTCGAAAGGAGAGAAGAAGCAAAGCATTCCGGGAAAGAGAGTGGTAATTGTGTCACAACCTGCCATCTACTCCCTTGCACTTGGAAATCTCTTCTCTGGGGTAACTGCAGAGGATGGACAAAGATGATGCCCACCTGAACTGCTCTTTAAAGCAGTGTTTTTCCAGGTGTGACCCTGAACCAGCCCAGGCATCACCTGGGAACTTGCTAGAAATGCAGAACATCAGGTTCCATCAGAAACCCGTGGGATGGGCCCAACAATCTGAGTTTGGAACAAATGCCTCAGGGTCTTCTAGTTCCACTAAGGTCTGAGCATTGCTGCTATCAAAGGATCCTCACACACCGGCTATATAGACGCCATGCCGGCCCCAGACCCGAGCTGTCTGCCAGGGTCTCCACAGCCCTTATAAAATCTGCCCCAAGCCACACATTCTAGGAGTCATGAATGCCACCTTATTCCTACCTGCTCTGTTTTGTTTTGTTTTTGACGTGGACCATTTTTAAAGATTCCCTTGAATTTGATACAATATTGCTTCCACTTTATGTTTTAGTTTTTTTGGCTGCAAGGCAGGTGGGATCTTGGCTACCTTTGACCACAGATCGAAGCCACACCCCCTGTTGGAAGGTGAAGTCTTAACCACTGAACCACCAGCAGGGTCCCTCTATCTCCCTCTGTGAGGCCAGGTTTAGTCCCTCTTTGAAGATTTTCCCTGGAAATTTCTGATGCCTGGCTCCTTCACTCCGTCATGTCCTGTTCAAATGTCACGCTTTTTTGTGAAGTAGTTCTCACCAGAGACACTCCTTTAAGTATCTGCCAACAGACACTGTCCAGCACTATACATGTAGCCACTTTACAAGATTGGAGGTGACCTTGTCTATGAGTTTCTTTCTCAGTTTCTTTCTAAGTTGACTTACTCCCCATTTGGAGGGTTAAGCCCTGTTAGAACAGGCGTAGGGTTTGCTCTGCCGCCATTCCACACACACCCCTCCATGTCTGAAGAGTCTAGCAGGCATGACCTCTCCTCCACGTGCCCTCAAAACCTATTCTCATTTTTCAATTATAATTCTATAAAGCTGGGAGAATAAACACTCTATTCACATTGTTATAAATCAATGAAGATACAAAGGAGGTAAAACATTTACATAAATAAAAATAAAAAGCAATTCAAATTTCAGATCTCATTTAATAATAAGGACTGTGTAGTCTTTTAGATACTGAGGAGGGTCAAGTGAGCCCCAAAATAGCACCTGTTGGGCATGTAAAGAAGAAACTGTTCTGTACTAGATTAATTTTATGGAAGAAACACTTTATTTACCATAAGCAGAAGACTGCCTTTGCTCTAAGAAATTGTCTCTGTTACGTGCTTATAGGGAAGTCAGAGTAAAAATTCAGTTCCTAAACTTACTCTATATCTAACTGTGATATGTCCTTATGCTTTTTTCCTCACTCTCTCCTCAGTTTATCTTCACATATCTTTCCCAGAGCTTAATATAGAGGCAAAAACTTGAATATGAAAAGGTGTGCATCTAACAAGCCTTATGTGACCCTGGAGATCCTTAAGTTTGTTCACAGCGTAGTGGGTTACTTTTTGGTCTTTCAACAAAAGATGCCTAAATGTTGTTACCTTTGTCCCCATGAGGGCTTCAATGCCTCCGAGGGGCACTGGAGTCCCTCAGTCTCTGCAGAGACGGCAGACAGATGCAGAGGACAGTGCCTTTAGAAAGGGGCAGGCCATGCCTTTAGAAAGGGGCAGGCCATGCCCGCAGCCGCTCCATTACTCTGTCATCAGAGATATGAGCATGAGGCTGGGCCCTGAGCATTAGCCCGTGGAGCCTGCCATGAGTTCATGAGGCTGGAATTCAAAACACTAACCAGCTGTGGGAACCCAGAGAGAAGCCTGTCACACTGAATGGTCTCCAGATTAGAGCTGTGAGAATTTGGGAAAACCCTTCTCGCTAAGTAAGTTTACTTCGTCTTCTTTCTTTCTGGCTTTAAGTGTTTGCGAGAATCCTGAACCTATAGTCAGTCACATGTATGAATAATGGCAAAAGGCAACTCTGAAAATGTTTTTGAGGCAACCAGAGAAATGTTAATACTGACTGGATATTGGATGACCTTGTAAATATAATTTTTAGGTCTGCCATTAGCATCAGGTTTATGTAGTAAAAGCTCCATAACTCTTCAGAGGTGTTTACTGAGAAATATAGGGCTGGGATAAAATGACATCTGGAATTTGCTTTAAGTAATTCAGGGGGGTGAAAAAGAGAGGAAAAGGAAAAGATTAAACAAGTATCACAAACTCTCAATAACTGTTGAATCTGGGTTGGGTTATTGGATCAACAGAATATTCTTTCTCATTATAAAATATAAAAATATGCTTGAAAATAAACCTACCAGGCTCCTCCGTCCATGGGATTTTCCAGGCAAGTGTACTGGAGTCGGTTGCCATTTCCTTTTCCAGGGTATCTTCCCAACCCAGGGATCGAACCCAGGTCTTCTGTATTGCAGGCAGATGCTTTACCGTCTGAGCCACCAGGGAAGTGAAAATAAACATGGTAAATTTTCATTATAAAAAAAGAAAAAGAAATAATGCCAAACCAAAAGAAAAGTTATTTCTTAAATAGCATGAAAATGTTTTTTCAGCTAAGGAATTTCTTAAGGCCAGCTGCTCACATACATAATCCACAAAGTTTTAAAAAAAGATGAGAAGATGCATGTTCTCAGGTGCTCAGGTCTTGATAACATCCTTCTGTGGTTTATGCACTCATAGGAGCAGGAAAGAAGTTTAAGTAATTAGACCAGAAATTAAAACTGACACATTGCTTTTCTGGGTACTAGACTGTCGATTACTGTTCATAGCTGTGGTTCTAATGGGAACACACCAAGATGGAGACGTTGAGGGGCATGGGGCTCCCAGGTTCTTCGGGAATTTTCCTCATGAGTCCCTGTGTAACTTTCAATTAACTTCTCTATGCTTTAGTTTCCTCATCTATAAAATCATAGGGTTGCATGATATGAGAGCTAAGTTTTTTTTCAGGGTTGAAAGTGCAAATTCCAGATTACATGAGCAAATCTGCTTTAATAATAGGGGAGATAAAAAAGGTTAAGTTCTAGATAAAAATTGGCAGATCAGGAGACAGCACATTTATTAAACCCCTACTGAATTCTCAACACAGGAAACCCAAGCGTAGCAACCTTTGCTCTTAAGAAAAATCTAGTTGGCAAATGAAGCAATATGGAAAATAAATAGGTTCCAAAAGCCATCTTAGCCACAGTGTAATTCTAGTAAGAGAAAAATCTGTCAACTCAAATATTTTGTGTATTTGTTTTCTTCACACAGAAAAGAATGGATATAAATCACCCTTAGCTATGCATCAAAGGAGTTCTAAAATAAATTTTGTTTCCCTCACAGTGATTAAAAAAACGTATGAAAACATGTATTTCTACTAAAACAAAATTATTTGAAGTGGGAGGACTGAGAGGGAAGAATTGAATTTACAAAACCACCCAACCCATCCATTCATATATGTTCTTCCCTAGAAAGCTTAGCAAGTGTCAGAATTACAAATACAGGACTGATTTCAGAAAGATGCCCTATTTGAAGGCCAAATTTGCTGTACAAGCTAGAATCCATTTTATGCTGGTATCTGGTGTCTTGCTTTCTTCAACTTGGTGTCTTCCAGATTTCTTCCACTTCTGCCTGCTTTATTTGAAATTCAAAGTTAGTGAATCACACATCATTAAGTTTTCAGGACTGCTGTTGCTGCCACTGGAACAGTTACTGGCGGGTCTCATTATGCACATATTTATAGCCCTAAGACTTACATCATAAAGATTCTTGACATGCTCATTCTCCTGTTTCAGTAGATGTGTTTCACTTAGATTTACCTCTGCATTTAGAATCTTACCCTACTTTTTTCATTCAAATAATCCTATTGCTTTCTAAGAGCTATCCATGAAATCCTGGGGAACTGGAGAATGGTGCTGAACTAGGGGAAATAGTCATATTATTCCTTGAAGAAATCTTGAAAAGAAGAAAGAGAATTTCACTCACTCTGGTGTGCTCTATTAACTTAGCTATCATTTATTAACAACATAAAAACACAAAATGATGGCATCCATATTTGACATCTATCAAGAGTTTTGCATCTTGCAAAGCTGTTGCCAGAAAACTATCATTTTTTTTTCTTAGAATGATTTTTAAAGAACTTTTCTGAATTCTATATTGTTACTTTCTGATCTTCCAAGACCAGTTCTTTTCCCTAGTAAGAAAATTTTTTTTCAGTTTCAAAATGAGCATTAGCAAAAGGAAAAAGATTCAACATACATTCAATGTACATATTTGAAGGTAATTCTTTGAGAATCGGTACAATTTGATGAAGTTGGTCATAACTATATTTGCTTCCATCTGAGGAGAGTGTGGCAACCCACCCCCGTATTCTTGCCTGGAGAATCCTATGGACAGAGGGGCCTTGTGGGCTACAGTCCACAGAGTTGCACAGAGTCGGACATGACTGAAGCAATTTAGCATTCATGCACAATTTCTTTTTTAGAAAGAGTCTGTGAATGTTGTCGCAGAGAGTAGGACATGACTGAGCGACTAAACAACGATGAATGTTGTGAGCTTCATAAAAATTATTTGTGCCACCACATAGAAGGTATATCTTGATTCTTGGCAGTTTTACTACCAAATCTAAAGTAAGGAAATAATGCTGGCTTTTTGAGTTATCTAAATCAGAGATTCTCAATCTTGAGGCCACTTCAAAATCTCCGAGAGGAGTTGTTAAAATACAGATCCCACCTCCTGAACATCTAATTCCCAAATTCTAGCTTGGCGCCTTAAAAACTTCATTCCTATCAAGTTCTTAGATGATATTGATACCAATGCCACTGGCCTGGGGACCACATTAATATATTATAAGTACATGTAACATAGACATTGTACTATGGAGCCTCAACCAATCTAAACATTTTGGTAGATGGGTAAGTTAGAAAAGAGTCTCCACCTATGCATTTTGGAAAACAAAAAATTGAATGTAGATAATCCTTGGTATAAATCCCTAGATTTGAGCTCAGCTATACCAGAGTGCAAAAGTAATTAGCCTCCAATTAAAATACATAAATTTAAAAAAATAGGTAAAATGTTGCTTGCTATCCAGTCTAAGGATGTTCATTAGGTCACCACATATGTAATCCTGGCCTTGCAGGTACACAAAGCATCAAGAACTTATTTTTTGGTGGAGGGTGTACTTTGGTATTTCAGTTTGCCCTCCTCACCCAGAATGTCATTAGCAGAACAACAAAGCTTCTAAAAAATCCCGAAGTTTCAGAGTGTGATCTGAAGTTCCGCTCATGTGACCCAAGGAAGCAAGGTTCATCACCTCAGTGTGGCCCTTGACCTCTGCAGATGATCAGTTTGGTCGCTATCACCTCTGGGTCCCCGAGCACCCTGGCTGGCCCAGGCTTCTGCTTCCGTCACTCTGGATGGCCCTCATACTAAGGTGATGATGACAACAAGCATAAAGAAGCCTTTCAATAGTGACTTCCTGTATCTCACTTATCCCAGTTCAGAAAAAGCTTGCCATTCAAATGAACTGGCGTCACAGATGCATTGGAAGAAGGGAGGGAAGGAGCAGAGGGACGGGGCGGGGGGTGCCCTTTCAAAAGCTCTCCCTGTGAGAAGAGGTGACTGGAACAGGAAGAAGAGGAGCCCCAGGCTGGCTGTTTTTAGACTGAGACGCAGAGCCCTTTGGTCCCCTCTCCTCTTCTTCTCAGGCCCTCTGAACTTGCCAAAGGCGTAGGTCGCCCAAGCAGCTCATTCTGTCCGCTCCGCTCTCAAACAAGCAAGCCTGGCCAAAGCTATGTGTGCGGAAACACAGGCTTTTCCCTCAAAATCTGCGAACTCCGTTCACAGCACAGTCTTCCAGAATCAAAGCATCACCTCCCAAACGATGCCGCTCAGGGAGGGACCCAGGAGGGAAGAGAAAGGAAAATTCACAATGCTTTGGCATCGACATAGACTCCTGACACTCAAGGGGTCAACCCAGTTCCTGCTCCAGCAGAGGGAACAGCTTGTGTCTGGCAGGGGAAGGCATGGAGTCCCTGCTGTAGGTTCCATGCTGAAGTGGCCAGCTGACTGAAGATGCGGGTGGCATTTTAGCAACTCTCCTGTCTCTCAGCTCTGGGGGTAGCGAATCACAATAACGCCTGTGCCAACCTAATTGAAAAAAAGAGAAAATCAGCCCTGGTGTTGATACAGGACAAAGACAACTCTCAATTTACCCTCTGTCCTACTTGCACTAAAAGGGGTGATATCTGTGCCACGGAAGAGAAACGATGCCTGTGTTAACACTTGTTGCCTCTGCTTTATTTTTAGGCTCTTCCATCAGAGAAAGGCGAGCAGGGCCATTTGGACTTCAGACCTCAGACCACACTTAGTTTTCTCAGGTTTCCCTGTATACAAAGGGAGATTTTCCATCGAGAACCAGCCGGCAGCACAGCCAGATCTCAGCATGGCCACTAAACCTGGGCACATGAGCTTGGTTTTCAGTCCCCAGTGGCTCTGTATCATTACCCCATTTGAGTTTCCCATCCTATTGTTTTTTTCCCTGCTGAGGCAAGGCTTAGGTATAAGCAGGGAAGAAGAAATATAATGGTGTGTCAAGCAAAGAAAAATTGAATAGTTTTAAGACCCAAGACATTGTCTCTGGTACAAAGGTTAGTAGTACAGAGATAGGATGCTGGCAGTGGGAAGCCAGCACACAGGACTTCCTGGGACATCCCTCCTTGTGTTTACCTTATTTTGTGGAGGAAATGCAGCTATTATCTGCAACACCTAGAAAGTATGGGCTCACCCACGGCAATCAGTCTAACTGGCTTCAGTCTTAAAGAGGGTGTCAATCATGTTGGCCATGGCAGAGTCTTCCAGACAGCTCTGGATCCTGTAGAGGCTGACAAAGCCAAAAGCACCAGCAGTGCTGGTTTCCAAACTCCCTAACCAGTCCTACTGTTTGTCACGGTGTACTCACAACAATTTTGATTAAATCAAGTCATTGAAAGAAACAATCCTTGTGGAACGAAATGGAAGTAGACACGGAAAGCACGGTTCCACGTAACATGAGAGGTTCCGATGGAACTTACGGAAAATCAACATCACTCGTACCATATACAGAGCTCCTTCCCACCCCAGACTCTGAGGCCTGGTTTTCTTCCTTTCAAAGGGAGACCCACCAGAGTTAGAGAGACGACAGAGATGTGCTAGCAGCAGATAGAGACTACCTCATCAGGAGGAATGAAAGAGGTTGAAGTGAAACCTCACCATGGGATCTAAAGTTATTTAGCTCTGCCTGTATCCCAAATACACCATTTCAAGAAATAACAAAGGCAGTGTTTTTCAAATTCTTTTTCAGCCATCCATGATCCACTGAAGAAGTGGGTTTTATGTTGCAAATCACACACACACACACTCTTATTATAAATACTTACCCTTACTACCCTGGGTGATGCACTCTGATACTTTTGTTCTATTTAATTTTAAATCCTGGTTATGACCTACATGTGTGTTATTAGCCACATTAAAAACAAACAAAAAACATTGCTTTAAACTTTGGGAAGCATTGGTTGCACTCATGCGATGAACCAATTCAATGTAGAAATCTTCACATCATCTTGTTCAGCACACTCGATCAACTTCATTAAAATACTCTTCAGCTTCTGTTTTTTCCTCCTGAAATAGGTAATATCAGTGATTTTCGCTCAGAAAGAATATCACAGGTGCTTTGTGTTTTACTGCAAAAGATGCATAAAAACATAAGGACTAAACTGAATCTTGACACAGTTACATATCTAGGAACTAAATTTTTTTTTGAATAATTTGGTCCTCACAATGAAAAAGATACTATAGTCAGAGTGTATCTGTTATATATGTTGATGATGAACAGAGAAGAGATAGTGATTTCTGTCTTCCTACTGAAGCACCTCAAAGTGCTTACATATGAAAGCTCGTCTGTTATGGGAAGCATCATAACTCAGAAGCAATACTCATGGCAGATGAGTTGGCTTGAAACGGTAACTCTCACAGCCACGGCTCTGATCACACGGTCACATATGGAGAACTGACACTGTTTGTGCATCACTGCACCCCTGGCCTTGCCAAAAGAAGGACTAAAACTAAAGTATATCCTGGACAACACGACTTTCTTCTGACATCAAATTCTGGGAGATGACTGCAACTCTTGTAGTTTTATCCCTTAGAGAACAGTCTCAGGGAGTTTCACCCAGGGATTCTGGTTTTCTGCTTTGTAGAACCACAACTGTAGTGGGATCTTATTTTTAGATTCCTTTGGTCATACACCATTGTTCTTAACTCAAAATGCCAGGCATAAAATTATATAAAGGGCAAGACAATGCAACTGATTATCATCCAGTGTTTGAGCGCCAAAATAACTTCAATAACAATAACTTACATCATGAAATCCAACTGTACACCGCAGGCTGGACTAAGCACTTTCTTGGCATTTACCTCTTTTAATTCTAATATTAACCCTATGAGGTAGGATTACACCAAGTTACAGAAGAAGACACTGGGGCTCAGGGATATGAAGGGAATTTTCCAAGTTCCTGCAGCTTGGCATCAGATGCACAGCTGGACTTAAAACCAATGTTCTTCACCCCCTTTCTGTATTCTCATTCTCTCCCCAAGTAACTCCTTAAAGATCACAGCACTGGGGTAGAGGAATACTAACACAGCTCTCATTTGAGGGCTCCGCTAGCTGGTAAAAGGCTTTACTGAATGCAAGCATGTAACAATAAAGTAGATGAAAGAGCTTTTACAAAAACCTTCATTCTCTGTCTATCACCACAGGTCTGCCCTTGACTTTTCTTCTCCCACCAACAAATATAGTCGTTTTCCTATATTTTAGGAAAGCGGTTCTCAAGTGTGTCCCCAAGACAAGCAGGAATGTCACCTGAAAAACATGTTAGCAATGCAGATTCTTCTATCCCACTTAGCGCAAAATCCATCACTGAGGTCAATGGATCAGCAGATCACTGGCATTAAAGAGAGACTTTGTGTGCAGTAGAAACCAACACACGGTAGTAAAGTGATCATCCTCTAATTTAAAAAAAAAAAGATACTTTGTTATATTCACAGATCCTAAGAGGAAGGGACAGGTCATGCTATGGGGAATACCAGAGTCCGTCAGGAAACACGGAGAAGGGGCAAGATCGTTTCTTCTGGTGTCTATGGAAAGAAACAGAAGTGGGTATACAGGTTTAGGATTATCCAGTTTGAGTAAGTTTAGCAGGCTCTGCGGCATAGTAACTGTGCCTAATTGTCTGGTATCTGACCCTGGGACATGACTGGGATGGGTGGGTGGCAGCCCCGAGGGTGAGAGCTTGATAAATAAGGTGACTGGGGTGTGGGTGCTGGCTTGAGGGGCCTGCATTTGAAAGGCATGTTCAAGGACAAGTTGTTTACTCTCTCTAGGAACTGGTCAGCAACAGGAGGTCCCTCCGGGTTCAGCAAAGCTCCAGAGGTCAAAGCATCAGAATACAGAAAATACACGTGCTGGTTACTACAACGCTGTAGGCCTATGGATCCAAAACTCTGAGCCTGGGGCCAGGAGTCTCTTCTTTTCTCCTTTCATCACAAATGGCTCAGGCGCACCATGCAGTCTGAGATTCACAGCTGCAGGATTTTCTTGCCTGCGTTCTCTGATAGCACAGGGAGCAGTAAGGATGTCATACAGATTCCAATTGTTCCTTTTCTCAAAACTTAGCGACTCTAAGTATAGATATTAAATGTATACCCATAGACTATTTGAAGAAACTGTCTTTAAAGGCATTAAATACACAGGAAGACGTTCTTCCTTTATGTCCCCAAAGCAGCTGTGTATCTAAATTAGAATAAAGATAACCAAAGTTTTCAATAATAAATAGCACACTGTGACACTTCAGTGTTCCCTTTAAAACTGGATGTTTAATCTTCAGAATGATCTACAAGACAGCTTTGGGGCCAAGGGCACTAGATGGACTTTAGAGTTTCACTCTAGAAAGATCCATATCATTTGTTTTTCTAGAATTCTCCATATACTTACAATGGACTTGCTTCTATGTTTGGTCAGCTACAGAAAATACGGGTAGTTTATGTATATTGGGAAGATTATAGGATCCAACTTGCCACTCCCAAAACTTTTAAGTCCAATGTTTTAAAAATAGATTGATGTTAAAGAAAAGAAACGACAGAAAATTCATGACCCAGCCCTATCTGTGTGCTTTAATTAGTCTTCGGCAAGTGAGCATTAATTAGTCTTCGGCTTTAATTAGATCTTCAGCAAGTGAATAAATCGCTCTGGGTTTTTCTTTTTCTCATCTGTGGTGCCAGGGCACCAGATGAGAGGATATTTCAAAGCAAATGTGATTCCATGATTCCTTCTATATATAGAGGCAGAGAGAAGCTTCACATGAAAAAATCTTTTGAAGGAGGTCATGTATTTTACTATGGTCAAGTAGGAATATGCTTTTCTTCTTCGTCTAAGCTCCAAAATCTTAAGTGCAATTATGGCTTGAGAATCCTGGGTTGCATGTCTATCTGTAAAAGGAGTTCTCGATCTGGGCTACACATCAGAATCATCTGGTGTCACTTTAAACATGCCAATGCCTGGAACCAACTCCCAGAGATTGCTTTTTGGTATGTCTCAAGCACTGAAATTCTTAAAAGCTCCTGGGTAACTCTAACGTACAGGTGTTGAGAAGCTCCAGCCTGTAATAAGCCCTGGAGCACCCTTTAAATCAGCAGACAGCACAAGCATGGTGAGTTCAAAGGGGGTGGACATGGACACCATGAGTCTGGCCTCATCCCTGTAAAGACAGGGACAGTGAGTAGAAACTGATTTCATGAATGAGCCTCTGAGACAGGAATAGAATTACAGAGTGGGTAATAACAATAGTCTCCCCTCCTCAGGGAGGAAACAGAAGGGTTATTTAGCTTATGGAATTTAGGGGGAAACCTATCTGCTGAGATTTTTCTCATAAAGTGTGATAGCAGGGTGGTCTTACAAGTTCCCATCTATGTGGGAGTCTGCAGGAAGCAGGGAGGCTAGGGAATAGCAGGAGAAACTACCAGAAATTTCGAGCATTTGTGGAACACCAAATGGAACACTAGGATCTTCCTGAAACGCTGACTAGAGGAAGAGAGGAAGGAGATTTCCATGGGGCTGAATTCTTGGATGATGCAGACGAAGATGAGAACGGTGTCTACGACTGCAATTCTCTACCTCTCCTGCGTCTGCCTCCTTTACCACGTAACCTTGTTGTGTCTTTCATCTCTGTTTCTGAGTCTTGTGACTTCACTGGGCAAATGGGATGCCAGTTGGTTGCAGTTTAGCAGACGGGATGCAGAGGACTGAAAAACTCACTTATGCATTTTCACTCCCACTCTTGCATCTTTTTACCTTTGCTGGGTGAATGTGCTACCCTAGATCTGCTGACAGTCATCTAATCCCAAGACACATGAGCAAGACCAGGTTAGGCAGATGGACTCCAAGGTGACAACTGGTGATGCTCACTTCCTCGAGTTCATAGCTTTATGAATCCCCTTTCTTTGAGTGTGAGCAGACTTGTGACTTGTTTCTAACCAAGAGAAAATGGTAAAGATGATGGAATGTCATTGACATTACTGTATTAGTCATACAAGACTCCATCTCAGCAGAGTTACTCTTGCCCACCTGCTGGCCTTGAAGAAGGAAGCAGAAATGTGTGCAATGCAGAGGGTCACATGGCAGGCAAATAAGAAGAGGGAAGTCTTTAGGAACTAAGGGCCTTACTCCTATAGCTGATAGGAACTGAATTCTGCCAAAGGCTGAGTGAGTCTAAAGTCTACTCTTCCCCAGTCAAGCCTCTAGATAAAAGCACAGCCTAGCAGTACCATGACTGCATCTGGTAGACCCTAAAGCAGAGAACCTGACTAAACTATACTCAGATTCATAACCCACAGAAGCTGTGAGATAATAAGTATGTATTGTTTTAAGCCACTAAGTTTGTGGCAGAAGAACCATTTGTCGTATTTCACTGAGCTGGAGCCAAGTTGCTGACCATCATCTCAGTTGGATGAACCAACCCTCATGCTGCTAAGTCACTTCAGTCGTGTCTGACTCTGTGCGACCCCATAGACGGCAGCCCACCAGGCTCCCGTGTCCCTGGGGTTCTCCAGGCAAGAACACTGGAGTTGGTTGCCATTTCCTTCTCCAATGCATGAAAGTGAAAAGTGAAAGTGAAGTCGCTCAGTCATGTCTGACTCTTAGCGACCCCATGGACTGCAGCCTACCAGGCTCCTCCGCCCATGGCATTTTCCAGGCAAGAGGACTGGAGTGGGGGGCCATTCCCTTCATGCTGCTGCTGCCAGGTCGCTTCAGTCGTGTCCAACTCTGTGCAAGCCTGTAGATGGCAGCCCACCAGGCTCCACCATCCCTGGGATTCTCCAGGCAAGAAAACTGGAGTGGGTTGCCATTTCCTTCTCCAATGCATGAAAGTGAAAAGTGAAAGTGAAGTCGCTCAGTCGTGTCTGACTCTCAGCGACCCCATAGACTGCAGCCCACCAGGCTCCTCCGTCCGTGGGACTTTCCAGGCAAGAGTACTGGAGTGGGGTGCCACTGCCTTCAAAGCTGTCTGCAATTCTCAAAGTTCGTGTCACAAAGGGTTGGACATGACTTAGTAGCTAAACAATAGCACACACACAAACACACACACATAAAACCATTAACTGAATATCCAGGGTTCTTGTTACTGCTTTTTGTATATGCAATCACTGCTATTGATTTTAATTCTTACAATATTCATTATAAATTTCCAACCACTAGCCCTCCATATCAGAGACTGTCACCTCAGATACTGCAATGTTATGGACTCTGTTGTATACTCTCTGTGGATCTTGGGCTTTTTCTGTCCCTAAAATGCATGTACACGTTCTCTATTCTGGAAGTTGAAGGGATTCTTACCTTCTTGTCTTTGTTGGCAAAGAAGAATTTCCAGGTTGATCTGTCCTAAAAAGGAATTTTATGATTTGCAGCAGTGAAAGCGTAGAATATTTCCTATACTGAAATATTCAGTCTTCACTCAGATGCAGCTTCCCTTGACATTAATATAAATTGACTCAAGTCCTTTGTACAGAGGTCAAATGAGCCATCATGTAGCGTTTCCTTATACAATGAAAGAATAGTTTCCTTATTGTACAATTAAACACCAGTATTGGGGCAGGGGGATGACTGTACTGAATTCATGTTGTTGCTTTTTGTTTTGTTCTATTTTGCTTGTTTGTTTGTTTTCATGCACATTATAATGGCTGAAATAAAACCACAGTCGAAATTAAGTTTTGGCAAGGATGTGGAAGATCAGTTCTTCCACACTGCTGGTTGGCATGTCAGTGGTACAACCACTTTGGAAAACTGCTTGGCAATACTTGCTAAAGAGGCATCCATGTTCATCTGAAAACACAACAGTTACACTTCAACAACACTCATGCATATATTCACCACAGGCTTGTTCATAGCAACATTATTAATAATAACCAAAACTAAGAATACCCAAAATCTCCATGATATTTGATTCTAGGTGGCTTAGCAGTAAAGAATTCACCTGCCAATGCAGGAGACATGGGTTCAGTCTCTGGGTGGGGAAGATCCCCTGGAGAAGGAAATGGCACTCCACTCCGGTACTCTTGCCTGGGAATTCCCATGGACAGAGGAGCCTAGGGAGCTACAACCCTGGGGTCACAAAGGGTTGGACACGACTTAGTAGCTAAACAATAACAATTTATACAATAGAATACTGTATAGTACTTCAAATGAATGAATTTCAAGCCACACATATGGCATTGCAAACGTGTTGCATAAAACCAGACACAAAAGACTACATCCTCTATGAGTCTGTCTATATCAAATAAAACCACAGATACTATTAGTCTGGTGCTAAAAGTCTCAGGATAGTGCTTGTCTTTGAGGCGAGGGACAGTAGTGACTGGAGAAGAACTTAAAGAAAGTCTGGGATCCTGGTGATGTTGCCCCTTGACCTGACTGTTGGTTGCATGAGTGCATTGGTTTTAAAAAATTCACCAAGCTGTATATTCATGCTGTGTGTATTTTTCTATATGTGAATTATGCTTTAATAAAAAGATCATATTTTTTTTTTAAATTACATTCCAATACCAGGAGACATCTAATTTGGCATAATCTACTATAATTCCCCTTTGGTAACTTCGAGTCCATCTTATCTAAAAAGCTGATGAGCAAACCACTGCTGAAGACCCTACAGAGCAGCAGAGAAATTTTGATTCCATTTCTTTCCTTTCCCCAAATCTGCTTCTCCATTAAAGTCAAGAAATGGTTGCTCTTGAGGTTGGGGATTTTGACAGCTCACCCACCATGTTGTCAGCCCAACTCATGAAAATAACGGCTTTGATACCGTTTCAAGAGTTGTGGGGAAAGTTTCCTTATAATATGATGACTCCTTATCTTGAGAAGATCCCCCAGACAGGACATTTTCCATTCAGTGTGGCACAGCAATCTGTCACCACCTCCGAAGCTTAGACCAGAAAGTGACATCCCCAGCCAGTGTTGCCCAGCAGGAAAAGAAAGCAAACCAGAAGCTAATGAGAAGCAGCTTTGGGATCCATGAGCACTTTCTGTGCTTGGCAGCCCTTGAAACTCCCAGCCACTCCACGAGTCTAGAGATGGTCATTTTTCCCATTTCACCACTTAGGAGGCAAGACCATGGACTTGGCCAGGGACACAATTCAAGGGTAACTTAACTTGGTCCAAAACCCACAACCAGTGATCTACCATTGAAATCTCTTTCTCTTGCCAGACCTTCTCATATGAGCCAAAGTAGGAATAATATCAACACTGGTGGGGTCACTCTTAAACACCAGACATGATGCTGCATGATATTCCTGTGACTGAATTGAGTGCAAATCAAAGTCAACCTGTGCTTGCCAAAGTCACGTTCCCATTTTAGAACTGACAGGTTGGATACTGGAAGCATACACTTTTCAGTTTACCTAAGCAAAGGCTTTCCCTCATGCATACAGAATCATTCATTCAAAGAAATCCCTGAATATCGGTTAGTACAAGAAAGACACAAAACCCATAGACTTAGAGTTAACATCTCAGATTCTATTACAATGTTCTACAACGAATTCTTTCTATAGGAAGAAGAGAGACCACCAAACTCAGGAAAAGAGAGGCCCCAGGGAGGAAATATACAATCACATTATTGAAGTGTTAAAGAAGTGCCTCCCACACCCAACCAGCAGCATCACCAGCACCCGGGAATTTGTTAAACTGCTAGTTCTTGAGCCCCACCCGACAGAGCAGAAACAAAATCAGAAAGTCTGGATTTGCAGTTTGGACAACTCTGTTTTAACAAACCCTCCAGGTGATTCTGATGCAGCTAAAGTTTGTAAATAACTGTGTTAAAATAAAGAAAGCCTTAGGTCAATATTCAAAGAAAGGCACAGTTACTCAGGCCAACCCCAACTGAAAGGATAAAAGATTACCATTACCCTCAGAAGTAGAAACAAAGGAAACAGAATGTGTGTAATGATTTATAAGGATAAATCTTAAAACACAGAAAGGCAAGTTTTTGTTTTCTCTTAAAAGCAGATTTTTGCTCACATTTACATTATCCCTGGTTGTAAGTGCTTTATAAAGAGAAAACCGGGTCAGAGTTGTTTGGCAGGCAGGTGCCTTAGGGGTAGCTGCAGGCAGACATTAGCAGCTATGCATTGTTCCTCCTGCCTTTTCATTCCACTCTTTGATTTTCCTATGTTAATCATCCTTCTCTGGCTTACTTTTTATTTTTATTCCCGGTAGTGAAGGCTTAGGCCTGCCAGTAGCACCGCAGGCACTGATGATGCTTCTCTGGAGGTCCTGAGATTTAAGGTGATTTTCCAAATCAGTCCTTCAGATCCCATAACTATAAAACTAATACTTACCTATCTTAAATACAGTTGTGGCAACAGATTTTATCATAGCACTTTAAATAATAGCTTTCAACTCCATGGAGCATTGGAAATGCTTTCACACACCAAGTCTCTTTTTAGAAGCTGTGATGCCCTCAAATGCAAGAATGCTATCTTTACACTTCTAACACGCGACCTAGTATGTTGGAGCACCCAATAAATAAATCAGTCTTCCATCAACATAGGTGAGCTCCCAAGCACACTATGAAGGAAGGACAGTAACTATCCTGCTTTGGAAGATGGAAAGCAGGGTCAGAGAAATGCAAGTCTTATCTTGTGCACCAAAAGAATACTCAACCCAAGCATCTATGTTCAGGGACATACTCATTAATGAGCACCAGCACACCACTAGTTGGAGAAATGGAAACCAGCCATTGAGAGCAACACTACAGGAGACGGCAAGCAATTGGCTTCCAATGCCTGAAATGGCTTCCCGGCACCCGTAAGCAGTGTGTTCTGCAGTCTAGCCGGGGAGTCTATCTCCTTGACCTCTTGCACCAAGGAATTCCTCTGGTTTCTATTTCTAACTTTCTCAATCATGCAACCCTGTTGGCTGAGATGGGAGATTTGTTAACATGCTTGAGAATTTGTTGCCCTTCTCTCAAGTGAAACCATCAATCTTTGGATAAGAGACATTTCTCATCCATGATCTAAGTCCTGGGCAGAACTTTTGGGTGGATATTGAACAGACCCGTAGACTACAACGTCGTAAGGACAGCATCACCCATCATTCAGGAGGGAGAAGAAGCAAAATAAAGTTCATCCAAGGAGTGACTGCTCTAATTTTAAATTCAAAAGGTTTAATAAACACAAACCTCAGAAACAACAGAGAGAAGTGGGTAAACCAGTGGGCCCCATAGTAAGAGAAACACACTTTTAAAAGCTGGTGTGAAGCCCAAGAATTAGCATGTTGAATTAGCAGTACATCTGTTTCTACTCCAGACTCCACAGACTTCCCTTTGAGAAAAATTAAAGTGCATAATATTCTACATCTAAGCCCAGACCTACAAACCAAGCCAAAATCCCTGGCATGCGTGGCAGGCATAAATAAGACATTTGACAGCTCCCATTCCTCAGAGTCACCTTCTTGTTTGGTCACAGGAAAGTAGTTTTCCTTTCTCCTCTGAGCACCACACCCCTCATTTGATTGCTCTTAGATCATCCTTAACCCCATCTCCCAAGCTGCCCTACACACCATGGACAAGAGTCCTGCAGGCTCTGTTTTTCAGATTCCTGTAACCAACTTGCTTCCAGCAAGGTTGACCCACAGGGAGACCCTGCAGGAGGAAAGAGAACAGAAGAAAAGAAGATGCCAGGCTACCTCCCCTCCTTCTGTTCTGTAGACTGTGTCTCAGGGCCTTATCTGTGGCTTCAGATCCTGCCAGAGAGGTCCCCTGAGGTTCCAGCCTTTCCTTGAGGCCTTAGCCCCCAGTTTTAGGGACATCATCCCATCCCTGTACTTCTAACCCCAGAGGTTTTGCATAACTTTCTGCTTTTCCTAAATTCACCATTTCATCAGGCCTCTGCTGGCATCTCAGATTTTCCATCAACCATGTATCTACTTCCCTGTTTTAAATCCTTCTGACTTCAAAGTGGACCAGGGTCTGTTCCTACTGAGTTCTGACTGCTATTGCCTAAGCTCTCACTGCAACCTGGAGTAGCTTTATACCATCCAGCTTAGGTGTCAGCTGGAGCTCCCCACTGTAGCATCCCACAAAGAGGTGATGGAGCCCTCCCCTTGACATCCTGTACCCACCATTCACTACTTGATGCTGGCTCTCTGGTTGGCCAGACGGGACCCTCTTTTTCTTGTGTTACTCAGTTCTTTTATCTCCCAAAGTTCTGAAATCCAAGACAAAACACACCAGTCAGTGTCTTGGCCTTTCTTCCACTGACCCATCCTGTTTCACCTGCCCCCAGAATCTGATCTCCACTATGCATCAGTAGACAAATTAAACATGTAGAAGGACTGTTGCTGTTATATTTTAATAGGGGCCCTCAACATTCAACACAGAATGAACTTAGAAGAGGGGTTTCAGCAAAGGCAAAAAGATAAATATTTTAGTACAAACAAAATATTTTCAAGGTACCTAAAATCATACTCTAAAAAGAGTTGCCTGTTCTAGTGAGCAAAGAAGAGGACCAGTCTTGGCTGGAGCAGTGGGCAGGGCAGTTCTGGGGGCAAGAGGACGAGAGAAACTATCCAGCCACTAAGGGAAGCTCACCTTGAGTGCCTGCTGCATACTGTCCTAAATACTCTGCATGTATTATCCCATTTGATTCTGACAACATTATCACAAGGAAGGTATTGTAAATTTTTTTTCCCCACAGATAGAACAGAGAACACAAAGTTTTAGTTATTTGCCCAAGATTATATAATTGATGTACAGAGGAGCCAAGATTCAGGATAAGATTATAGGAGCTACACCACATCACCTCAGAAAGTGAGTCAAACAAAGGATAAACAAAGCAATAAGTAATAAAAGCTTTCATGTTATAAATAACTGAACATAAAGCAGCACCTCTCTTCTTTCTCCTTTTTTTGTCTGAAGTTTGCCTGACGTTGCCTTTATAGCACATACCGTGTGTGTTTGTTCTAGGAAAAGCCAATTACTCAGAGGTGGGGACATTGCAGAGGTGAGTGGCTTTAAGAGGAGGAAGGGACAACATAATTAGCAACCTGGGAAGGATCTGTGTGTTATCACAGCCTGGTGGTGATTTTTTTCAGGCGTGATGACTTTGCAAGGCTGGGGACATGCTTCCTCAGGAAGAGGGAGAGTGACAGAAACATTTCCTCTCTCTGGAGACGGGATTCGGCCAAAGTACGGTCATGAGGGAAAGACTTTGCCAACACATAATTTAACCTGTAGCCCTAACAACGGTGAGCTAAGAACCTAAAGCACAGCTGACAAGTTCTTTTATGCTCAGAATGTGGACAATAATGCACTGAGAGACTTATACAGCATTTACTTTGTATGAAAATACCAACGAAGATACCCCCAACATTAGCAATGATAGGGAAAATAAAGAAAGCTATGGAAGAAACACTGCTGTGATTCTAGTCTATGATCTTTTCTCAGACGAATATGCTGGAGTGTTTCCAGTGGATACAAGCTTTTCCAAACCCGTCTGGCAAATTGACAGCAAACCCAACTCAACTGGCATTTTAAAAAGTAAAAATTTGTGTTGACTCATTAGCAAAGACTGGTTTCAGGAACTAGTACATCTAGGAACGCAAGTGATGTCCACAGAACATTCTGGAACCATAGCTCTTCTTGGCAGATTTCCTTCAAAACTGACTGTGCCACCACAGTCCAAGATGGCAAAATGGCACTTGATGGTTCCAGAACATTTTCTTGCCCTCTGTGTAAGGCTGACAGATAAGGCCTTCTATACTGCTTTGCTCTTCTTCCTTGCTCCACATCCCCAAAGGCACAGGATGTACTAGGATTGGATAGGTATGGGTCACGTGATCACCCCCAATGAGCCTGGGTCGTGTGAACACCCTGGGATATTGGGGTGGGCTCAACTCTATTTAAACCACAGGACCTGTGACTTCCTTGGTGTCCAGTGGTTAAGACTGCTATCCAATGCATGGGGTGTGGGTTCAGTCCCTGGGTGGAGAACTAAGATCTCACATGCCTCATGGACAAAAAATAAAAACATAAAGCAGAAGCACTATTGTACCAAACTCAATAAAAACTTTAAAAATGGCCCACTTCCCTTGTGGCTCAGTTGGTAAAGAATCCGCCTGCAATGCAGGAGACCTGGGTTTGATCCCTGGGTTGAGAAGATCCCCTGGAGAAGAGAAAGTCTACCCACTCCAGTATTCTGGCCTGGAGAATTCCATGGACAGTCCATGGGGTCACAAATAGTCAGATACGACTGAGCGACTTTCACTCTCACGTTCGCATATAAAAATCTTTTTAAAAATAAATAAATAAATAAAGCACAGGACCTGATTGTGGAGAAAAAAAGTTCTTCTAGGAACGTAAGAATACTGTTACAGAAGACAGAAAAGATACTGGACAGAAAAACAACAGTAAATGGCCACAAACTGGGCAAGGGGATGGACATAATTTAAAAATAGATAAGGTGGATTTCTCTGGTGGTCCACTGGTTAAGACTCATGCTGCCACTGCAGGGGGCACAGTTTCAATGCCTGCTCAGGGGACACCAGGCTGCACGGCGCAGCTAGAGAAATAAACATATAAAATAAAAGTGGATATGAGAGGAGGCCCTAATAGCAGGTAATCTTTTTTTTTTTTTTTTAAGGCAGGCAGGAAAAGAGATTATATTCACAGTTAGATTTAACAATAGTCATCAGTAATATTCTCTTTTCAAGAACTATCCCCTAAATTAGGTTGAATTATTTCTAAATCTGTGAAATTGAAAAAATACTTTTTCATAAGTTATTGAACTATCCAAATCTTCTGTTTTTCAAATAATTATTCAGAAATGGAGATATAAATTTCCAGTATGCTTTTCTTCTTTGAGTCCAAGAGAATGGAGTTGATGGCATAAGAAACAGGACAGAGGAGACACCCACACTTTCCAGCCTTCATTTGTTCTGCGCATTTGTCATTCAGTGTCACCAAACCTTAAGCGGCTGGGGCAGGAGTGTGTCTATTTGTCTTGGCACCACCAGAGTTATTGTATGAGCCACTTTTGCTTGCTGAGTTCAAGGAACAATAAATAATAATAATGAGAAAGGGCAGTGTGATGACATGACTCAGTGGAAGCTGCGAGGTCATGTGGCAGTTGACCCCACTGTAAACCTCACGCTTCATATCAATTACAGAACTGGATGTAGATTAGACAGAAAGGGAGGCCCCGCTTTCTTCTTAACAACACGATGAGGCTGAGCGCCTCACAAGGGAAAAATGCATGCTCAGTGTATCTCTGCCCATCCAGACAGGGGGCGATGGTGCCAACTTTGCCATTTTGTTCTGCTGTTAGAGGCTTTTGCAGCCAGGACCAATCATAGGGAATTATGTCCAGCTGAAAACACGTGCTCTGTCACAATACCTTAACGTACTTCTGACTCACAAACAGCTAATTCTACCAAGATTACGGGATTTGGGATGACTCTTTTCTGATAAAGAACATCCTTACTGAGCTAGATTTATTCATTTTCTTGAGCTGTTCTCAGGTGAAAATTTATGCAATTCCCAGGGAGAAACCTACTCCTTTACAATGAAGAATCCAGAGTTATGCAAAAGATCACCCTCCCACCCTTACCTTCCATTGCTTTCTGTAATGAATAGTGAGAATTCACTGTCCCCAATGCTGAGGGTATTGACTTCTTTCAATATGTGATAGAAGTGATCAGTATTTCTTGACTATGTGGGTGGTGGTATAGATACTTAACTTGAAGAAAATATAAATTCAGATATAGCCATTCTGTTCTAGACAACAAGGGATAAATTTGTCATGCTGTTATTAATGAGCTTTTAAAAGTAATCATTTGAAAATTCATATTGTCTCCATCAAATGGAGGGACTAAAAGTGTTTTGACTTTGGCATTTATTTTCTGGTAGAAACTGGGCAAAAGAGAGGCTTCTCCCCAAAAAGCCCTCTTGCTACTCCTGCTGGCTCTGTGGTATTAACCTTAAAGATGCACTGATTTCTTCAGCTCTTCTGAGTTATTCCCTTCTGGCTTGGAGTTAAGAGTAATCAGTGACTCTTTCCTGAACGTGTGGGTTGACTATGTAACTTGAGGGACTGTTGATTTAGGAATTTTTTGAAGTGAAAAGTTAGAGACAGCGCATTGAAGGGGAATAGAGCTATAATAGGAAATAAAAATGTTGCTGCAAAGATAACTGTAATTAAATCGTCAGGAAGCTTTCTTTCTATCAATGAGGCAGAGGGCTCCACACACCAGATGTGTTCAATGCAGCACATTTTGATGACTCATGTCTGGGTTGAGTTGTGGGCTTCATAGTGACATGTGATAATCCAAGAATCAACATTATGACAGAAACTGCTCTTTTCAGCAAAGCTATTTCTTCTACCTGGACATATGTACATTCCCCACCTGCCTTGCTGTACAAATGGCTGTGTGACCAAGTTCTAGCTGATGGAAAGCTAGCAGAAATGTGATAGGCCATTTCTAGCCTGGGCAAGAGAAGCCCTGGAGGAATTCTCCAGAGTTCCTCTTCTTACTTCTGTCATCCAAATGTAGAGCATCTAGCCAAGAACTAAGAGGCCATAGGAGAGAGGAAACCTGGTTCCCTGAACTATCCTTATACTGAACAGGAACACCTACATTGTACTTTCTATACAAGAAATAAACACTTACTATGTTAATCTGCTGAGATTGAGGTGTTGAAAATGTTTGTCATAGCAAGCTAGTGTTCATTACTCAGACCACCCCTCCCACAAAAGAAGATTTAGAAAATAGAAAAAATTATCTATTAAAAGAGATTTACATGTGCCAGTAGGCCAGATCTGGCCTGTGGACATACCAAATAATTTATTTCAAAGTGTTGTAAGTACTACTTTTAAAATTATAAGGTACTAAACAAAAGTCAGTGATTACTACTATTATGCCAAGTACCTAATTAAGGTGAGAACCACTTCCTAAATTCCAAAGATATGGTATAGCCCCATAGAATTATCTTAATAATTCCTCTGAGGTTACAGTTCTTCCCAAAGCAACTCTGGTTTCAATACCGCCTAGAAATAGAATCTAAGGTTAGGATTACACAAAGTAGAATCAGTAGGTTCACAGCTGGCAATAGGAATTTACCAGTTTTAGTTTATGCTCCTGAGAGGTCCAAGTTCAACAATAAGAAACAAGACTGGCAATTTAGTATACAGCATCTGACAATCACTACAGTAATCATTGTTCTAGTCAAGAATCATCAAAAGGTGTTAAAACTAATTTGCTTGAAAACAATATGTGAGACAAAATCACCACTAGGCAAAGACTATGGTAATAACTGTTTCAGGCAAAATTTACCAATGGCTAAAATCAATGGGGAATTTCAAGGAGAAACAATATATTTGCATTGTTTTCAGGTATCTCTCTCCACATATTGGTCAGTTACAATGGGGAAAGTTTAATTTTACAGAGAGAGATCCAACAGACACCTCCTTGACTGAGTGATCTAGGTTAAAGCACCTTCAATAGGACGTATCAACATGATGCTCCCCATTGTCGCGCACTGAGAAGACACAACAACAGTTTCGTGGCATTCTTCCCACAAATGCACAACATAGTCTAGTCAGAAGCATAGAAGAGGAAAAACTCCACTTGAGAATGAACCTAAAAAAAACATAATCAGCACTTATTACAAATGTCAAGGTCATGAAAGACAAGGAAACACTGAGGAACAACCATAGGTCAGAGAGAACAAATATAAACAATGTGAGGCCCTGGCTTGGATCCTGGAACAGAAAGAAAAAGAGCAGGGGGAGGGGAGGGTGAATTTCTAAGTTTAGTTAAGGGTGTTGTATTAATGTTAATTTCCTGATTTTGACCACTGCAAACTTATTTCCGTAAGTTGTCAATGTAAGAAGAAGCTGGATGCAGGGCATACTGAGCTCTGTGTGGCTTTTGCAATCTTTCTGTAAGTCTGAAATTATTTCAAAGGAGAAAAAAGATATTTACACCATCTCTAAGTATCTCCCTATGAGATATTTAACTACAAAAGGGAAAAATAGTATCTTTAATAAGACTGGCAAATACCGTCTTAGGCAAGTGACCAAAGTTAATACCGCCACTAACAGAGAAATGGAAATCAAATGCCTTCTAATATTATGCACTGAGAAGGATTTATCATCACTCCTGTGATATTATTGCCCCCTAAAATGTATACCTTGAATTTAATCAAGAGGAAACTTCAGAAAAATTCAAGTTGGTGGACATTCCACAAACTGACTGGCTTATACTCCAAAAATGTCAAGATATAAAAGGCCAGAAAGACTAAAGCATTGTTTCAGATTAAAGGAGACCTAAGAGATATGGCAACTATTAATAGATGTATCCAATGACCCTGGATGGGAACCTGAGCCATATCTCTCCTTCTTTTGCTATGAAAAAATGAGTGGGCTAATAGGTGAAATTGGAATAAAATTTGTAGAGTAAAGAATAGATCTCTATCACTCTCAATATTCTGATTTGATCACTGTTCTACGGTTATGTAAGAGAAAAGTCCTTGATTTTAGGAACTATCTGATGAAGTGTTTAAGAGTAAAATAGACATCATGTTTGCAACTTACCTAGAGAAGGAAACTGCAACCCACTGCAGTATTCTTGCCTGGAGAATCCCACGGACAGAGGAGCCTGGCAGGCTACTGTCCATGGATTTGCAAGAGTCAGACACAACTTAGCGACTGAACTATTACAAAATTGCAATTTACTCTCAAATAGTTCAGAAAACTTTATTCACACACAGTCATATATATATACATGGAAGGAGACATAGACAGGTATGTACATATACATACATTTGGTTGAAGAGCTTATGGAAAAGTTTTATAATGTTTTTGCAAATTTTCTACAAATGTCAAATTGTTTAAAAATACAAGTTTTAACAGTAATAAAGAAACTCATCTTGCAGGACAAGATCAGTTTCCCCTTAGGAACCTAATGTTTTAGTTGAGAAGTCAAAAAAAGAATAGAAATATTAAGGATTCAATATTAACAAAGGTTGGTTTGTATTGCCTATTGCAGATGTACTGATAAATACTGCTATAGTCAAGTAAGAGGGAGGAGACGGAGTGGTAGCAAATTGTCAAGGAAAAAAAAAAAAAACCTTCATGGAGAAAGAAGGGCCATGCTGGACATTTGAGAATGAAGAACAAGGATGAAGAAAACAGGCGGACACAGAGTCTGTAGGCAGGAACAACCCCTTGAGAGAAGAGAAGTGATGAGAAGGCCAGACAACGAAGACCGTATGTTTACAGGGTCCCAGAAGAGTGTGCTGACGTCATAACAGCATGGAACTCACCTCTGGAAGACAACATTGCCAAAGTCATTCAGGTGAACGCACAGAGAGTCTCAGCTTTTTCTTTATCCATAGGAAAATAAGGAATCAATGAAAGTGTTTTGTTTTGTTTTTTAAATAGGTGATAAATCTGACAAAATTTAGATCAGAGAGAATAAGAGTTTGAAGATAGAAAAACTATAGAGGTGCGTTCCCCCTTGTGTGAAGTTTTGATGAGGATAATATTGTCCTGAAAATACGAGGTCAATGGAATTGACATTGAGATGGCACAATAGCCTATGGAAATGTGAAAACAACAGGCCTATTTACTTTCTATCATCATTGTATAAAATTAGGAGTGTTTGATTAATTTTTGTTGTTGTTGTTCCTTAGTCGCCAAGTTGCGTCTGACTCTTTTGTAACCTCATGGACTACCCGCCAGGCTCCTCTGTCCATGATGATTCTCCAGGCAAAAATACTGGAGTGGGGTTGCCATGCCCTCCTCCAGGAGATCTTCCCAACCCAGGGATTGAACCCAGGTCTCCGGCATTGCTGACGGATTCTTTACCATCTGAACCACCAGGGAAGCCCAACAATACTGGAGTGGGTAGCCTATCTTTTCTCCAGGGGAACTTCCTGACCCAGGAATAGAACTGGGGTATTCTGCTTTGCAGGCAGATTCTTTACCAGCTGAGCTACCAGGGAAGCCCCAGTCTTAGTTGCACCTTAGCTTAATTCTCATGGCGAACTTTGAAAAAAATTTTGACACCACAGCCATGTCATAGATTAATTCAATCCAAATCTCAATGGTTGTACTAAGCATCAGTAGTTTTTAAAGCTGCTCAGGTGATTTCAACAACAGAATGGGAAAGACTAGAGATCTCTTCAGGAAAATCAGAGATACCAAGGGAAAATTTCATGCAAAGATGGGCTCGATAAAGGACAGAAATGGTATGGACCTAACAGAAGCAGAAGATATTAAGAAGAGGTGGCAAGAATACACAGAAGAACTGTACAAAAAAGAGCTTCATGACCCAGATAATCATGATGGTATGATTACTCACCTAGAGCCAGACATCCTGGAATGTGAAGTCAAATGGGCCTTAGAAAGCATCACTACAAACAAAGCTAGTGGAGGTGATGGAATTCCAGTTGAGCTATTTCAAATCCTAAAAGATGATGCTATGAAAGTGCTACACTCAATATACCAGCAAATTTGGAAAACTCATCAGTGGCCACAGGACTGGAAAAGCTCAGTTTCCATTCCAATCCCAAAGAAAAGCAATGCCAAAGAATGGTCAAACTACTGCACAATTGCACTCATCTCACATGCTAGTAAAGTAATGCTCAAAATTCTATAAGCCAGGCTTCAACAATACGTGAACCGTGAACTTCCTGATGTCCAAGCTGGTTTGAGAAAAGGCAGAGGAAACAGAGATCAAATTGCCAACATCTGCTGGATCATGGAAAAAGCAAGAGAGTTCCAGAAAAACATCTATTTCTGCTTTATTGACTATGCCAAAGCCTTTGACTTGTGGATCACAATAAACTGTGGAAAATTCTGAGAGATGGGAATACCAGACCATCTGACCTGCCTCTTGAGAAACCGATATTCAGGTCAGGAAGCAACAGTTAGAACTGGACATGGAACAACAGACTGGTTCCAAATAGGAAAAGGAGTATGTCAAGGCTGTATATTGTCACCCTGCTTATTTAACTTCTATGCAGAGTACATCATGAGAAACCCTGGACTGGAAGAAACACAAGCTGGAATCAAGATTGCCGGGAGAAATATCAATAACCTCAGATATGCAGATGACACCACCCTTATGGCAGAAAGTGAAGAAGAACTAAAGAGCCTCTTGATGGAAGTGAAAGAGGAGAGTGAAAAAGTTGGCTTAAAGCTCAACATTCAGAAAACTGAGATCATGGCATCTGGTCCCATCACTTCATGGCAAATAGATGGGGAAACAGTGGAAACAGTGGCAGACTCTGTTTCTTGGGCTCCAAAATCACTGCAGATGGTGATTTCAGCTATGAAATTAAAGGACGCTTACTCCTTGGAAAGTTATGACCAACCTAGATAGCATATTAAAAAGCAGAGACATTACTTTGTCAACAAATGTCCGTCTAGTCAAGGCTATTGTTTTTCCAGTGATCATTTATGGATGTGAGAGTTGGACTGTAGAGAAGGCTGAGTGCCAAAGAATTGATGCTTTTGAACTGTGGTGTTGGAGAAGACTCTTGAGAGTCCCTTGGACAACCAGTCCATCTTAAAGGAGATCAGTCCTGGGTGTTCATTTAAAGGACTGATGCTGAGGCTGAAACTCCAATACTTTGGCCACCTCATGTGAAGAGTTGACTCACTGGAAAAGACCCTGATGCTGGGAGGGACTGGGGGCAAGAGGAGAAGGGGATGACAGAGTATGAGATTGCTGGATAGCATCACCGATTAGATGGACATAAGTTTGAGTGAACTCCAGGAGTTGGTGATGGACAGGGAGGCCTGGTGTGCTGCGATTCATGGGGTCCCAAAGAGTCAGACACGACTGAGCGACTGAACTGAACTGAACTGAGGTGATTCCAAAGTGCTGCCAAATTCGAAGACGATTTCATAGATGTTCATCTAGAAAAGTGGTCTTGACAGGAGGAGATTTTCCCCTAGGCAATTTGGCATCATCTGGGGATATTTACATTGTCACTGCTGGGGGAAGGGTGCCATTGACATGCAGAAGGCAGAGGCCTGGGACACAGGGCACAGCACACCCCACAACAAAGAGTTATCCTGAATACCGAGACTGAGGAATCCCAGGTTACATCAGATATAGAATAGTGGTTATGAATATGGGCTTTTCAGGTGACTCTGTGGTTAAAAAAAAAAAAAAAAAAAACCTACATGTCAATGCAGGAGACATGGGTTCAATCCCTGGGTTGGGAAAATCCCCTGGAGAAGGAAATGGCAACCCATTCCAGCATTCTTGCCTGGGAAATCCCATGGACAGCAGAGCCTGGCAGGCTACAGTCCATGGGGTCTCAAAGAGTCAGATACAGCTTAGCAACTAAACAACAAAAAAAGTGGTTGTGAAGGTCATAATCAGCTGGAGAGTTTTTTTTTTTTTTTAAACTACAGATGGCTGAATTCCCACCCCAGAGTTTCTGATTCAATAAGTCTGGAGAAGGATGTGAAAATGTGCGTTTCTAACAAGTGTCCAAGTGATGCTGATGTTGCTGATACAAAGACCACACACTGAGAATCATTGATCTAGGACACTGTTCTCAAATTTGGTTGTATATTGAAATCACTATGTGATTTTTTTTTTTAATATGGATGCCTGAGTCCCATCTCTTGAGGGGATGATAACAATTATTTGAGGTGTGGACCAAATACTGGAGTTTTTCAGAGTTTTCTCACATGATTCTGGGGTGCAGCCAAGGTTGAAGCCACTTATCTAGGAATATAGTATAGACCAAAAAAAGACAAAAAAGCCCAAACTGGTCCCTTATATTAAAGGGTCAGATGGGGGAGGAAGGAGTTGAAGACATGGCCAGTAAGGTCAAAGGGAAACTAGGAACGGTACTGTTGCCATGCCAAGACAGAGCTGCTCAATGCGGAGACAACAGTCTGCTTAGTTCAGAATCCTACACTCCTATGAACTACAGCCCGGAAGTTTGGTACCAGCTGTTACACTGACTAGAGTCTAAAACTTTTAGAAAAATATCTTTCCTTTCAACTGTCTCTGATCTCAGACCTCTTGCTGAACTCTATTCAACGATTCACCTGACAGACTACCCTTATCAGTACTCAGTTAAAAATCCAAGGCCACTGAAATGTACACTCTCCGCTCTCAGCGGGCCAAAGCAATGACAGAGTTAAGCTTTCTGATTTTGCCGCTGATCAAAAGCACGCTGCCTGGCCAGCTGCACAGCCAGTAGTTGGCAGAGATCAGGCGAGAAGAACTCAGGCTTCCTGGTTCTCCTCTTCATGTACCTTATACTTTTCAAATCATTTTCATCTGCAAAGAAAATCTTAGGAGTAAGTGCCTGGACCAAGTGGCTTAATGTCAAAATCGCTCCTCTGTTTGCAAGCTGTGCTCCATTGTTCAGCAGTGGGTGTGTGTCAGGAATTCTCGTGGGCAGAGCCAGGTCAGGGCTGGGGTTTCCCTGATGACTCTTCCAGGTGGAATGTGTTAACTAACAAGCCAATACTTGTGTCAGGCAGGTAAAGCCCACATCCGATGGATCAAGGACCTGGAATCTTTCATTAGGTAATCGGTTTCCTTTGTACCAGACCCAAGTCTCAAGCTGGAGTTCTGGGCTCTGCCTCCCAGGCTGTTGTTCTTGCAGTGACCTGGCTGTTGGTAAGGTCACATCACTAACTGACTGGGCCCAGCTCAGTGTGAGTTCTGTGGCAGACATGGGTGAGCAGAGTGAGTCTGATGAAAATCCCTCTCATGGCCTTTATCCCACAGCTGGGGTCTGGGGAGTGCTGGCAGGGAAGCCTCTGTCTTCCCAAACATCACCCTGAGTGGGGAGAGACCTGAGGGTAGGAGATTGGCTGAGCACAGAAAGGGGCATCACGGTACCCCAGTCTTTTCTGGTAGGTTTCACCTCTAGTGGGCTTTCAGATTTGCTAAGTCCTAAGGAATAAACTAGCTGCAAATGGAAAACTCCAGAGCTTCGCATTTAGTGTACCGTAAAATAAACACTCCTTCCCCTTTCTAGTAACCCAAGGATAAATAAAAGTGTGTAAATACAAAATGACCTTAGAAATAACATGGGCTTGTGTCTTTTCAAGACCATATCAGTTTTCTTTAAACCAGCCCCAAACTAAACTTACAGGCTTAAGACAACAACTATTTACTTAGCTCATAATAATGAGCTAATAATGAGCAAAATATTATAGGTCAACTGATAGCTCTGGTCTGGGCCAGCTCGATGGATGTTTCTGGGCTCTTACGTGCTGGTCCCTGTGGTCAGCTGGAACATTGCTGGTTGATCTGGGGTGTTCTCACTCACATGTCCAGTGGTTGGCTGGTTGTTGGCTGGGGCAACTGGCTGAGCCGAGCACCTCTCTTCCTCCAGCAGACAAGCTCATACTTCTTCACTTGAGTGGTCTCAAAGTTCCAAAGAGCATCAGGAAAGAGCCACCCTCAATGCTCAAATACTTTCTGCTCTCATTACACTTGCTACTGTCTTATTGGCCAAAGCAAGTCACACAACTGAGTCAGAGGCAGATCTATAAGAGTGTAAGCCTGACCCAGCAGTCTCCCCTACTTTCTCATCTTCCAGAATGATTGAGTGGCATGAGTTCTTCAGTGCTAAGTCACTTCAGCAGTGTCTGACTCTTTGCAACCCTATGGACTGTGGCCTACCAGGCTCCTTTCTCCATGGGGATTCTCCAGGCAAGAATACTGGAGTGGGCTGCCATGCCCTCCTCCGGGGAATCTTCCCCACCCATGGTTTGAACCTGTGTCTCTCTCTCAGGTCTCCTGCACTGGCAGGAGAGTTCCTTTACCGCTAGCCCCACCTGGGAAGCCTGGATTCTTCAGTATTGATAGCAAAACAGTTACAGCTTCTAATTGATTAATGATGGAGAGGGCATTTCGGGGTGAGGTAGGGATATATAAATCACGTCTTATTTATGTCTTTGATTTGTTCAGATGAACATGTCAAAACACCCCACACATCTATGCCCCAAACAGGAATAAAACCAATACAGAAAAACCTGGAAGAACTTTTTTGGCCAACCCAATGAAAGAACACATAATGAAATCAAAAGCTTAAGCTCCTTAAATAATGTAATGAATAGACTTAAATAACTTAAGTAAATTATGAAATCCATAATGGAGGAATTAAAGTTAGGATGTTAATGAAACTGTAAGGTGAAGATATTATTGGGCCTGACCAATTTTCTGTGGCTCCTCTATGTCCTGTCAACCTATTTTACAGGCCAATTTATGATAAACAACTTCTTAATATACTAAAATATATTTTTTAATTTCTATACTATTGCTCAAATGTTTTCTTTTTATTATTCTTGTTATTTTTCCAATAGTTCCAAATAATAAAAACATTGTGTGCCTATTTTCTTACATTTATTTCTGAAGGTAAAAATAAATGCAATCTGTTAGATAAACTTGGTTTTTTCCCTTTTCAATAAAAATCCCCACAATTAGGTCACTATGTCAGATATACACTTAAAATAGGGAAAGGAGAACAATACTGGTTTCCACTATGAGATGCAAAATGTGCATTTTAGCAGCTTTGTTTATCTGTGATAAAACTTGCCATGTTCATTGCAAATACTACAGCTAAGTTGCCTGCTTCTGACATGCAAAGTAGTAGTAGCTGACAAATAAGAAGCTGCAAACATGTAGACCGTTTATCAGTATTGGGGGAACACCTCATTCCTTGGACAGCAGAATTGGAAATTATAGCACACTGAACACACGGGATTCCACTCACATCGGCCTTGTCTGTCAGCACACACCCAAGGACAGGCTCCTAGGAGTCCTGTGAGTGATTCTTCAGTAACTCATCTCAAGGGGAAGAGATGGAAAGGAGCCAAACTATTAGGTTGGCCAAAAGTTTGTCCAGGATTTTCTGTAAGGTGTTAAGGAAACACCCGAATGAATTTTTGGGCAGCCTAATACTTGCATCCTCAGGCTCCCTTATTAAGTATAAAAAAAGCCAAAAAAAAGGATCCTCTTTCTCTTTCCATCTAATTCTAACCAAGTCAGTGAAGGGATCTCTTCGCCAGCCTGCCTCCAAAGGTTCAATGCGAATCACCTCCCCATCTCCACTCCAAAGACAGTCATTGCTCTCAAAGCATGCCCCAGAATGAAGATGGAGCAAAATGCTATGGACTAAGTACCAAGGTTTACAGAACGAGGGCCAAACATTGACCCAGGGTGCACAGTTTTTTACAGACTAGGAATCTGACAATCTTGACAGACCCCAGTTCTTCCATAAATCTTTTTAATATTCACAATTGGATCCAAGATAATCCGAATGTAAAATAGATGTAGTCATGTTTGCAACATATATCTGTGATTTCTGGAAACATGCTTATGTAAGCATAATCCTAAATCTCCAAGCTATATACACGCATATCCACATACATTAGCACGTATATAATCACCTGTCACAATACTCGTGGTCAGCACTCTTGGTTCTCCGCTCTTACTCCCTTTAACAGGCTGGTGTGTCCATTCATCAACTGCTGTGGGTATTTTACAATTGTCCCCTTATTTGGATAATTGCCCTTGGCCAAATCAGATCTACTTTGCCTGGAAATTTATACTCCCTGCTCCTGGAAGCCATGGAGAGATAGCCAATGGCTGACTGACAATGAGTGTTTTAAAAATTATGATAAAGGCCAGTTTCCTTGCCCCGAGGTAGGACCAACTGTGGTACAATTCATGCTTCAGGGCTCTCCGAGGGATGAGGCTGCAGCTCAGCTCCAGATGAGACCACCCACATGCGGCATGCCTTCGCTGACCCACCGATCCCCTCACTCCCTTTCTCCTAAGACCCCTTCTTCCTTAAGCCCTGGGCACTGTATCCCTGTCTCAGGCTCTGCTTCTAGGGAACCCCACATGAAATAACTCCTCATCACTGATACTGACAATTTTCAGCAACTAGGACCCTAACATGGATGTTCTTCTTGGTCTAACTTCACTTTTAATCTTCTAAGTTACCCACAACCGCATAATTTCAGTTTGACCTATGCTTGACGAGATATCCTCTCCTCTCCCCACCTCAGTCTCTCTCATTCACGTAGGTAACTAACTGTGTTCCTTAGGTTGGAGTTGCCTGACACATTCCTATAGAAACTCAAAGCTCATTTGCTTTCTTTACAACAATGTATAGATTGGATTACCTCCTACTCTTTGCAGGTGGGGGGGAGGCAGGGGGCGTGGGGTGGGGGGAGCAGAGGAAACCTTCAAAAATAATGCTTTGGAAACAATAATCTCTCTTGAACTTGAAACCCACAGACAATGGTCACGGGATTGGCTGGTCCTGGAAAACTTCCCATAAGAAGACCATTTTATAAAACCAGTGAAGCTGACCCAGTCTCTGATAAGCTATCTCTGAAGGGCGTAATGTGTCGAATATTTTCTTATCATCTTCCCTGTGTGCTTTCAGAACACATTCAATGCTGCTTTCTTCTTCCACATGCAATTTATTCTCTGCCTTTGTATTCCTGGCCTTTGTGGTTTCTTAAACACACTGGGGATGGAAAAACAAAATAAAAGGAAAGGAAAAACCTAAGTAACCATGGCTGTACTGCATAACCACAGCTAACATCCATGCAGAAGGAGGTCTGTCACTTGGAATTCAGTAAATATGTCCAACCACCATGGCTCAATGTCACGTTCACCTTTTTCTCTCTTTTCATCAGATGTAGACATGAACAAATTAGAAATGGACGATGGCTCATCTTTTACTATAATGGTCATACTTCTCATAGCTAAAGTTCACCAAATGCTTCAAGACTGTTCTAACTGCTCTGCACAAGGAACTCCTGTAAACAACATGGCTACCTTATGAGGCAGTCACTGCTTTTTAGAGAGGAGAAACTTTATATACTAGGACTCCATGTAGCAATCCTATGTCACACTGATCTTTCTTCTCTCATATAATCTAACTTTGGAAGGCAAATCTCCCTTTAAAAATTCTGTCTGATATATAGTCAGTGTGTGCTTTAGAAACAAATGATAGCGCTAAAAAGGCAACTTTTAATAAAAGCTAACTATGTGCCTTTTGAGGGGCTTCCCTGGTGGCTCAGTTGGTAAAGACTACACCTGCCAAAGCAGGAGACACAAGAAATGTGGGTTTGATCCCTGGGTCGGGAAGATCCCCTGGAGGAGGAAATGGCCTCCTGCTGCAGTGTGCTTGCCTGGGAAATCTCATGGACAGAGAAGCCTGGCAGGCCACAGGCCACAGGGTCACAAACAGTTAGACATGACTGAGTACACAAGTGCCTTTTTTACACATGACTTTTCCTCATAAAAGCAATGCCATCAGTACTGGCAGTTCAGTACTCAGTTCAGTACCTTTATCAGTTCAGTCGCTCAGTTGTGTCCAACTCTTTGCAACCCCAAGGACTGCAGCACGCCAGGCTTCCCTGTCCATCACCAACTCCCAGAGCTTACTCACACTCATGTCCATCGTGTCGGGGAAACTGGGCCTTGGAGAAATTACATGACCTCATAGCTATGGGTCCAAAGCAAGAACATGAATGAAGCTGTCCATCTTCTCTTTATAGCATCAAAGCCATCTATACTCACAAGAGGCTGAGCGCGCAACATGCAGAGAGTTTAGGCCATCTGTCCAGGCTGCATCCACACGCTACAGCGCTACCCACAGCACACTCTGCCAGCCTATAAGCACATATACCGGCAGTGCCATTTGCTCTCATTTGGATACACTGCAGGAGAGGCAGGCCCCTGTAGGTCCAAGAAAGGACTTAAGAGAATTTGGCAAGAAATTCTGATCCAGGTTACCTGGAGCATGATCTCAGAGGGAGAGTGTGGGATCCAGGTGGGTACGTCTCTCAGACCTGAGGACTTCTTGCCCTGGGGGGAGAAATGCAGTGGAAGAAAACCAAGGCCTGGCTTGTTGTAGCAGAGGGCTCACAGGAAGGAGAACGGGACCCGCTCCACAGCTCTGAAACGTCTGAGGCAGCATTTGACTCTAGATCCAGCCCTCACCCTTCAGCTCTACCCTTCTGCCAGAGCTTAACTTCCTCTGGTTTATGACTTTCTTCAGTTCAAAAATGAATTGCAGAGCCATCCCACAGTTTTTCATGCTTTAGATGGGAATAACAGTATGCCTTGGAGGATCACATGAGTAAACAAAGATGGCCTTTTAAAAGTTCTAAGGGATAGATGATCAATAGGCAATGTTTAGCAGGATTCTTTCCATACTTAGAATGCTTTTCTCAAGAGTTCAAGGCCTAGACAAATAATTAACAAGAATCTACATGCCTGCCCACCTGTAGCAAAAAAAAAAAAAAAAGAGAGAGAAGCAGAAGTTCAAGGTCTTTAAGGTAAATGATGAGGGTAGGAGTAGCTATTAAGTGCTAACACCTAGCATGGGGACTTGGAGCATACTAGCTGTTCAATGAGTATTTCATGAAGAAATAGATAAAATGAGGTAGCATGAATTTGTGAGTAGAGTTGAAGTATTTGACTTTTCTCTCTCTTGGACCAATCCGAATTTGTCTCTTCTTGATAAGATGGATTTGATATACCATATCAATGCCAATCTGGTTACTCTGTGTCCAACTGAGTAACAAACATTTCACATCTTTATGTCTTAAAAGAGGCTTCAGTTTGGGGTAAAGCTCCAGTATTCCTTGGATATTTCAGATGCAAAATCTTCTACCTTAAAACTTTTTCAGCTGTTTAAGGACTCGCTGCCTCCCATTAGGACTACGTAAGATACCATCACACGGCTTCTTCACCCTGTTTTTTCTCCCGATCTTTCAGTCACTTAGATATAGATCCAGAGATTTGAAGACCCACTTTTCCACTTCCTCTCCAAAATGTCAGATTTGTAAGACAATGAGTAAAAAGTGGATATGTGTTCTTAATTTCTATGAAAATCATGTTCAATCATGGTATGTGTGTGTGTGTGTGTATGTGGAGAGAGAAACAGAAAGACAAGAGAATAAGTGTATCAGGGAATGGAAATTAAATAAGTATCATTGATTTACCTCCAAAACTAAGTAGAAAAATAAAGTTTTGTGTGTGAGAGACATATACTTATACATATATATATATATATATATATATATCACACACACACACACACGTGTATGAAAGTAAAAGTGTTAGTCACTCAGTCATGTCCAACTCTTTTGCCTTCCTAGCCTGGAAGGCTATAGTCCATGGGTCACGAAGAATAGACTTTCACTTTCATTTTGAACTTTCCTAATGGCTGGGCTTCCTTGATGGCTCAGATGGTGAAGAATCTGCCTGCAATGGGGGAGACCCAGGTTTGATCCCTGGATAGGGAAGATCCCCTGGAGAAAGGACTGGCTACCCACGCCAGTGTTCTTGCCTGGAGAATTTCATGGACACTGGAGCCTGGGGGGCCACAGGCCATGGGGTCACAATGAGTCAAATATGATTGCATGACTAACACACACACATGGACTTTTATATATCTATAAAACCACTGAGAACTATATGGTTAAAGATATACAAATATATAAAATAATAAGTCAATTTAATTCCAAATATTCATATGTGAAAGCCCCAGTAAAAAGAAACACACAAACAACCACAACAACAAAAACCAAATTTCAATAATCTGTGCTATAACATAGAGAACAGATCTGCGGACACAGTGAGGGAGGAGAGGGAGAGGGTGGGACAAATAGAGAAAGTAGTCCTGTCCAACTCTTTGCGATCCCATGGACTGTATAGTCCATGGCATTCTCCAGACCAGAATACTGGAGTGGGTAGGCTTTCCCTTCTCCAGGGGATTTTCCCAACCCAGGGATCGAACCCAGGTCTCCTGCATTGCAGGAGGATTCTCTACCAGCTGAGCCACAAGGGAAGAACATATACATTACCATGTGTGAAATAGATAGCTAACAAGAAGCTGCTATAGAACGCAGGGAGCTTAGGCTAGGGCTTGGGGATAACCTAGAGGGCTGGGATGGGGGGTGATGGGAGGGAGGTTCAAAATGGAGGGGTTATGTGTGTACTTACAGCTGACTCACATTGTTGTAAAGCAGAAAGCAACACAACATTGTAAAGCAAATATCCTCCAATTTAAACAAAATCTGTGCTATTTTTTTATACCTTGGAGCCAGAATACTTAAAAAATGTTCACTAGAAATAGTTATATAGAAATTGGATGAAATGGAAAACACAAATAAAAGAATCCATGAAAATGACCCCAAAAATGACTAAATTGAATAATATCAAATTTGCAAGTAAAAATGTAACAAACATACTGGAATTTGATCTGTAAATTTTAGAACTATAGTTCTTAACTCTTCCACCATCATAGGTCCCCTTGCACTTTCAATGAATGGAAAGGACTATAAAGTGTAATCATTTGCTATCAGAGATTTCATTGACCGCCAAGAAACTTAACTTTGGGTTTGATGTAAATTTATATCAATCTTCCTAGGTGATATTGAACAGCTCTGGGTTGTTCAAGCTAGAAACGCAAGGATTAATGTCCAACCCAAAAAAGAGCACCTCTCAGTGACCGGCAGGAATGACTGCCAGCACGCTTGCCCCTTGAGCAGGCAACTCTGAGACATGTGTTCTGAATTGTTTTCACTCCTTGCTTCTCCAGGTGGATGAATTTCCACAGTTATTTGCTAGATGACACACCATTTATTGCTTTTCTTCCCTCTTTTGTCTCACTTCTCCATGTCCTTACTGGTGTTTCTTAAAATCACTCCACTCCCAGTAAAAAACTACTTTGATTTCCATTCTTGTCTCAGGACCAGCTTCCGGGGGACTGCAACCCATGCCTGATCCTGGGACTGAAATGTGTCCAGTCAGAGAGGGTTTCGCCTTTTAATTCCTACAAGGTCACTAGAACGAAAGCTTTTGGCCAAATGTGATACAGGTAGATGGAAGTGGAAAAAAAAAAAAAAAGAAAGAAGTATTAGAGAAAAAGACAGAAGAAAGAGAAGGGTGAGAGGGTGGTAACCAAAGAAGAGGAGAAAGGAGAAAAATGAGGAGAAAGAAGAGGAAGAAGAGGAGGAGGGGTGAGGAAGGAAGAGAAGAAGAAGAACATCAGCAGGATTGTTCAATTCTGTTTTCCAGGCTACAGCCCTCCAAAGACAAAACCCGTAAGAGAAACCCTGGGGTACCTGGCATGTGTGTTCTTGATCAGAATAGGGTGGAGGTCTGTCTAAGGCACAAACTAACACTGGCCCGTGAATCAGAGCAGCCCTGGGTGAGTGAGCAGTGGAGATGCTACGGAGCAGAAGCCTTGGTGTCTGGTCTTTACTCCCCCAGTAATATTCTGGATAAGTCTGTCCGCGTCAGTTAGTCTTTCTAGGGCTCGTTTTCTTTTTGTTGAAATATATTAGGAAAAATAATGCATGCTTTGCTTACTTCAAAGGGAGGGGGTCTATGAGATAAAAACACAGAGAAGTAACTTGGAAGTATACAGACTTCCCTGTGGGAAGTGGTTATGACTCTGAGCTCCCAATGCAGGGGGTGTGGGTCTGATCCCTGGTTGCAGAGTTAAGATCCCATATGCTACAGTGCAGCGAAACAAAAGTATAAAACCCTGTCCAAGGGACAGCAGACTCTGTCCTCAAAGTAAGTGAAGCAGACCTGTTGGGAAGGACCATATAGAGAACTAGAGAAGCCACTCCTATCCACGTGGATGTAGTGATTATGACAATTAGACAATTGTCATTAGAACTTTCAATATCTTTAAGAATCCAAAAGTCCTAATATTTATACAAAATCTTCTGACTACAGTGTGTTAACTAGTTTAAATGTTTGAAAAACATAATGAAGATGAACACTGGACAGGTCAAACAATACATAATCACAGGCTGCATTCCTCCCCTGGTGATCAGGTGTGACCTCTGGTCTTTACAAATGAAAGCAGTGAGAGATTTGGGCTACTGTAAGGTTACCCTCGGTCACAACCTACTGATTAAAATATTCTCCAAACTAGACCATGTACTCATGGAGTCAGCCAGGAGGCCCCTCATTTAGTTTGCTCAGAGACCAGAACATCCATGCTCTGGCAGGTTTTCCCCACAAAGGTCCATCTGGTGGTACCTTGTACAAACAAACAGGCCCTTCAAGGCTTGAAGTCCAAATAACTTTCTCTTTAGCAGCACTGTGCAACCAAAGTTTGCAGAGGCTATCAATACACCAGTCCCAGATAATCTATTTTAGGGTCATCAGTATTTATCCCCAAAAAGGGTGAATGACACTGCCTAACCCAAACAGAGCAGACCACTGTACCCTATGGAAAGCAAACATCCTTTTCATGAATATTTAACTAAAACCCATTGCTTATTTGTGTTTGGCACAATTGGGTTGGTCCTGTCTTCTGTGTTCTGAAACAGATCTGTTCAATGAAAAAGATCAGAATATTTTCTGACTTTTTTTTTTTTGCCTTCATAGCCTGAAACTTACCATTAAGCAATTTTGAATTCAGGTGATTTTCCCCAGGTCTTCTTCCCTGAGAACTAAATTCAAAGTCGTCTTGCCTATGAGAACATTAAAGGTTTAGCTGATTTATCTCACTGACAGGATCATTGTTGACAAAGGTGCTTAACAGGTATTCAGGAGGAAGTGAAGCTGCTGGCCTTGCTTCAGTGTTGAAGCACAGTGTTGATTTGGGAAAAGATCCTTGGGAGTTGAAATGAAGGTTCACAGGTGGTGTATTAAACAAAAGAAAAAAAAGAAGAAAGAGCGCATCCAATCAGACCTATAAACTATATATACCTTATGCATGCATTTGAGGAACATTCAAAGGCTTCCCTACCCCCAAACTGTTCATTTTCTAACCTAGCAAAAGGTGCCTGGAAAACTCATCTTTAATCACTTGCCCAGGTTGATTTATTAAAAAACAAATGCATTAAGTACACACACACACAGGCACGCACACACACAGAGTTGATACAGGTGGTGGTTGAGAGCTTGTGTCTGTTTGCATGAATGGTCCTGGACTCTGACTATTGCCCTGGTGTACCACAGCACCCCTGATCATTCTCAAGAATGTCCCACTTGGATGATAAACACTATGGTCACTGCAGATATAAGTCACCCAAGATCTCAGTATCACTGTACTCTTCTCCAGCTCTGAGACTTACATGAAACTCCCTCCCTCTGAGCTCTAATTCCTCATCTGTAAAATGAGAACAAGGGGAACGCCTCCTTCTCAGGGTTGCTCTGAAGGCCAAGTGTGATAATAAATCTTAGATGTTTAACCTGCTGCATAGTAAGCACTCAGTGCATTGTAGCTGTTATTGTTTAAAGATATGTCATCTGGGAAGAAACTTGTCACATGAGATTGAACCATCATCACTACAAAATACTTGATCCATCTCAGGATATTTTAGGGAAAATACCATTGAGTCCCAGCAGGAACTCCAATGCAGCCCTCAAAGTACAACATAGGAATATTCAGGGATGGATTTGAAACCTATGAAAGTGTCCCTCAAAAACTGGGCTGTCAGGAACTCAGGAGGTGGCAAGCCTGCCTCAGATCCCATGGACTAGATGGCAGGGAGATGCTGCCCTCTCAGATGTACTCAGGTTTTTAAAAAAATCAAAGCTGGGGTTCTACTAGGCCCCTTTGCTTCTCTTCCATCCCATTTCTTGCAGCTGTGAGCACCAGCATTAGCCTGACTGGGATCAGCCATAGCCACACATAGGACTGTGAAGTCCTGGTCCTGCATCCCCGCCCAGCATTTCACCTTCTGGAAGACTTGCCCAGCTCCACACTTTCAAAGCAAAGCCCCTCATTTCTCCTCTAGCAGTGGAGGACAAGGCCCAACTGTAATTTCAATGACAGCAATAACAAATTCATGAGGGCCCAGCCCTTGCCATCTGTCTCTGGAGCATGTCCACCCTTTTATCCATCATGAGGAATACCATTTCACCAACCATCTAAACAAATGAGAGCAAACTCATGGACTTTCTGCCAAAGACAGCTGACCAAATGAAGATTGGAACTGTCTGAATCCCCAGCATACGGCAGAGGTAAAATTTATCCAGTATTTACATAATTCTGGAGAAGGAAATGGCAACCCACTCCAGTACTGTTGCTGGACAATCCCATTGACAGAGGAGCCTGGCAGGCTACATGGGGTCACAAGAGTCGGACATGACTTAGCGACTAAACCACCACCGCCATTTGCATAATTCACTGATATTGCCCATTTAAAAACTGACAAGGGCAACTGAAACAGAGCATTGATTAGAAACCAAAAGGACAGATTTTTAAATGTTAAATTATCTATCAATCAATCTGTGAAAGGTAACAAACTATATTGTAAGGACTTTGGTATTGGCTGGTGACTGTGCATTTGGTGTGGATGGATATGTAAATATAATAGCTAACATTTATTAAAGACTCCCCATGTGCCCAGAATTATGCCACTTTGTTTCTTTTAATTATTATAATTACTTTAGGTATTGTACCCATTTTAGAGGATTTGAGGCTCAGAATGAGGAAGTGATTCTGAGGGATTCCTAGTTATGAAAGTGAAAGTGCTAGTCAATTAGTCATTATGAAGCCCCAGCTATAAACAACAAACCTGATTCAACTGACTCCAAAACCTATGGTCTAACCTCTACCACACCACAGGCCCTTGCACACATACAAACACATACAGTGAGTTTCCATTTCCTGTCCTGATGAGAACTGGCCTATAACAAATCACCCACCCCTCAGAAGAGGCAATGGGAATCCTAGGCAACAGGGAGAGAAGGCAGCAGAGTATGGAGCTGAGGGAAAACTGGAGTGAAGCAATCAAACAGATAATCCACCACAGGATCCATGCCCTGGGCCAGCCCAGGAATTAAACTGTGGGGCAGAAACTGATGTGGTCAATTTAACATGTTTATCCTAAAAACTACTAACACTTCCTGAATCCTTCATGTGTGCCAGAGACTATTCTAAGCATTTTTGCATGGAAGTATTCATTTCATTCTCAATGTTGCCTCATGCCCATTTTGCAGATGAGGAAACTGAGGTACAGAGATGTTACAGACCCTTGTCTAAGATCACACAAATTATAGATCACAGAGTTTATATTAGAACCCAGAAAATCTAGTTTAGGAACACAAACTTGTAACCCTTCTATACCACTGTGTTCCACGTTTGCATGTTCTTGGGGAATATATCTTTTGGGTTGAAACTTGGCATGGGATTAAAAAAGAAAGCACTGCTCAGAATCCAACTTATGTGTGCTATTGGTAAATAAGCACTATTTTTCTCTTTAGGGACACAAAGAACTGTCTACAGCATCAGGGGAGAATAAGCTTTATGGCTCACATTAGCCAAATAGCTGTTTCCAAAATTATAAAAGCCATGTTGACTGCTGCCAATATTCATAGCAGTGAATCATATTCCCAATCCATTTCTTTCCAGTTGACGTCTGGAGCTCAAGTGAAGTTGATATGGGTGGTATCTCACTGTTACATATTGATATAGCACTTCTGAAAAACTGGGAACATTACCCAGGCATAATAACCCTCATAAATAATCTATCAGCTTGAAGACATTAAATGTAAAGAAAGGGTGACCTCTGACCTTCATTCCCTTTAATGGTGCTTCGTTAGTCTCACAAATGGAGGCAAATTCATAACAGGGGGAATCAATTCTGCCACTTGGAAATAATTAAGACATGTACATCAAACAACAGCCTTTTTTTATTCTTCTAATTAAGTGATCCATCCCAGAGGAGTGCTAAATTGGTCAGGGCAAATATAAATTACACTAAGCCTGAGTGTTTTAAGATCAATGTAGAAGTCTCAATGCTTCTCCTGTACTCTTTGACACTTTACAGGCATTAAACTACTGTACTGTCTATGGCATCAAGAAACTAAAAACCTGGAATCAGTTGGCAAGAGGACAGAAGTGGCCAAACTTGCTGCCTCTCTTACTGAAGAAGCAGTCCCTGTGATGAAGCTGACATCATGGGAAAACCCCTTATTGTTCCATCCACAGCTCAATGCTACCCTTGGACTTGAATATATCAAGAGATATAATATCTGGCTTGGGGATTAATGGCTCCAACTTTGAAGGCTATTTCCTATACCTTTTGCTAGCTGTCTTACCCTTCCTGAGATATTATCCTTGATGTGAAGGGTTTATCAAAAAGCTCATGGGTGGGTTTTTGCCATCATCGTCCTCAGCCATCTGTAGAATGGGACTTCTGGCTTCTCTGAGGCCAAGACCTGGTTTATCTAAAACTTTTGACTTCTAAATCAACTCAGAAATTACATGCACTAGTAACTAACCAAACTCATATTTCTCCCAGGAAACTGAAGCAGGGTTGAAAAGCAAACTAAATATATTCAACATTTTTATGCAGCTTTGCTTACATGTAGAAAATTAATATTAAAAGATTCTTCAACAAATGACTGACACTTTCAAAACCCACCAAGCAAGAATGTGCAAGTGTCTTGCATTCACAAAGAGAAAGCAGAAAGAAGAACCCTGGATTTAGAGGCAAAGTACTCTATTCAAACCCTAGGTTTATCATTTCCCCGAGGAGGGAGTTGAGCTTTCAACCTCCAATAACCATCAGATATGGGGTATGGGCTGCACTGAGAGTTGTAACCAGGCAAGACTCTGACAATCAAGGTGCAAAAACCAAAGCCCACAGAGGTGGGGAATGAGCAGATAAAACCACAACAAGTGAGCCAAGGGATTCTGCTTAAGGCTCTGGTAAAGTCTTCTCCAACTCGTTTGCAAGATTTTGTAGTTCTACAGACAAACATGGAGAAGAGGGTGTGAGAGGGTGAGATGGCTGGATGGCATCACTGATGCAATGGACATGAACCTGGGCAAACTTTGGGAGATGGTGAGGAATAGGGAGGCCTGGAGTGCTATCTTCATGGGGTCACAAAGAGTCAGACACAACTGGTTGACTGAACAACAGCAACAGACAAACACTGAGGAATAAGACATCTGGTCCTTGAACCAAAGGAGATCCTATCAGATTTTTAGCATTTAATCTTAAAACACCACTGTGTAAGAGATGGGGCTTCCCTGGTGGATCAGATGGTAAAGAAACTGCCCGCAGTGCAGGAGACCCAGGTTGGATCCCCAGGTCGGGAAGACCCCAGGAGAAGGGCATGGCAACCCGCTCCAGTACTCTTCCTGGAAAACTCCATGGACAGAGGAGCCTGGTGTAATAGATGGTAGGGGACCTTGGACCCAGGGGAGAAAAATGGCTTGTCCCTGGCAAAACTAAATTAGCAAAAATAGTTATCCATTATAAGACTATAAATAGGGGAGGGCTGAATTGTTTGCTCAAGGTTATGGGCACTGGGAGACACTGGTGGTTTTGATGCTCGCTGTAGGCCCTGGAGAATGAGTATAATGTAAGTATATAGCAGAGGAAAGAACATTCTAGATAAGAGAAGACCAGAGGAAGGAAATACAGATAACCACAAGCTGGTTATCCTCAAAATGTCACTGAAGGTAAGACATGTCATTGAATGATGTTACACAAAGAAAACGAAACTACTACCAATTAAACTATGACACAATGCTCCCTTTTCACTTGGCATCTATATTTTATACTTAATAAAAGGTTATTTTATACCTATTTGCACATAGAAGTGACAATATGAAGAGTAACCAAACTGAAGTTCAAACATGCAATGACAATCTAACTACTTCTTACTGCCACGACTGACAATCTGAGATACACCAAATTATGATTCACCCCAAATTTGTGTGTGTTAGAATCGACAATATGTGTTGTCGACAAACTGAGACTATCTCCTTAAAAAATCTGAAGGACTTAAAGATTATTTAAGGGGAAAATTATTACAAAATGTGTTATATATTCAGTTCGGTTCAGTTGCTCAGTAGGTTCAGTCACGTCCAACTCCTTGTGAGCCCATGGACTGCAGCATGCCAGGCTTCCCTGTCATTCACCAAGTCGCAGAGCTTGCTTAAATTTATGTCCATTGAGTTGCTGATGCTATCCAACCATCTCATCCTCTGTCGTCCCCTTCTCCTCCTGCCCTCAATCTTTCCCAGCATTAGGGTCTTTTCAAATGAGTCAGCTCTTTGCATCAGTTGGCCAAAGTATTGGAGTTTCAGCTTTAGCATCAGTCCTTCCAATGAATATTCAGGACTGATTTCCTTTAGGATGGACTGGTTGGATCTCCTTGCAGTCCAAGGGACTCTCAAAGGTCTTCCCCAACACCACAGTTCAAAAGCATCAATTCTTCGGCTCTCAGCTTTCTTCACCATCCAACTCTCACATCCATACATGACAACTGGAAAAAGCATAGCTCTGACTAGATGGACCTTTGTTGGCAAAGTAATGTCTCTGCTTTTTAATATGCTATCTAAGTTGGTCATAATTTTCCTTCCAGGGAGCAAGCGTCTTTTAATTTCATGGCTGCAGTCACCATCTGCAGTGATTTTCGAGCCCAAGAAAATAAAGTCTGTCACTCTTTCCACTGTTTCCCCATCTATTTCCCATGAAGTGATGGGACCAGATGCCATGATCTTTGTTTTCTCAATGTTGAATTTTAAGCCAACTTTTTCACTCTCCTCTTTCACTTTCATCAAGAAGCTCTTTTGTTCTTTGCTTTCTGCCATAAGGGTTGTATCATCTGCATATCTGAGGTTATTGATATTTCTCCCAGCAATCTTGATTCCAGGTTGTGCTTCATCCAGGCCAGTGTTTCTCATGATGTACTCTGCGTATAAGTTAAATAAGCAGGGTGACAATATACAGCCTTGATGTACTCCTTTCCCAATTTGGAAAAAGTCTGTTGTTCCATGTTCAGTTCTAACTGTTGCTTCCTGACTTGCATACAGATTTCTCAAGAGGCAGGTCAGGTGATCTGGTATTCCCATCTCTTTAAGAATTTTCCAGAGTTTGTTGTGATCCACACAATCAAAAGTTTTGGCATAGTCAATAAAACAGAAGTAGATATTTTTCTGGAACCTTTTGCTTTTTTGATGATCCAACAAATGTTGGCAATTTGACCTCTGGTTCCTCTGCCTTCTAAATCCAGCCTGAACATCTGGAAGTTCACGGTTCACATACTGTTGAAGCCTGGCTTGGAGAATTTTGAGCATTACTTTGCTAGCATGTGAGATGAGTGCAATTGTGTGGTAGTTTGACCATTCCTAGGCATTGCCTTTCTTTGGAATTGGAATGGAAACTGAGCTTTTCCAGTCCTGTGGCCACTGCTGAGTTTTCCAAATTTGCTGGCATACTGAGTGCAGCACTTTCACAGCATCATCTCTTAGGGTTTGAAATAGCTCAACTGGAATTCCATCACCTCTACTAGCTTTGTTTGTAAATGATGCTTCCTAAGGCCCACTTGACTTCGCATTCCAGAATATCTGTCTCTAGGTTGGTGATCACACCATCGTGATTATCTGGGTGTTATGTATTGGGTATATTGGGTTGTCTATAAATCACTTGCAATCATTTCTCACAGCACCAGTGGTTCATAGCCACATTTACTCAACTCTTACACTCAATAAATGCAGAACAATCATTGTTCTTATGAGGAAGACAAACCCTTCAAAGGGGAGATGTTGACACAAGTCTAGACTGCTTAGTATTTATGTACAAAGGCACTTATGTGAAAAGGCTGTTCACACTTTTCCACCTAGTTACAGACACAGAGAATAACTGTCATCAAATTTTCTGGTGAAATGTTCCTGTTGACAATCTCTAAGCCTAGTTTGGCTGAAGAAAGTTTGAGTCACAAAAAACAGTGAATTTCTCCTTCACAGTAAAGAAGTACAAGAATAAAACATGGTCAGTTTAGTGTTGTTTCCTTAAATTTGTATATATATATATGTATCCATGTCTCTTTACCTTCAAATTCAGGACCAGCTTACCTAATCTTCTGTTGGAATCAAATGATAATTGTTTACTTTTTTAAAATGTTCAATTGGTATTCTGTTTGAAACTGAAACCATTGAATTCTAGAATAATTGGCATCTAGTCTCTTTTCTCTCTCCTTTATGAGACACTCAGTGTCCTGTCTCAGCCTTATATGCACAACTTTGATCGCTTTCATAGACTAAATTGAGAAGCTTCAATAGGTCCAAGTGTCTCATTTCAAGTCAAGTGTTTATAACCATATGAGGAAGGAGTTGTCATACTGTAATCCCAAACTCAAAAGCATTTCTGTCATTTTGAGATTAAATTAAAAACAGATTAGACTTAACTCTGCTTTTTAGGCACAAGTACTACTTATACCTTCAGAAGATAGATTTTCTTAAAGTGAAAAAGCATAATAAATTATTATTTTCAAGTACTTTTCCATGTACAGCTCAAGTCTGTGGTATGGAGAGAGTACTCAGATGGTGTTGCTGTATGAGGGTGGCCTTTAAGAAGAAGCGTTGTGTATATCCCATTTCACAAACCAAGGTGGGAAAAATGAACCTTAGCAGGAAGCCATGTCCTTTAGTTGTAGGCTTGGAATATTCCAAAATAGATACTGGTTGAATTGACTGATGGTGTAAGTATCAGTGGACCCTGGAAGGGAAAAGATGGCCTGCTGAAGAAAGATGGCCCAAACTGAAGAAAGGTTAAGGTGGCGCTGTTTACCCCGGGCAGGCGAAGCTTAGGACACTAACAAGAAATGACAAGGAGAGTCTGTTTGGGGCTCCTAAACCAGAAAAGGCACAATTTAGAGGCAGTTGGTGGAATGCTGAAGGATTTCTGTAGGAGAGAGCCGGGGTCTTCCGTGACAGGATCAACTGACCCGTGGTTGAGGGCAGGGAGGGAGCCGGTGGGGAATAGCACTCTCATCATCTAGTTTTCCCATCTCCTCCTGAAGCCTGCCGTTGACCAACTCAACTGGAATCAGAGACCCACAGGGGTCAGAATAAGGTGAGTAATCTGGTGATGGGTGGAAAGAGGTAGATGAAAGGTACCCAAATTGTTGCAGCATGTCGGGTTCTGCTTTAGGCAAAGGTGATGTAAGTGGCTTGTCTCTGATACCTCCGCAGTCTTTTGATGGTCAACTCTTCCTGGTCTATTTCTTCCTAGGCTGGCCCACCTACCCACCTAGGCTACCACTGTAAGTATACCATCATCAGGCATTGCATCTAGGACTGCCTTTGACCACCATGCGACTCCCACACATGCTTTTCTTCCTTAAGTTACCATGCATATCTCAGATGGGAACAGTCCTTTTATTTCTCCTTTATATTTATATTTTTCTTCATCCAATCCTTCAAGGAGGCTAATCCTTACTAGGTGGCAAACTGGCCAATCTAATAAATAATTTTATGCAGGAATTTTCCTGGTGATTCATTGGCTAAGACTCCAATGCTGGGGGCCTAGGTTTGATCCCTGGTCAGGGAACTCGATCCCACATGTCGCAACTAAAGGTCTCACATGCCACAACTAATACCAGACCCAGCCAAATAAATTTTTTTTTTAAATTTAAGAATGACATGAATGTTTAAAAAATAATTATTTGCAATATCTAATATTGCTAATTGGATATAACATTAAACTCTAAAGCTAGAAAAGTTCTGAAAAATTATTTCTGATGCTGTGAGAATATTTGATACAATAACATGAAGATTTTATATAAGAGGTAATAAAGGATAATTATGTAAGGTAACACATAAATAACATGTTATGTAAGGTAACACAGTGGACAAAATGTGGCCCACTGGAGAAGGGAATGACAAAACACTTCAGTATTCTTGCCTTGAGAATCCCATGAACAGTATGAAAAGGCAAAAACATAGGACACTGAAAGATGAACTCCTCAGGTTAGAAAGTGCCCAATATGCTACTGGAGGTCAGTGGAGAAATAACTCCAGAAAGAATGAAGATATGGAGCCAAAGCAAAAACAACACCCAGTTGTGGATGTGACTGGTGATGAAAGTAAAGTCCAATGCTGTGAGAATATAGCATAGAACCTGGAATGTCAGGTCCACGAATCAAGGTAAATTGGAAGTGGTCAAATAGGAGATGGCAAGAGTGAATATCGACACTATAGGAATCAGTTAACTAAAATGGACTGGATTGGGTGAATTTAACTCAGATGACCATTATATCTACTACTGTGGGCAGGAATCCATTAGAAGAAATGGAGTAGCCCTCGCAGTCAATAAAAGAGTCTGAAATGCAGTACTTTGGTGCAATCTCAAAACGACAGAATGATCTCTGTTCATTTCCAAGGCAAACCATTCAATATCACAGTAATCCAAGTGTATGCCCTGACCAGTAATGCTGAAGAAGCTGAAGTTGAACCATTCTATGAAAACTTACAAGACCTTCTAGAAATAACACACAAAAGAGATGTCCTTTTCATTAGAGGGGACTGGAATGCAAAAGTAGGGAGTCAAGAAGATACCTGAAGTAACAGGTAAATTTGGCCTTGGAGTACAAAATGAAGGAGGGGAAAGGCTAATAGAGTTTTGCCAACAGAACGCACTGGTCATAGAAAACACCCTCTTCCAACAACACAAGAGATGACTCTACATATGGACATCAACAGATGGTCAGTACCAAAATCAGATTGATTTTATCCATGGCAGCCAAAAATGGAGAAGCTCTATACAGTCAGCAAAAACAAGACTGGGAGCTGACTGTGGCTCAGATCATGAACTCCTTATTGCCAAATTCAGACTTAAACTGAAGAAAGTAGGGAAAACCACTAGACCATTCAGGTATGACATAAATGAAATCTCTTACAATTATACAGTGGAAGTGACAAATAGATTCAAGGGAGTAGATCTGATAGAGTGCCTAATGAACTACCGATGGAGTTTGTCACACTACCATCCCCAAGAAAAAGAAATGCAAAAAGGCAAAATGGTTGTCTGAGGAGGCCTTAAAAATAGCTGAGAAAAGAAGAGAAGCTAAAGGCAAAGGAGAGAAGGAAAGATATACCCATTTGAATGGAGAGTTCCAAAGAATAGCAAGGAGAAATTAAAAAAAAAAAAAAAAGACTTCCTCAGTGATCAGTGCAAAGAAATAGAGGAAAAACAATAGAATGGAAAAGACTAGAGATCTCTTCAAGAAAATTAGAGATACCAAAAGAACATTTCATGCAAATATGGACACAATAAAGGACAGAAATGGTATGGAGCTAAAAGAAGCAGAAGATAATAAGAAGAGGTGGCAAGAAAACAGAAAAATTGTACAAAAGAGCTCTTCATGACCCAGATAACCACAATTGTGTGATCACTCATCTAGAGCCAGACATCCTGAAATGTGAAGTCAAGTGAGCGTTAGGAAGTATCATTACAAACAAAGCTAGTGGAGGTGATGGAATTCCAGTTGAGCTATTTCAAATCCTAAGAGATGATGCTGTGAAAGTGCTGTACTCAATATGCCAGCAAATTTGGAAAACTCAGCAGTGGCCATAGGACTGGAAAAGATCAGTTTTCATTCCAATCCCAAAGAAAGGCAATGGCAAAGAAGGCTCAAACTACCACACAATTGCACTCATTTCACATGCTAGCAAAGTAATGCAGTAATACTCAAAATCATCTAAGCCAGGCTTCAACAGTATGTGAACTGTGAACTTTCAGATGTTCAAGATGAACCTGGAAAAGGCAGAGGAACCAGAGATCAAATTGTCAACATCTGTTGGATCATAGAAAAAAGAAGAGAGTTCCAGAAAAACATCGCTAAAGTCAAAGGCTTTAGCGTACTATGTATGTCACATAGTACTATGACTATGAAAATAGTGGAAAATTGTGAAAGAGATGGGAATACCAGACCACCTGACCTGCCTCCTGAGAAATCTGTATGCAGGTCAAGAAGCAACAGTTAGAACTGGATGTAGAACAACAGACTTTTTCCAAATTGGGAAAGGAGTACATCAAGGCTGTATATTGTCACCCTGCTTATTTAACTTATATGCAGAGTACATCATGTGAAATGCCAGGCTGGATGAAGCACAAGCTTCTTGATTCTAATCAAAATTGCTGGGAGAAATCTCAATAACTTCAGATACTCAGATGACACCATTCTTATGGCAGAAAGTGAAGAACTAACGAGCTTCTTGATGAAAGTGAAAGAGGAGAGTGAAAATGTTTGCTTAAAACTTAACGTTCAGAAAATGAATATCATGACATCTGGTCCATCACTTCATGGCAAATAAATGGGGAAACAATGGAAACAGTGATAGACTTTGTTTTGGGGGTCTCCAAAATGACTGCAGATGGTGATTTCAATCATGAAATTAAAAGACACTTGCTCTTTGGAAGAAAAGTTATGACCAACCTAGACAGCATATTATAAAGCAGAAACATTACTTTGCTAACAAAGGTCCGTCTAGTCAAAGCCATATTTTTTCCAGTAGTTGTATATGGATGTGAGAGTTGGACCACAAAGAAAGCTGAGCACTGAAGAATTGATGCTTTTGAACTGTGGTGTTGGAGAACACTCTTGAGAGTCCCTTGGACTGCAAGGAGATCCAACCAGCCCATCCTAAAGGAAATCACTCCTGAATATTCATTGGAAGGACTGATGCTGAGTCTGAAGCTCCAAAACTTTGGCCACCTAATGTGAAGAACTGCTGCTGCTGCTGCTGCTAAGTCGCTTCAGTCATGTCCGATTCTGTGCGACCCCATAAACGGCAGCCCGCCAGGCTCCCCCGTCCCTGGGATTCTCCGGGCAAGAACACTGGAGTGGGTTGCCGTTTCCTTCTCCAATGCATGAGAGTGAAAAGTGAAAGTGAAGTCGCTCACTCGTGTCCGACTCTTAGTGACCCCATGGACTGCAGCCTACCAGGCTCCTCCATCCATGGGATTTTCCAGGGAAGAGTACTGGAGTTGGGTGCCATTGCCTTCTCCGGTGAAGAACTGACTCATTGGAAAAGATCCTGATGCTGGGAAAGATTGAGGGCAGGAGGAGAAGGGGACGACAGAGGATGAGATGGTTGGATGGCATCACCAACTCAATAGACATGAGTTTGAATAAACTCTGGGACTTGGTGATGGATAGTGAGACCTGGCGTGTTGCAGTCCATGGGGTTGCAGAGTCTGAAGTGACTGAGTGACTGAACTATACTGAACACATAAATTTATGTGCAATTCCACCTGGGGCAAAAGACATTTTGCTTTTAATAAAGACCACCAGAAAGCCCAATGTATCCCAAAGTGTGGGACTTTCCTTAATTAAAGGCATTCACACAGCATCAAGAACACTGAAGCATACTGTGAGAAAATGATTCTTTTTACACTCATGTCAACAATTGATTTTGTTTAAAAAAAAAAAAAAAGGACTTGATTGGAGCTGCTGCTGCTGCTAAGTTACTTCAGTCATGTCCGACTCTGTGCGACCCCACAGATGGCAGCCCACCAGGCTCCGCCGTGCCTGGGATTCTCCAGGTAAGAACACTGGAGTGGGTTGCCATTTCCTTCTCCAATGCATGAAAATGAAAAGTGAAAGTGAAGTCGCTCAGTCGTGTCCGACTCTTAGCAACCCCATGGACTGCACCCCAGCAGGCTCCTCCATCCATGGGATTTTCCAGGCAAGAGTACTGGAGTGGGGTGCCATTGCCTTCTCCATGATTGGAGCTAGGACATCTTAATCCCTCTTTAAACATCTGCTTCACTTCCTTCTTATCAAAAAGAAGTTAGTACCAGGCACAAACTTCAAGTTCCAGCCATGGCTGATAGATTTAATTTGATAATATTTTATTTCCCTTGAATTTACATTTGTCACCTTCTATTTCATGATGAATAATAATGACCTTCAAAATATGTTAATTGCATTAAAATTTCCTTTTTGGAACAGTTTTCAGGGGACAGTTTTTTCATGTATATGTGAAAATAAAAGTATTAAGTGAAGCAATGAAGTTTGGGAAACACACTTGACTGTAAAGAACTTTTACCTATAATCCTGGCAGGTACATATGTTTGCTGCTGCTGCTGCTAAGTCGCTTCAGTCGTGTCCAACTCTGTGCAGCCCCATAGAGGGCAGCCCACCAGGCTTCCCTGTCCTATAATTTACTTAAGTGTGTATGTGTGTGTTTAATGACAGGCAGAATTCTAACATGGCCTCTAATATTCCCTGGTACACATACTCTGCAGTTGAGTATGCACTCCCCCGCTGAGTGCAGACAGAACCTGGGAACATAATGGAATATCCCTTCCATGATCATGTTACATTATAAGCAAAAGCGATCTTACAAATAATTAAGATCCTTATCAGTTGACTTTGACTTAATCAAAAGGGCTATTCCCTCAGGTGGGCCTGCCCTAATCAGCTGAGATAGATGCGAGGGGCTGAGTTGAGAGATGAAGGAGGAAATAACAGCAGATGTTTTCCTGGTGTCCGAGAAGCAAATGGCCGTGCTGTGAAAGGAAAGGGCTCTATGGCAGAGACCTGAGAGTATCCAAACGCTGAGAGGGTCTGCAGCCAACAGCTGGTGGCAAGATAGACCTAAGCCCTACAATCGCAAGAAAGAGACTCTTCCCACAGTCAGTGGGCTGCAAGGAGGACCTCAGTTTCAGAGAAGACCCCAGAGCCAGCTGACACCTTCACTGTAGCTTGATAAGATCCTGAGCAGAGGACTCAGCCAACACACATCTAGACTTCTGACCTGTAGAAACTGTGAGACAATAAAGGTGTGTTGTTTCAAGCTTCAAAATTTACTATAATTTGCTGCATAGTATCAGGGGACATCTAAAGCACACGCATATTCAGACACTTAGAATGTAGAAGCATTTGGGAGAATTCAATGGAGGAAAGCTTCATGGGAGTCTTCAGATCATACAGAAACTAGAATATGACCTACACAATGTAGGCAGTTTTGCATAACTACAGGGCAACCTATCAAAACTACTCCTCATTCACCTACCAAGTAGAAATCACTGAATTTTCAAAGAACTATCCAGGAGTCTTCCAAATCAGTGTTGTCACCCTTCACTGTACACACAAATCCCTCAAATACCTCACAAAATCACAGACACTGATTCAGGAGATGTGGTTTGGAGCCTGAGAGTCTGCACTTCTCCCAAGCTCCCAGGGAATGTCAGTACTATCACTAATTGTCCAGATTCTTCCCCTCTTTTCCTAATAGGGCTTTATCTAAGTCACAGCAAATGGTTTCCTAACTGGCGTTGGAAAGCTATCAAGGTGGTACTCTTTCCTTCCCACTATCCACCACGGCCAGAGTTCTTCTATTCGTGGTCCATTCAAAAAGTGAAAGGGTGCCGGGAGGTGTCCACCTCAGAAGTGAGATTTCCAAGACTGAGTTTAGCAGTCACTTCTCTGACACAGGGCAGGTCACAGGAGACCGGAAGTTCTGTTGAAAAGTACGCCCAAGATTTGCAGCCTAGTCTAACCTCTATTCAAACTTCTGAGACTGTGAAATTAGGCTGGAAGTCTCTGCATTTATTATAAGAGTCTTGGTATTTCCTGTTTCCAGCCAGGCTGGCAATATCACAAACACAGCCTCCTGTAGTGGTTTTTGGTACTTTCAGCTACCATCCCAGCTGGAATCAAGAGGAGATAAAGCAGCATACAAAAGATACCACATTCAAAGTAAGAGTGACAGGAAATTCCATTTGTGTAACCTCCAAAGAGTTTCATTTGGTTTTCACTACAGGTGGAATGCAGATAATTTCCTCAGCCACATAAAATCACGTGCCTGGTTTTTCTTCCCATCCCCTCTCACCGTCTAATCTGTTTTATTCACCATGTTGGGTTGAATGCTTAATCTAGAGACTAGAAAATGATCTCTGGAGGTGACCTGTCTAGTCAATTTGTAGAAAACCAACCACCAGTGCATGCAAATATGCTCACAGTTTTGTCTGAAATTTGGGATAAACTGATACATCTCCAAAAGAGACTGGAGAGTTGTACCAATTAGTGAGAAAACTTTCTTGCTCGTGCTCACTGAGGGCTGGAGCAGGAGCAGTTGGCCAGAGTTGGGGAAAGGGAATTTCTGCTTAATGCAGAAGGTGAAGATGGAGGCGACAAAGACTTCTCAGGCAGCCAGGCAAACCCTTGAATCGAGAAGCTGATTCAGGTGCTAGGGTTTTCTCCAGACCCAATGAGAGAAAAAAGAAAAGTGACCTTCAGAAAAGAAAAAAGCCACGCCCTCTTCTGGAAAGTACCAAGTATTTCACTGTCAGTGTCTCCATTTCACACGTCGGCTGTTGAAGTCAGAGATGTGTTTAGTGTTTCATATTTAGTGTTACACTTCAGAGACTGGCCTTCTGGAAAGTGTGGATTGTGTGACAAGGCAGAGACAAGAGATGAAAAGGCAGTGCTTTCAGGATTCAGTAACGGATGCCGTGTACCATCCCCTTGCCAATCACAGACCTTGCACGGCAGCAGCCAGGCCATTGGACATCAGGGTCTGCTGGCCAGTGTCCCTCTCCACAGCACATCTTCCAGACTGGGGACCAAAGTTTGGCTAGTGCTGAGATACGGCTATCCCTTGATGCCACTTTGAAAAGTCTCTTCTTTTCTTCTGAAGCAACCTTGGCACTCAGCACCAACCCCCTGCTTCGATGCCCAGTGCCCAGGCATGGCTTAGAAGACCTCAAGGCGTCCTGATGCTGAGGAGTGTGTGGCAGAGAAGGTGTGGGTTGAAGTCTCCCCTTAAGGACCTCACTGCAGTTCGTAAGAATCTCACTTATAAGCAGGAGTAGAAGTGAGTGCACACAAACTTACACGCATATGTACACGTCCACACTACATGAAAATTTCAGAGGTAAACATAATCCTTCAAATATATATGTTTATATATAATTTAGATATATTAACATATATGATATATTGATGAATGTATGTTCACTTCTGTGAGCCACTTAAAAAAAAAAAAAAACTGGCTGAAGAAGGGACCAAGGATTGAGGCAGGAAATCCAGAGTAGAGGGAAGATGGGTACATTTCTCTATAGGGAATTTGGGGCAATGGAATTCCCACTCTAGGTGGAGGGCATGATCCATCAGACCAATAGCACAAACTCTAGGCTGTAACTTCCCACATGACAAGCATACCTGTTTGCAAAAATAAAAGCTCCATGGACTACGCCCACTTAAGTGTTCTCTGGAGGAGGGTGTCTCCTCCCCATCCATTGGCCAATGTGACTGGGCTGCAATATGCACATCCTGCTCCCTACAGAGGACTTTCCCTCTGCCAGGATCACACTGGCCAGCACTAACCAGACCCCCAAACCTCCACGCCTGCCTCTGCCCCCACAGTGTAGATGAAGATGAGAAAGACACCCGCTTAGGGAAACCACAAGTCCCTGTCTCTGCTCACTTTCTGTTCCACTTCTTTGATCAACTTTATTGGGAAAGCAACAAGATGCTACTGCAAAAAGTTAGCTTACCTTGATTAGCAATTTGAAATCCTCTTGAAAGTCCATACAAGATGGGCATAAAAGATCAAAGAGAGTTTTTTAAAAATCCTACAAAATTTAAAAGTACTAGTGCCAAACAATTGTGGCTGGCTCTGAGTCAGATGATGCTCCACAGACCTCGGGCGGCAGAGCTTTCCTGAGACCTTCCTACATGTGCTACGCACTTGCCTCCTGACCCTCAGATCTGACCCCCCCCCCCGACTCTGCTGTCCTGTGGCACATGGCTGGCCCTGCAAGGTAAATTTCCCAGATGCCCTTGTCTCTATGCTTTCCAGGTAGGCTGGGGCAGTGGGAAGGTGTTCTCTTAGGGGCCCAGGGCAGAAAAAAGGAAGAAGGCCAAGAAAATCATAATCCAAAAAGATACATGAGCCCCAATGTTCATTGCAGCACTATTACAATAGCCAGGATGTGGATGCAACCTAAATGTCCATAGATAAATGAATGGATAAAGAAGATCTGGTACGTATATACAAAGGAATATTACTCAGTCACGAAAAGGAATGAAGTTGGGTCATTTGTAGAGACGTGGATGGACCTACAGAATGTCATACAGAATGGAGTCAGAAAAAGAAAAACAAATATCGTATGTTAATGGTATGTGTGGAGTCCAGAAAAATGGAATAGATGATCTTATTTGCAAAGGAGAAATAGAGACACAGAGGGAGAGAACAAATATACGGATGCCAGAGGGAGAAGGGTGCATGGGAGGAATTGGGAGACTGGAATCAACACATATACACTACTGATACTCCGTTTTAAATAGATAACTGGTGAGAATGTATGGTGTAGCACACAGGGAATTCTACTTAACGCTCTGTGGTAACCTGAATAAGAAGGAAATCCAAAAGGGAGGGAATATATGTGTATGTATAGCTGATGCATTTTGCTGTATGGTAGAAACTAACACAATATTGTATAGCAACTATATTCCAATAAAAAGTAATTTTAAAAAATGAGGAAACTGAAAAAAAAGAAAGAAAAGAAGCAGCCCAGGTGTTTCTCCTCCTTGTTCTGCTTTGAGCAGCTTCTCCAGAGAGGTCGCATCACCTCTGTGTCTCCAGGCAGGCTCTCCTCCCAGGATCCACATTTCCCTGAGCAACCTCTGGGCTCTGCCAACATCACCTCCCTTCTCTGTCCTCCAGCCCAACACATGTGCATACCGCACTGTCCCTCTGTAGACTGCCTCATCTTCCCTCATTTTCAGCTCTTCTGATAAGTCTCTGATTCAGCTCCTACATTACAGTCTATCAACCACTTTTGTGGATTCAGTTTTCTTGAAAAACCGTAATAGATTCAACACACTGAATTGTTTTATGACTCTTCAAGAGGAAGAATGAATTTCACCAAGACTGATTTCACTAATATTCCCCTCGTTTCTGCGATCACCTATTGACTTCCTGTTAAGGAGCTGGTTAGATCGAAGACATATTTGCCTAGTTTTCCAAAGTTCTACCTCCTAAACCCAGAATACTTTCACACTCTCTAGGACATTACACAGTCTCTGAAGGCCAGAGACAACACAGCTAACCCATAATTAAACTGCTGGGAAAACTCAAGAAGAGAGCAGGTAGAGCTGAAGGCCAATTTCTAGAACCCAAGTGGCTCCCACCAAAAATCCAGGTCATCCACATGAACCAATATCTTTGCTCCTCGAGAGTCAAGGAGAAGAGCTTAGTCTACTGACCCCATGAATCAGCCCCTCCAGGGCTGGCTCAGCTTTCAGTATCACTTAGAACCTACACAGTACTTTCTATCTTCAAAGAATGATGCGGATATTAACCAATTATTCTGTACTTGGCCCTATGCTGGGTTACATTATCGAGATTTGACAAACACTTTGTACTCTCTGTAGGAATGTAGGTTTGTCTATTTCAATCAAAACTGAAGCCAAGCTGGGACCTTCGACTGAAGGAAGCCTTGACAATTTAATATTTAATACAAACATCCTGTTCTCATAAACTGATCCTCTTTAACAGAAAAAAATAGTTTGTCATTAGAACACAGCTGAGCAAAAGGGAAAAGGTTATAAACTTTGAAAAGAACAAAATAGTTAATGTTTGGAGCTTTGAAAGTGTTTTCAACACACAGCCGTGCAGCTGTGGTAACTTGGGAGGTGGGCTATAACTTCGCCTCTTTTCATCTGCCTATGGGTGCCTGTTATTGAAGGTTTACATTTTGTTTATTCTCTCCATGATGTGCAGATATTTTCTCTGCCTTTTGAATTTCCTCCTTCTTGCTTACCCTTTGAGGCTATTCTCCCTTTCCAGCACTGAGTTGATGAAGAGCAAGAGAGACATGAGTCCTTGAAAAGAAAGCTAGTTGCTTCGAGCAAAATCAAGGGACCGTGGTCTAAGTGGCTCTCCAAGTCCCCCACCCTGCTCCTTCTCCAGCCAGAGGACCACCTGTTCCCTCCAGGCCTTCCTCACTGCCTCTTCTGTGAGTCAGGCTGCAGAACTGGTTCTCTGCAATGGAAATCAAGAGCCTGTTCATGCTGCAACCAGCTCCAATGCCAGAATTTCACTGGGGCAAAAGTTATCTCCACTTTTTGGGAGATTTCTGAGCACCAGAAAACTGGAATATAACCAAAAACCACCAAATACCGTTTGCCATCTGGTCTTGATTTAAAAGCCAACCACATGGCATTTGCACTTCTCCTTGACTGACAAGTTCCTTCGCAAAGCAGCCTTGGCTTTCCCGTCCTGCTTGTCCCTGGGAGTTCAGATAAGTAACTCTGGCATTGACTATGCTCAAAAATACCCTACCAGGGAATGGAGCTATATGATCATCCCTGAAGGAGAAGGGGTCAACCCTAATAACATTATGCCCCAATCAAAGATAGAAAAAGATAGAGACAACTTGGGTTTCAAAGAGTGTTAGCAGTCAACAAGCTGCTATTTCATGGTGGGCACTTGGTGATTAAAGTTTCCACTGGAGACTCAAGCACTGTTAATGGCTGACATTTAGTAAAGCAAAGAAAAACAGAGATCTGTAAAAATCCTAGAAAAATTCCCTCCCACGGATTCCCATGCCCTGGATTCCATTTAAGAATGTATTGAAATCATATTCTCACTTAAAGGCTTGACTCCAATGACCCCAGTTTTCAGTGATGTAGTCTTATTTCTTACAACTCCTCTGTTAGCTATTTTTTATTTATCTCCCATATCCATGTCATGTCATACTGCTTTACGGTATTATATTCTACATCCTTTATAATTTTGTGAGTGTAGTTTTGTCTTTTTGTCTTAGCTTGGGAAAAGCAGCAAAATCGGAGACAAGGATGCAACCACCTCCTGGAATTGTCCAGCTGCAAAGTAGGGTGCTGGAGTATTTACCCACCAGATTCCATCCCTCACTGTGGTTATTGATTCCCTAGCTCTTCTGCATGACTCTGAAACAGCCGAACAAGCTCCAGCTCCCAGAATTTGGCAGGAGGCTCAGGGGCAAAGCAGAGAAAGCCGTGTAGTGCACCCTCAAAGTAAGATGCTGACAGTTGTCATTGAGTCTTGAGTTCATGGAATTGTCTCCCACGTGGGCTGGAAACAGAAGAGGGCTATGAGTCTGTGGTCTCACTATCAGAGGTACTGTTGCATATCACGCCAACCTGGGCTGCGAGTTTCTCAGAACACAGGTTGTCTTCCCTGACCTGGTACTGTTCTGTGCACCTCGTACAGCACCAGATGTTTGGAAGGAGGTGCAGTCAGTATTCCTGATGGGAACGAGTTCCGAATGAAACAATCGTACATTATCCAATGCTTCTTTTTTCTTCTTCTATCTTTCTTATTCTTAATTTCACTTGTGATTCTGCTAATAAACAGTTGAGCCACAGTAGAAAGAGCATTGAAAGTTATGTGGAAATTCCTTGGTTCCAGTCTAATCTCAGACTGAGTGGCATTGGGCAGGTCAAAAGTATCTCCAAGTTTTGATTTTGAAATCTGTGAGCTGCTTTCCTCTCAATATTAATATCAAAATGAGCATATGTCTGTGTGAAAAGTAGTTGGAAACCGTGGAAATGTGTAAGGGACATTCCTCCTCTTCGTTCCCATGGACAGCTGCTCCCTAAATATTCACTTTTCCAGTCTGAAAGTCTGAGCATTGCCAACTGTGCAGAGACACAGAACATAGAAAAGGATATGATCTGACCAGTACCCCTGCTGCCTGATGAATTCTTAGCTATTCCGCAGCTTCTGGTCAATACACATCTTCCTAGAAGAGTAGATCTCACTAGTCCCTTTGGTAAGAAAATGTCATATCAGCTACTTTTCTCAGAACCTTGGCTTATTTCCCCCAAAGTCTTCTTTTTATATTTTGTTCACTGTATCAGTTACTTACTACATAAATAATGCTTACATAATAATTCATCTCAAAATGCAGTGGCTACAAATAAAAACCATGATTAAAAAAGGGTATGAATGGAATGAATAGAAAGATAGGTATGTAGATAGAGGATAAAACAAATATAGTAAAATACCAGGTGTTGGATTGTTGAGTAAATGGCTACTCACTGAAAAACCCATTTTATTTTTCTCTCTGTTTGAATTTTTCTTTAAAATATGTCAAAAGAAAAACTAAATATTATTTAGTTCACAAACACAGACATACCTCTTTTTATTGCACTTGACTTTATTGGGCTTCCCTGGTGGCTCAGTTGGTATAAGAATCGGAATGCAATGCAGGAGACCCAGGTTCGATCCACTGGTTGGGAAGATTCCCTGGAGCAGGGCGTGGCAAACCACTCCAGTATTCTTGCCTGGAGAACTCCGTGGACAGAGGAGCCCTGGGGGCTACAGTCCATGGGGTTGCAAAGAGTCACACACAACTGAGCGACTAATACTTTACCTTTATTGAACTTCAAAGATAATGTTTTGTTTTGGTTTTAAATTGAAGGTTGTGACAATCGTGCATTGAACACATCTATCAGCTCTGTTTTTGAACAGCATTTGCTCACTCTGTGTATCCATGTCACATTTTGGGTATTATCAAAATATTTCAAACCCTGTCACCAGCACTCTGGTAGCTCAGGTGGTAAAGAATCCACCTGCAATGCAGGAGACCCCAGTTTGATTCCTGGGTCAGGAAGATCCTCTGGAGAAGGGATAGGCTACCTACTCTGGTATTCTTGGAATTCCCTTGTGGTGCAGCTGGTAAAGAATCTGCCCACAATGTGGGAGACCTGGCTTCAATCCTTGGATTGGGAAGATCCCCTGGAGAAGGGAAAGGCTACCCACCCCAGTATTCTGGCCTGGAGAATTCCATGGACTGTATAGTCCATGGGGTCACAAAGAGTCAGACACGACTAAGCGACTTTCACTTTCACTTTCCACCAGCAAAAAGATCACAGCTCATTGAAGGCTCAGATGATGCTTAGCATTTTTAGAAATAAAGCTTTTTAAAATAAGGTGTGCACGTTGTTTTTGAGACATAATGCTATTACACACTTAGCAGACTACAGTATCGTGTAAATATAACTTTTACATGTACTAGTAAACCAAAAAAATCATGTCACCCACTTTATTGCAACATTTGCTTCATTGCAATGGTCTGCAACTGATGCTGCAGTGTCTCTGAGGTCTGCCTGTATATGGGTTCCTCTGCTGTGACCTGGGCTAGGCTGATTTTGGCTGGGCTTGCTCTTGCTTCTGCCCTGTAGAGTGGGGGATCCACTCAGGATGTGTAGTCTAGGATAGCTGGGATAACTTGCCTCCATATTTTGTCCTCCAGAAGGCTAATGGGTCTGGTTACATGATGGCCACAGGAATCCAGAGAAGAAGTAGAAATGTTTAGGATGACCCCACAAAAGACTGAGCCGGCCTGTCTTTGAGTGTTTGAGTGTCTCCTGGGGAGGCATGGCTCAAGCCAGGCTTCAACAGTATGTGAACCGAGAACTTCCAGATGTTCAAGCTAGATTTAGAAAAGGTAGAAAAACCAGAGATCAAACTACCCACATCCTCTAAATCATAGGAAAAGCAAGAGATTTCCATAAAAACATCTACTTCTGCTTCATTGACTACACTAAAGCCTTTCACTGTGTGGATCACAACAAATTGTGGAAAATTCTGAAAGAGATGGGAATACCAGACCACCTTACCTGTCTCCTGAGAGACCTATATGAAGGTCAAGAAGCAACAGTTAGAACTGGACATAGAACAACAGACTGTTTCCAAATTGAGAAAGGAGTACATCAAGGCTGTATATTGTCACCCTGCTTATTTAACTTATATGAAGAGTACATCATGTGAAACGCTGGACTGGATGAAGCATAACCTGAAATGAAGTTTTCCAGAGAAATATCAATAACCTCAGACATGCAGATGACACGACCCTATGGCAGAAAGTGAAGAGGAACTAAAGAGCCTCTTGATGAAAGTGAAAAGGGAGAGTGAAAAATTTGCCTTAAAACTCAACATTCAGAAAACTAAGATCATGGCACCCAGTCCCATCACTTCATGGCAAATAGATGGGTAAACAATGGAAACAGTTACAGATCTTATTTTCCTGGGCTCCAAAATCACTGCAAATGGTGACTGCAGCCATGAAATAAAAAAAGACGCTTGCTCCTTGGAAGAAAAGTTATGACCAACCTAGACAGCATAGTAAACAGAAGAGACATTAGTTTGTTGAAAAAGGTCCATCTAGTCAAAGCTATGGTTTTTCCAGTAGTCATGTATGGATGTGAGAGTTGGACTGTAGAGAAAGCTGAGCGCTGAAGAATTGATGCTTTTGAACTGTGGTGTTGGAGAAGACTCTTGAGACTCCCTTGGACTGCAAGGAGATCCAACCAGTCAACCCTGAAGGAAATCAATCCCAAATATTAATTGGAAGGACTGATGCTGAAGCTGAAACTTCAACACTTTGGCCACCTGATGTGAAGAACTAACCCATTGGAAAAGACCCTGATGCTGGGAAAGATTGAGAGGAGGAGGAGAAGGGAACAACAGAGGATGAGATGGTTGGATGGCACCACCAACTCAATGGGCATGAGTTTGAGCAAGCTCTGGGAGTTAATAATGGACAGGGAAGGATGGTGTGCTGGAGTCCATGGGGTCACAAAGAGTCAGACGTGACTGAGCAACTGAACTGAACTGAAGCCAGTCATCAGCAGACATCTCCCGGTCCTCCTCATAGTCAGAGCAATTAGGGGGACAACTTATATGCAGAGTACATCATGAGAAACACTGGGCTGGAAGAAGCACAAGCTGGAATCAAGATTGCCGGGAGAAATATTAATAACCTCAGATATGCAGATGACACCACCCTTATGGCAGAAAGTGAAGAGGAACTAAAAAGCCTCTTGATGAAAGGGAAAAAGGTAAATTAAAAAGTTGGCTTAAAGCTCAACATTCAAAAAACTAAGATCATGGCATCTGGTCCCATCACTTCATGGGAAATAGATGGAGAAAAAGTGGAAACAGTGTCAGAATTTATTTTGGGGGGGCTCCAAAATCACTGCAGATGGTGATTGCAGCCATGAAATTAAAAGATGCTTGCTCCTTGGAAGACAAGTTATGACCAATCTAGATAGCATATTCAAAAGCAGAGACATTACTTTGCCAACAAAGGTCCATCTAGTCAAGGCTATGGTTTTTCCAGTGGTCGTGTATGGATGTGAGAGTTGGACTGTGAAGAAGGCTGAGTGCCGAAGCATTGATGCTTTTGAACTGTGGTGTTCGAGAAGACTCTTGAGAGTCCCTTGGACTGCAAGGAGATCCAACCAGTCCATTCTGAAGGAGATCAGCCCTGGGATTTCTTTGGAAGGAATGATGCTAAAGCTGAAACTCCAGTACTTTGGCCACCTCATGCAAAGAGTTGACTCATTGGAAAAGACCCTGATGCTGGGAGGGATTGGGGGCAGGAGGAGAACGGGACGGTAGAGGATGAGATGGCTGGATGGGCATCACTGACTCAATGGACATGAATCTGAGTGAACTCCGGGAGTTGGTGATGGACAGGGAGGCCTGGCGTGCTGCGATTCATGGGGTCGCAAAGAGTTGGACAAGACTGAGCGACTGAACTGAACTGAACTGAAGCAGGTCAGCCTTGGTCAGAGAATAACTGTCTCTTTATAAATAACTGTAGCATATTTGTGCTGAGTGCTACAAATGTGCCTGGGGTGAAAACTCCAACATCATTACCATCATACTGACAGACCACTGGCTCAGACAGCTAAAAACAGGGGTGATGGCAAATCAACACTCTAAAAACTGGGAAACCTACAAGCATTGCCCTCTTCAAAGCCAATTTATGTGGAGGGTCTTTCAACAACCTTATGCTACCAGTCACAGTAAAGAGAAGCAGACTGTGAGAATTACCTTCTAATAAGGACCACTGAGCTATTAGAAAGTGAGTTATGGAATCGAGCATTTATTGCTAGCCACTTACCAAACTCAAAGACTATGAGATTTACGAGTTTTTAATTAGCCTTTTCATTACATCATTAGTACTTCCCCACTCCTGCCATGCAGAGAGAGTAGAAAGGTCTAATTTATGGTGTTTACTGATTATGCTATTTGATGAAAGATGACAACTAGGCCAACTAGGCCTGCATAGCATTCTCAAGGGCTGAGAAGAGGATGAGTTAGAGTGAAGAGTTGGCATGGCTGAGAAGTTGGACACTGGGGAAAAAACAAACACTTTTAGCTTAATGCAAATGCAATCACAGACTCCTTGCCCCATTCTCTTTGAAATAGAAAATTTTAGCATGTCCTATAATGGGTCCTCCTTAAGTTATTAAAAAATAATAAAAAGAAAAGGGAGAGACAACAGGGAATTGAAATATTTGTAACAGTGACTCATTTTATATCAAATCATAGGTCAAATGATGCCAGAGATATAAGCCACACCCACTCTAAGTACAAATCAGATGAGCGCCAAAGAATTGATGCTTTTGAACTGTGGTGTTGGAGAAGACTCTTGAGAGTCCCTTGGACTGCAAGGAGATCCAACCAGTCCATTCTGAAGGAGATCAGCCCTGGGATTTCTTTGGAAGGAATGTTGCTGAGGCTGAAACTCCAGTACTTTGGCCACCTCATGCAAAGAGTTGACACACTGGAAAAGACTCTGATGCTGGGAGGGATTGGGGGCAGGAGGAGAAGGGGACGACCGAGGATGAGATGGCTGGATGGCATCACTGACTCGATGGACGCAAGTCTGAGTGAACTCCGGGAGTTGGTGATGGACAGGGAGGCCTGGCGTGCTGCGATTCATGGGGTCGCAAAGAGTCGGACACGACTGAGCATCTGAACTGAACTGAAGAGGACCTTCATTTAGACTCAAAGGGCAGAAACACTGGTGTAGAGACCTACTGAGCCTATGATGAGTGACTACCTTCCATGTACTGTATCTCCATCCTCCATCTGTAAAAGTCAAAGGGTTAGTTGTTCAGTCATGTCTGACTCTTTGCAAACCCATGGACTGCAGCCTGCCAGGCTCCTCTGTCTATGGAATTCTCCAGGCAAGAGTACTGGAGGGGGTATCTTCTCCAGGGAATCTTCCCAACCCAAGGATCAAACCTGGTTCTCCTGCATTGCAGGCAGATTATTTACCATCTGAGCCACCAAACTAGGTCCTTCTTCAGATGCCTTCCACCATTAATGGAATACTCTGGACCCCAAAGCCAACATCCAATGTCTTCTCCAGGCCAGTCATCTTTACCAGTGCCAAGTCCAGAAGATAATATTGGAAGGCTGACATCATTCTAAACCCTGTTCTCCTGAGGGTTCCAAGGCTTCCAAGACTTGCCCATTCCCTGCTACTCACAGCTGGTTTGAGGAAGAGCATCCCAGGATCTGGGGAGCACAAAGAGAGGCAGAGTCTCGAGCCCTGCCCATACCTGCTGGGTCTAAATCTACATTTTGACAAAACCCCCAGAGAATTTGCACCCAGGACACATTTGAAGAAGCATTGCCCTTATTCACAAAGTGTCAAAGCCAGAGGGCAAATTCAACCCCCTTAATATTACATCCTGTATTTTCCCACCCAGACCACATCCATGAGTCCTCCTCCTTCCAGAAGAAGTGAAGTGAAAATTGCTCAGCTGTGTCTGACCCCATGGACTGTAGCCCGCCAGGCCCCTCTGTCCATGGAATTCTCTAGGCAAGAATACTGGAGTGGGTAGCCCTTCCCTTTTCCAAATGATCTTCCCAGCCCAGGGATCAAACCCAGGTCTTCTACATCTCAGGCAGATTCTTTACTGTCTGAGCCACCAGGGAAGCCCAAGAATAGTAGAGTGGGTGGCCTATCCCTTCTTCAGGGGTCGTGCAGACCCGAATCGAACCGAGATCTCCTGCATTGCAGATGGATTCTTTACCAACTGAGCCACCAGGGAAGCCCCTTCCAGCAGAAGCAGGCCCCTGTTTAGCTCTTCTTACAGGCCATGGTCAGGATGCCAAGCAAATATCCAGATACCCTCTGCAATGTTTCTCTGAGGTGCTTTTTAAATCCATTACTTACAATCAGAATCATAGACTCTCCTCTAGATGGTTCGCACACCTTTCCCCCATGCCCATATAATTAAATTCATTTTGAACCCAAAATGACAGCATTAGCATTAGCCTTGAAAATGATAGATAAATCAACTTTTTCAAATGTCTTTAAAGCTCAGACCCAAGAATAAAAGTAAAAGGGAAGCAAAGAGTATGAGTAACTTTTTCTGGCTTTGAAAAGATTAGAAAAAAAAGTTAACATAAATAGTTAATTAATTTAAAAAATTTGTTGCCGAAAAGGTGGCAAAGGGCCACTGCAAGCAGCAGGAAGAGCTTGCTTTCAGGAGAGCTGGCCTTGGTTTCTCTCTTGATGCTTTGCCTTAGAAAACATCAGAGGGGACCTCCACTTAGCTGTGCGCAGTGCCGCTCTGGAGACCCCCGGGCAGACCAGGCTGCCATTGGTTGGGTTACTCTGGGGCTGTAAACACGGCGCTCTCCCAGTCTGCTTTCCAAGATGAACTGTATATAGAGCATGTGTGTGGCAGCAGATGATAGCTCGCTTGAGGCTTTCAGCGACCGATGTTTACAGACTATAATGGAAACCACAAGTTTCTTCTTTAACTCAAGTCAGTATACATTCCTCCAACCCGCAGGCAAATTGGAGTAGGGAGGGGGGTTGGGAGAGGCTCAGGATGAGTCATCATTTCACATTTTTTAACAGCTTAATGAGCATCTAGAAATGCTGTATTAGCCAGCAAAAATACAGTCTTTTTTCCCCACCAATTTCAGCAATGGCCCTATTAGGACGTGGAATTCCTTGAGCATCTTCTTTCAGCGACTCCCCACATGGAAGGTGAGTGACTAATGTCTCTACCAGAGTTACAAACAAAAATATATGAAAGGTCCCACAACTAACTTCAAGTTACAAACCTTCCCTCTTTTTGCCCCAAGTTGGAAATAGAAAAAAGTGACTTCTCCTAGGTTCCCTTAGTTCTCTGGAAAACCCAACCCAGGGTTCTTGGAAGGAAAAAATTCTCAGATCTGAAAAGCAGAGATCTCAGCCAAGCTCCACGGTGCTAACAGACAGATGGTAAATAGAGCTGGGTTCTCCAGCCACAGCTGTGTGCCTCTGGAACTCTCAGATCTATGTGTGTGATCATCACAAATTTTCAGATCATCTGAAATAGAAGTCTCTGTGTGATCTTGGCAACTTCGGTATTCTGACCCATTTTTATGTTTTACTTTCAGGGCCCATGTGCATAATATGGGTAACATAATGGGGAAAAGTATAGGATTTCCCAAAGTGACTTAATGCTTTTAATGTATATGTGTTGGTACACAAATATTTTAATGTGACTTAAAATCCTTAGTCATTCATAGTTATAAAAAGAAATGACAGTAATTGAATATAAATAAATAGAAAATTTGGAAATTTGTTTATAATCAATTTTAAAATAAAGATAATTCGTTCTGAATTTTTAAAAGTCATTAGTATTTCAATATCTTAGATAAGCTGAGTTTTTTCTAAATTTTTCCTGAGCCCCAAATAAATTATTCCTCATCTTTTCACTTTTCTTTCTCCGGTTTTTTTTAATACTATAGGCCAATCCTATACTGGCTGCCAAGCCAAGTACAAGGTCTGAAGGAACCCCCTTGGCCTTTAGACCAGCATTTGAAACTCTTATGTTATGGGGTCAGCCTAAAGGAAGGAGATTTCAAGAGTTACCCAGCTTCATGAGAAGAATTCTGTGAGATTTTCTTCTTGAATTTACAGAAAAATAAAATACCAGGGTACCATTTTTGGAATAAAGGCAGGGTACATGACTTTGAGAGCTTGTGGACATTTCTTCATAGCCCTACAGATTAGCTTTAAAACTACCTGCTGTTTCAAAACTCCTATAGAACTTAGAGCAATTGAGGAAAATATTCCTATTACATATATACTTAGGTGTGAATTTAATTGTGTTTCAGCCAAACTTTTGACATACCATGGTAAATAAAGAATTAAAGAAGTAAATACATTAAAAAAAAAACTTTTTATTTTGTATCAGGATATATCTGATTAAGTGTTGTGACAGTTACAGGTGAACAGCAAAGGTACTCAGTCATACATACACATGTATCCATTCTCCCCCAAACTCCCCTCTCATCCAACCTGCCACATAACATTGAGCAGAGTTCCATGTGCTATACAGTAGGTCCTTGTTGGCCATTCATTTAAATATAGCAGTGTGTACATGTTCATCCCAAACTCCCTAACTATCCCTTCCCCTATCCTTTCTCCAGGCAACCATAAGTTAATTCGCTAATTCTGTGAGTCTTTTTCTGTTTGGTAAGTTCATTTGTATCATTTCATTTTAGATTCCACGTATAAGGGATAGCATACTATACTTCTCCTTCTCTGTCTGACTTATTTCACTCAGCATGACAGTCTCTAGGTCCATTCATGTTGCTGCAAATGGCATTATTTCATTCTTTTCAATGGTTGAGTAATATTCCATTGTATATTTGTACTACATCTTCTTCACCCATTCCTCTGTCAGTGGACAATTAGGTTGCTTCGGTGTCTTGGCTATTGTAAATAGTGCTGTAATGAACATTGGGTTGCATGCATCCTTTCAGATCATGCTTTCCTCCAGATATATGCCCAGGAGTGTGATTGCAGGGTCATATGGTAGCTCTGTTTTTAGTTTTTAAGGAACCTCCATACTGTTCTCCATAGTGGCTGTACCAATTTTACAATCCTACCAACAATACACGAGAGCTCTCTTCTTTCCACATCCTCTCCATCATTTATTGTTTGTGGATTTTTTGATGATAGCCATTCTAGCTGGTGTGAGGTGATATTTCATTGCAGTTTTGATTTGCATTTTTCTAACAATTAGCGATGTTGAACATCTTTTCACCTGCCTCCTGGCCATCTGTGTGTCTTTGGAGAAATGTCTATTTAGGTCTTCTGCCCATTTGTTGACTGGGTTGTTTGTTTTGATGCTTTAAGCCTCATGAGCTGTTTGTAAATTTTGGAGACTAATCCCTTGTAGGTCATGTCATTTGTAAATATTTTCTCCCAAAAAGAAGTAAATACATTTTTAATTGCTATCTAAGTTATGCTGATTTCACTGGGCAAATTCCTCAGAATAATGCTAATTGGTCTTTGAAAACAATCATCTATATTCATCAGTCAGTCTTATCAGAGCACACTACCATTCAGTATATTCTTCTGAAGACACTCTCAGGCTAATTTCAGGACCTTTAGCTCAGTTTTCACTTTCTTTTCCTTCTCTTGAGAAAGAGGAAAAGAAGAATTGAGTCATGTGTCCTGTGGCTTGTGGGCCCCTGAAAGGAGATTGTAACTGTATACAAAGGGATATGTAAATAGAGAAATTTTCATACTTGTCCTTTCATTCATACTTTTACTCATTCGGCAGCTATTTACTGAGAATCTTGTATGTATGCTCTGTGAGGGGCTGCATTCATGCAGCTTCCATTTAGTGGGGTTATAAAGTGTGGATGATGATGATTAAATAACAAATCAACAAGATAATAAATTAATAAGAAAACTATCAAGTGATATTACATACCATGTAAAAAAGGTAAGTGGATTTCATGTAGATCCTGATTGGAAACCCAATTGTAAAGGACATTTTTTTAATCAATCAAGGAAAACTGAATACAAACTATGTATTTAATGATGTTAAAAAATTAATGCTGGTATGCCCCTAGTGATCCAGTGGTTAAGAATCTGCCTTGCAATGCAGGGGACACAGGTTCAATTCCTGATCAGAAAACTAAGATCTCACATGCTGCAGAGCAACTAAACCCAAGCATTGCAACTAGAGAGTCAAAGAGGCACAATGAAGGGTCCACGTGATGCAACAAACATCCTGTGTGTCGCAACTAAGACATGATGCAGCTAATCTTTTTTAAAGTACGCTAATTTTGTTGGATAGTGTCAGTTGCTCAGTCGTGTTCGATTCTTTGCAGTTCCATAGACTATAGCCCACCAAGTTCCTCTGTCCATGTAATTCTCCAGGCAAGAATACTGGAGTGAGTTGCCATGCCCTTCTCAAGGGGATCTTCCTGACCCAGGGATCGAACCTGACCTCCTGCAGGAAGATTCTTTACCATCTGAGCCAGCAGGGAATAGAGATTTTATGCTTATGTTAAAAAGGAAAGATAAGTGCTTATGTATTAGAGACATCTACTGCAGTGCTTACAATGAATTCGCTAGGATTTGCTTAAGAACTTTTTCAAAAGGAGTGATGATAGAAGAAACAAGAAAGGCAGAAAGACTAGGTGTTATTGCTAAGTGATGGTAATAACAGTGGGAGTTCACTGGACTGTTTTCTCTACATTTGGGTGTGTTTGAAAATATCCTTAAAAGTTAATAATCATAATCATAATGCCATGTTGCATTGGTTTTCAGAGTTAACATTGCCTGAGCACTCGGACATGGCAGCTGCCCTGCTGACACATACTTTTGGGCCACTCCATAGCAACAGGATGGATCCCCACCCAAAATCTGGTTCAGATGTCAAGAATGATGATGCTACGCACACACTGAGAGAGAGTACAAAGATTTATTTTCTATCTATGTAATGAAGCTTTGCAGGGAGAACAGGGCAGCCCTCCTCCCCCCACTCCCAGCTGATCTGAAACTGACTCAGTGTTTTCGTTGTGTTGAGGCTGAAGCAGGGTAAGGATTCCCAAGTGTAGACGGAGCCTCCTGGGGCTTGACTCTTCCACCACCTCCAGACGGAGCACCAGGCTTTTTTTCTTTTACCAGGGAAAGAGGAAACGGAAAGGCTTAAAAGTTTTCAGCAATCAAAAACTGTAGTTATAATCTCCTTATTAAATCCATACTGTGACCCTCTAAAGTTGGATAGCAGTTCATAGAGAAGGACATTGAGATTCAGGGAGGTCAAGGTACTTGTCAAGATCATCAATATAATAACATAACCTACTGTCATAAGCACACACACTACATCCTTTCATGTGGAACAGGAGGCACTTCCATATACAAAGATCATACCTGAACCATACTCCAACCAGGGAAGTCATCCCAGTTCATTATTCCCACATCCCAAGCAAGGCCTGAACAGGCAGACAAGAGTCGGCAACAGAGATGGTGTATGCAAGAAGAACACAGCTTTCTCTTTTGACAAACTGCTTTTCCACTGAGCTGACTAGGATGTTTTTGGTTGTAAGTAACAAAATGGTTTAAACAACAAGGAACTGTACCATGCCCAGAACAGGAAGCACAGACATGGGGCAGGATCCAGGTGGGTGGACTGAACGCTTCATTAGGCCCCGCAGGTCCAGATTTCCTTCATGTTTCCACTCAACCATCTTGGCGGTGGTTTCATTCACAGGATAGAAGCAAAACGGACATAGACTTGACATTCACACAGGACAACATCTAAAGACAATAAGAAAAATTCCCTGATAGAAACAGAAACTTTTTCCTAGAAGTTCTTCAGCAGATTTCTCCTCAAGTTCTGTTAGCTGAGGAGCTGGGTCAGATGTCCATTCCTGAACTGCTAACCAAAGACCCTAAAGCAACGTTAAACTTCAACAGGCGTTTGACCTCAAGTCTGGGAAGACAGTGGAGCACATCAAACAAACCCAAGAGGGCAGGCTCAACTCTGCTCCAGCAGACTGTGCCCTGGTGATAGCATGATTTATATAAGAAATTGATACTAGATCTGTGTTTCTATTGTTGGCTCAGAGCTCCTAAAATCTTGGAATTGACTAAGTGATGAGAGCAATAAAGGTGTCCTGTTATGTTAATGAGGTGACCTGGAAAGCACCTAAGGATGGGGCTGGTTGCCAACCATGTGATAAGAGGATGCGAACTTTCGGTCCCCTTCACCCTGCCACTGCACACCCCTGGCCTCAAGAAAGGGAAGGGGAGAGGGGCTGGAGGTTCGATCAATTGCCAATGACCAGTGATGGTCAATCATGACTAGGTAATGTAGCCTCTAGGCTTGCCAAGGGGTGCATTGGTAAAGAATCCACCTGCCAATGCAGGAGACCTGGGTTCAAGCCCTGGGTCGGGAAGATCCTCTGGAGGAGGAAATGGTAACCCACTCCAGTACTCTTGCCTGGGAAATCCCTTGGACAGAGGAGCCCGGCAGGCTGCAGTGCGGGGTCACAAGGAGCTGGTACATGACTGAGTGTGCACTATGAAGCCTCCACAAAAACCCCACAGGCAGTGCTTCTGGCTGGTGAACTTGGAGACTGGGGAGCATGCCACACCTGGAGAGAGCATGGAAGCTCCCTGCCCTTTTCCCCACACTTTGCCCTGTGAATCTCTCCCATCCGGCTCTTTCTGGGTTACATCCTTTCATCATCAACTGATGATCCAGGAAGTAAAATGTTTCTTTGGGTTCTATCAGCTGCTCTAGCAAATTAATCACACTTGAGGAGGGGGTCACCGAAGTCTGAATCTATAACAGGTTGGTCAGAACCATTGCGACTGGCATGTGAGGTGGAGTGGGGAGAAGCAGTCTTGTAGCACTGAGCCCTTCACCTATGGGATATGATGCCACCTCCAAGTAGATGGTGTCAGAGTTGAGTTAAACTGTAGGACACTCCACTGGTGTCAGAGAACTGCTCGCTGGTAAGCCCACCACCCCCATCCACAACACACGCACACATCCAAAAGCTGGATCAAATGACCAGACCCTCTAGCCACACAAGAGTGTGAGCCCAGTGATGCCAGACATTTTTGGTCTTGTCATGACAAGTCAGAAGTCTAGATTTTTTTTTTTTACATCCAGATGTGTAAATTTTGGCATCAAATTTAAATTTTAAAAATATGTTGCAGACCAACACTGTAGCTTGAACAAAACAGATCGGTTGATTAAAAGTGGTCTTCGGATAGCTAGTGCAACCTCTGAGCACAAGGATCACAGAGATTCCAACACATAAGGTCTGATGGGATGGCTTCAAATGGTATCCCTCAAAGTGTCTGGGTGATGCTGGGGTTGAATACCCATGCTCTTGGAGTGGTACTATACTCACTGTTCTAGATTCATGCTCCGTCTTGCTGTTCTCAACCTGACTGAACTGCATAAAGTCCAATATTTCACAGTCTCGGTCAGAGCAGCCTGTGCTTCTTCTCTTCCCCTTTCACGGAGCATCCTACCTGCCTGCTGACTCCTCTCCTTTCCTTTTCTGGCCCTCAGTGCTTTTTAGGACACAAATTGGATTCTCATGTTGGCCACTGCTGCCCTTTTCCTATCCCTTTCTCGAAGTGAAATGAAATCAAATGAAACACATCATGATATAGAAAGGCAGAAAGAACTTCAAAAAAGCTGGTTCATTATTTCCCTCCACAAATGAGGTCAGGGCACAAAGAAATAAGTGCAGTGTTACTGAGGGGAAGCCAATGCAAGGGCTGGGCTTGGTTTTCGCCATGCAGTGACCTCCTCCCGTGCATTCAATGCCCAGAGCCCGTCTCATCTGGTCCTGATTTTCAATCGGCAGTAAACTGATATGTTTTTCTTTTTCACTTTCATTATAGCTTGTTTTCATCTAGTTTATATTTCCAAATGTACTGGTTTTCAAGTCTGAACTGTCATATTAAAAAAAAAAAAATACAACTTCAAAATATGTAGGCTAGCCGACCCAATGGCACCAAGGAGGGGGCTCTGGCTTCAGCTTGTGGGAACTCCTTGGAGATTTTCTTTTCTCTGAACTTACCCCAGAGGGAATCACCAAGTTGGGGGGAGGGCTACAAAATGAGTATTAGGTGGGACCCAAACTGCCTTCCTTACCCCTATGTGGGGTGGGATGCTGATCAGAGAGAACAGAATGAAGAAATCCCTCAAGATTTCAACACATAGTATTCTCCAACACCTTCTAGCAAAGGCACAGAGGTGCTTTGAGGAAGTGGAACCTAGGCCAAGGGGTCGCCAGTCTTACCTCACGGATTTGTAAACTTGCCAGAGGATGGAGAATGGTCTAACTCTTCCAGCCAGTGAGAGTGGAGGCCCACATTTTGTGCAGAGAAAGCAACAGCCAAAAACCCTTCCCTCTGACTCAGTCTCAAAAGAATTAGTCAGCAAGTGGAATGCACACAATGAGGGATGAGCCATGAACATTCCCGGCACCCACCCGAGGTCCACGGACAACACACCCTTCTGCAGGACGAAAGCCATCCTGAGCGACCTTCATGGTCGCCTGCCAGGCCTCCAGCTGCACTGTTATCAGAGAATCTGAGCTCATCCCCTTGGGCAGGTGCCTCCCTCCGCTGAGCTCCCCGCAGCTGGGGTCAAGGCAGTGTTTCCGCTCCATGGCAGGAGGGATGACTTTGGCCATGGGGGGAATACGGCAAACAGACTTGTGAGCTCTCCAGGGTAGAGCTCGAATCCTCGTGGTCAGTACCTCAAGAGACTCACCCTCAAGTCCAGATGTGGTGGTGAACTGAGATTCATTACAAGGCAGCCTCCATCCTGTAACTTCTATGTGCAGATCAAAGAGAAGTTTTCTCCTTTATAGAAATGATTAAGAATATACACTCACACATGCTTTTCCTCCAAGTTTAACTTTTCATGTAGGAGCATAAATAAATAAATACTGAAAGTACTGGCCTCAGAGTCTTTTCTCTGAAGTTTCTTTCCTCCTGGTTGATTCCAAGGCTTGTTCTTTTTTCTTCTCTCCATTTCTTCTGCCAAGGTTCTCGTCATCCCTGGGTGGCAGAGCCCTCTCCCTTCTGAGGACACTTGAAATCTCTGATCTTTGGTCTCTTCTATTTCCATCTGGTGTTAAGCTTCAGTTCAGTTCAGTCGCTCAGTCATGTCTGACTCTTTGCGACCCACGGACTGCAACACACCAGGCCTCCTTGTCCGTCACCAATTCCCAGAGCTTGCTCAAACTCATGTCCATCGAGTCGGTGATGCTATCCAACCATCTCACCCTCTGTCATCCCCTTCTCCTCTCGCTTTCAAGCTTTCCCAGTATCAGGCTCTTTGCCAACGAGTCAGTTCTTCATATCAGGTTACCTAAGTACTGGAGCTTCAGACTCAGCATCAGTCCTTCCAATGAATATCCAGGACTGATTTCCCTTAGGATAGACTAGTTTGACCTCCTGGCAGTCAAAGGGACTCACTCTCAAGAATCCTCTCCAGCGCCACAGTTCAAAATCACCAATTCTCTGGTACTCAGCTTTCTTTACAGTCCATACAAGACTACTGGAAAAACCATACTTCAATTAGACAGACCTTTGTTGGCAAAGTAATGTCTCTGCTTTTTTATATGCTGTCTAGGTTTGTCATAGCTTTTCTTCCAAGGAGCAAGTATCTTTTAATTTCATGGCTGCAGTCACCATCTGTAGTGATTTTAAGTGTTATGCTTAGAAGTCAAAAAGTTGTCCCCAGTCCCATCTTTTTTTGGTAGTGTGACCATTCTCTCTTGCTCTATTTTCTCCATTTTCACACAAAAACACACACACACATACTCATCCCTCTATTCAACATTATCTCTTCCTCTCTCCCTCCCACTCTTGACCTTCAGAAACTCAGAGCAATATATGTCACACTATAATAAAACTGGTGGCATTTTCAGGCTTTGCTGAGTACTGTGTTTTGGAAGAATTATTTCACCCATTCCTCAAATAATTCTGTGAGTGAGGGAACGTGCCATGCTCATTTGGGGATTCCTCCCTCTCCAAGTTCAGGAAAGAATCTGATAAACTTTCCTCCAAAGCTGAGGATAAGATGCCCAAGCCTACATTTTGGCTCAAGTATTCAGCATCTGAGAAACATTCAGAATCCCGTGGTACAGGGGGACTCGATCCTAGGAGGAAGCAAGACATCGCGTCTGGTAACAGCAGTCCTTCTCAACCTTTACTGCACTGGGACCTGTAGCTTTTAGAGTTCTGATGCCCAGGCCACACCCTCATTTGATAATATCAGAATACATGGGAGGCAGAAGCCAGGCATCAAGACTTTTTAAATCTCCCCTGGAGACTCCAGTGAATCTCCAATGATTTCCAATGAATCTCCTGTGGAGAGTCCAGCCTGAGACTGACGCCGAGTATCACTAAAATGGTGAAATGTCAGGGGACATCAAGCAAATTAGGAGAGCTCCTTTGGATAAATGGCACAGCTATCTCCACAGCTTTGAAGTCAAGGTATTAAACCATCAAATTCATGCTTTTCTTCATATCAAATCAGCTAGGGAGAAACTTGCTGAATGGAATCCAAAATGGCAGATGACTATAAAGAAAACCATGGTAAATTTGGAATCAATGAAACCTGGGTTTAGGGTCTATCAATCTGTCTTTTTCTAGCTGTGTGAATTTTCATTTGTGGTAAAATACATAATATAACAAAATTTACCATAACCATTTTAAGTGTATTTTATTATTTTATTTTATTTTATTTATTATTTTATTATTAACGAAGGGTTGATTTACAATATTAGGTTAGTTTCAGGTATACAACAGAGTGACCTGGTTATATGTACATGTCTATGTATATATGTGTGTTTTTTTAATCACTTGCCATTATGGCTTATTACAAGATATTAAATATAGCTTTTTGTGCTACACAGTAGGTCCTTGTTGGTTATCTGTTTTATATACAGTAGTGTGTATGTGTTAACCTAAATTCCTAATTTATCCCTCCCACCCATTTCCCCTTTGGTAACTGTAAGTTTGTTTTCTGTGAGTCTGTTCAGTAGTATTAATTACATTTACATTGTTTTGTACAAACATCACCACTATGCATCCCCAGAACTCTTTTCATCTTACAAAACTAAAACTCTGCACCCATTAAACTGCAATTCCCATTCCACCCCCCCACCCCACCCCACCCTGCTTCTCCAGCTCCTGACAACCACCATTCTGTTCTATTTTCCCTCTGTCTGAATTTGACTACTCTAGGTATAGCATATAAGTGGACTCATACAATATGTACTCTTTTTTGATTGCGTTATTTTACTCAGCAGGATATTTATTGACGTCGTAGCCTATGTCAGAATTTCCTTCCTTTTTAAGGCTAAATACTATTGCTTTGCCTGTCTATACCATATTTGGTTTATCCATTCTCCCACTGATGAGCACTTAGGCTGCTATTATAATAGACAGCTTTGGCTTTTGTGAATAGTGGTGCTGTTAGCATGGGTGTGCATACATCCCTTTGAGACTCTGTTTCTAATGCTCTTGGGTATACACACAGAAGTGGAATTGCTGGATCACTGTATGTGTGCTCAGTTGCTCAGTCATATCAGAGTCTTTGAAACCTCATTGATCGGAGCCTGCTAGGCTCCTCTGTCCATGGAATTTTCTAGGCAAGAACGCTGGAGTGGGTTGCCATTTCCTACTCCAGGGAATCTTCCTGACCCAGAAATCGAACTCGCATCTCCTGTGTCTCCGGGATTGGCAGGCAGATTCTTTACCACTGTGCCACCTGGTAAGCCTAATTGTGTAGATTTAAGCAACTCTCTTAAATCTTTCTGAGCATGTATTTCCTTACTGGTAAAATTCATGTTTATTAAACATGCTTCTGGGTGCTAGGGATACCACAGCAAATAGGACAGGTAAGGTTCTCATGCAGAAGGAGAAACAATTGTTACTACCACCTACTCTAAAATGAATGAGATGAATTTCTCATTCTAACTTTCATTACAAATTTGATCCAGATAAGACTGACCTTCTCACTGGGGGTTGAGAACTTTGTACCAAAACACAAAATGAATTTATCTGGGAATCCAAGATTGATGAATGCAAAGGGAAGAGATCCCCATGTTCTATCTTTGATGGAAGAAAACCTTAGTCCTGTAATTTTAGCTGGGTAAGAAAACTGTCAATCCCAGCCATGTTTCCCCTTGAGTATGGTATTAATAAGAATACATTTGAATCAGTTCTGATGAGATGGATGAAACTGGAGCCAATTATACAGAGTGAAGTGAGCCAGAAAGAAAAACACCAATACAGTATACTAACACATATATATGGAATTTAGGAAGATGACAATGATGACCCTGTATGCAGGACAGCAAAAAAGACACAGATGTGTATAGCGGACTTCTGGACTCAGAGGGAGAGGGAGAGGGTGTGATGATTTGAGAGAATGGCATTGAAACATGTATAATAACATGTAAGAATCAAAATGCCAGTCTATGTCTGATGCAGGATATGACACGCTTGGGGCTGACGCGCAGGGATGACCCAGAGAGATGTTGTGGGGAGGGGGGTGGGAGGGGGGTTCATGTTTGGGAACGCATGTACACCTGTGGTGGATTCATGTCAATCTATGCCAAAACCAATACAGAATTGTAAAGTAAAAATTAAAAATAAATAAATAAATTAAAAAAAAAAAAAAAGAAGAAGTAATGCCTGGAGAAGCCCATGGACTGAGGAGTTATGGTCCATAGGGTCGCAAAGAGTTGGACACAACTGAAGCGACTGAGCATGCATAGTTTCAGCATTATTGAAAGTTAAGCATTATTTTAAGTAAAATGAAAGCAAAAGGTGCTACCGTAAAAATATCAACTGGTTTTAATTTTTTTCTAATTTTTTGTCTCTAAAATGTTTTCTTTAATGATGATATGTTTACCCTTGTAATGAATAAAATCAAAAGGAGGAAACCTTTAAAAAAAAAAAAAAAAAAGAATTCATGCCAGGACCTAATTAAATATTTCAAATATCTTTTTCAAGGGAAGAAGGAAAGAAATTACCCCAAAGTGCACACATATAACTATCCTGTGTTTTTAGATTCATCTCAGGAAAACTTCTGAGACAATCTACAACTATATAAATCCATGAAATCTGCAAGTCTAAAAGCTCCATATAACCAAACAATAAAGAAGTCTATGATGTATCCAAATTCAAAGGCAATGAATGATTTAAAGAACTGTCAAGAATTCTTTATGAAGAATGAATTTTGTCCTGGGTACAAAATTGTATAAGAATGAATTAGAGGGTGGGATGAATTGGGAGAGTAGGATTGTACATATATATACACACTACCAAGTGTAAAATAGATGGCTACTGGGAAGCTGTTATACATTACCAGGAGCTCAGCTCAGTGCTCTGTGATAACCTAGAGGAGGGGTTGGGGGTGGTGGCAAGATGGGTGTTCAGAAGGGAGGGGGGTATGTGTGTGTGTGTGTGTGTGTGTGTGTGTGTGTGTGTATGTGTATGTGTATATGTGTATGTATGTACATAGTTGATTCACATTGTTGTGCAGTGAAAACTGGCACAATATTGTGGACCAATGACACTACAATTAAAAAAAAAAGACTAATGTGCTCAAAGATATCTAAATTAAGAAATAAATGCCCTGTATACGAGACAGCAAAAAAGACACAGATGTATAGAACAGTCTTTTGGACTCTGTGGGAGAGGGAGAGGGTGGGATGATTTGGGAGAATAGCATTGAAACGTATAATATCATATAAGAAACAAATCACCAGTCCAGGTTCGATGCAGGATACAGGATGCTTGGAGCTGGTGCACTGGGATGACCCAGAGGGATGGTATGGGGAGGGAGGTGGCAGGGAGGTTCAGGATTGGGAACACATGTACACCCATGGCAGATTCATGTTGATGTATGGCAAAACCAATACAATATTGTAAAGTAAAATAAATAAATAAAATTAAATACGCTACTTACTGATTATAATGCAAAAAAAAAAAAAGAAAGAAATGTCCTAAAAAAGGAATCAATTGTGTATTAGCTTCTCTTAAACATGATAATTTCCTAAAGCAACAGGAATGGAGATAGAATATAAGTAATGAGAAATGTTATACTGAAGCTCCAGTATTCTGGTCATCTGATACAAACAGATGACTCATTGGAAAAGTCCCTGAGGCTGGGAGAGACTGAGGGCAGAAGAAGAAGGTGTCAGAGGATGAGATGGCTGGACGGCTTAGCCAATGCAGTGAACACGAACTTGGGCAAACTATAGGAAATAGTGAGGGACAAGGAGGACTGGCGTCCTGCACTCCATGGGGCCACAAAGTCAGTCACAACTGGGCGACTGAACAACAACAAACAAAAAATGGATGTGGCGGTAGCCTCAGAATTTTCCATTCGGTCACCTTTTGGTAGAAAACTTATTCTTCTTAAAAAATATAGAAAAATACAAAGAATAATATAACAAATACCCATAATACAGACTTTGTTTTTGCTTTATCAACCTTACTGAAGGGCAATTTTTATAAACTAAATAAATTGCACATATCTTAAGTCTAGAGTAAATTTGAATTTTTATAAATGTAATACATCTGTGTAACAATCCACCCCAATCAAGCTCTAAAACATGTCCATCACCTGGAAAATTCCCTCATGCTGATGTGTAGGTAATCTACTCCTGACCCAAACAAATACTGATCTGATGTCTATAACTGTAGATTACTTGTAACTACTCAAAAAATTCAATTAAATGAAATTTATAGGATATGTTATTTTCTGTCTGGCACACTTTGCTCAGTATTTATCCATGTTGTGCATATATCAGAATTTTATTTTATTTTTTTGCTGAGTTGTATTCCATTGTTCAAAGTCTAACATATTCCATTGTTCAAAGATACCACAATTTATTTATCTATTCTTCTGGCTTGTCTCCAGCGTTTGACTATTACAAATAAATTTGCCATAGGCATGTAAAAAGCTTTTGTGGACATAAATTTTTATTTTTATTGTAGAAATATCCAGGAGACAAATTTCAAGTTTGTAGAATAGATGTTTAACCTGATAAGAAATGGTTAGACTGTTTTCCTAAGTGGTTGTCAAATATATACTCACAACAACAATGTATGAGATATCCAGTTTCTCCATAGTCTTGACAACAGTTGGGATTGTCAATACTTTAAAATTTATCATTCTGGTGGGTAGGTAGTCATAAATCATGTTTTTAATTCACATTTGCTTCATGACTAATAATGCTGAACATCTTTTCGTGGGTTCAGTGGCTTATTAGTCAGCTCAAGTTGTCATAACAAAACCATGGATTGGGTGACTTAAACAACAAATACTTAATTTCTCACCATTCTGGAGGCTGAAAGTCTGAGATAAAGGTGCCAGTCTGGTTGGGTTCTGGTGAGGACTCTCTTCTTGGCTTGCAAACAGCCATCTTCTCACAGTGTTCTTACAGTGGAGGGGACCAGGGCTGGGAGAGGGAGAGAGACAGGATGTTCTCCAACATGTCTTCTGATAAAGGCACTGACCTCAGCAGACCAGAGTCTTACCCTCATGACCTCACTAACCATATTACCTCCTAAATGTTTCATTTCCAACAGCCATCACATTGGGCATTAGGACTTCAAAGTACAAAGTTTGGAGTGACTACAAATATTCAGTCCATAACATTGCCTACTCTTATAAGTACTATAATGAACTGTCTATTCAAGTCTTGCTTGTTTTTGTATTGATTTGTCTGTCTGCTTCTTATATAATTGTAATAGCTATTTGTATATTTTAGAAAAAAATTCATCAGTCATATTTACTGCAAATACTTTCCTTTGCCTGAAGAGACAAACTCCAAAAAAAGTATTGCTAAGACTTATGTCAAACAAGTACTGTCAGTGTTTTATTTTGGAAATGATGGTTTCCAGCCTTACATTTAGGCCTTTAATTCATTTTGAATTTTTTTTATATGGTGTAAGAAAATGTTCTAATTTCATTAATTTACATGTAACTGTTCAGTTTTCCTGGCACCATTTACTGAAAAGACTATCTTTTCCTCATTGCATATTTTTGCCTTCTGTTCACAGATCAATTAACTATATGTATATGGGTCTATTTCTGAGCTCTCTATTGTGTTCCAATGATCTCTGTGTCTGTTTTTGGGTCAGTACTATACTGTTTAGATTACTGTAGCTCTATATTATAGGCTGAAATCAGGAAGCATAATATCTTTATGCTTTATCAACAATATCAGCATTGTTCTTTTCCCATCAAGATCACTTTAGCTGTTCACAGTCTTTTGTGGTTCCATAGAAATTTTAGAATTATTTGTTCTAGTTCTGTGAAGGATGTCATGGGTATTTTGATTGCATTAAACCAGTAGATTGCTTTGGGTAGTATGGACATTTTAACAATACTCCTTAAATTCATGAACATGGGATATCTTTCCATTTCTTTGTATTATCTTCAACATCCTTTGTCAATGTTTTACAGTGTTCAGAGTATAGACCTTTTATCTCCTTGTTTTAACATAGTATTGAAAGTCCTAGCAATAGCATTCAGACAAGAAAAAGAAATTAAAGGCATCCAAACTGGAAAGGAAGGAGTGAAACTGTCACTATTTGCAAATGACATGATACAGAAAATTCTAAAATCTCCATCAAAAAGCTATTAAAATTCATAAATGAATTAAGTAAGCCTGCAGGATACAAGCTTATACACATAACTGTTGTTCCTCTATATGCTAATAATGAACAGTAAGAAAGGGAAAGCAAGAAAACAGTCTTGTTTAAAATAGCTTCAGAAAGAATAAAATACCTAGGAATAAACTCAGCCTAAGCATTTTCTTTGGAGAAGGCAATGGGAACCCACTCCAGTACTCTTGCCTGGAAAATCCCACAGGCGGAGGAGCCTGGTAGGCTGCAGTCCATGGCGTCACTAAGAGTCGGACATGACTGAACAACTTTCCTTTCACTTTTCACTTTCATGCGTTGGAGAAGGAAATGGCAACCCACTCCAGTGTTCTTGCCTAGAGAATCCCAGGGACAGCAGAGCCTGGTGGGCTGTCATCTATGGGGTTGCACAGAGTCGGACACGAGTGAAGCAACTTAGCAGCAGCAGCAGCAAGCATTTTCTTAATGATATCTTTTCTAGAGGAGTAGTTTTAAATTTTATCACATACATTTAATCTTTCTTTTTTTTTCCTTTTAAAAGTAATGCTTTTGGGTCATATCTAAGAAACACTTGTTTATCCCAAGGTCATGGGATTGTCTTCCATTTCTTCTAGAAGTTTTAAATTTTTAGCTATTATGTTTAGATCTAGATCGTAATTTGAGTTAATTTTTGTATATGTCATGAAATAAGTACTGAATTTAATAAGTCAATGGATTTGACATAGAGGAGACATTCAATAAATGATAAATTCTAGAATTATTACTTTAAGCATTTAAGGATATTAAATGCTATTTGGTATTAATAGCTATATCAAACATTATTTGATATTAAATACTATTTGATAATTTTAAGGATATTAAATGCTATTTGCAGTTGAGCTATTTCAAATCCTAAAGATGATGCTGTCAAAGTGCTGCACTCAGTATGCCAGCAAATTTGGAAAACTTAGCAGTGGCCACAGGACTGGAAAAGGTCAGTTTTCATTCTGATCCCAAAGAAAGGCAATGCAAAAGAATAGTCAAACTACTGCACAATTGTACTCATCCCACACGCTAGGAAAGTAATGCTCAAAATTCTTCAAGCAAGACTTCAACAATACATGAACTGTGAACTTCCAGATGTTCAAGCTAGATTTAGAAAAGGCAGAGGAATCAGAGATCAGATTGCCAACATCCGTTGGATCATCGAAAAAGCAAGAGAGTTCCAGAAAAAATCTATTTCTGCTTTACTGACTATGCCAAAGTCTTTGACTGTGTGGACCACAACAAACTGTGGAAAATTCTTAAAGAGATGGGACTACCAGACCACCTGTTCTGCCTCCTGAGAAATCTGTATGCAGGTCAGGAAGCAACAGTTAGAGCTGGACATGGAACAACAGACTGGTTCCAAATAGGGAAAGGAGTACATCAAGGCTGTATATTGTCACCCTGCTTATTTAACTTATATGCAAAGTACATCATAAGAAACGCTGGGCTGGATAAAGCACAAACTGGAATCAAGATTGCCAGGAGAAATATCAATAACCTCAGATATGCAAATGACACCACCCTTATGGCAGAAAATGAAGAAGAACTAAAGAGTGAAAAAACTGGCTTAAAACTCAACATTCAGAAAACTAAGATCATGGCATCTGATCCCATCACTTCATGGGAAATAGATGGGGAAACAGTGGAAACAGTGGCAGAGTTTATTTTGGGGGGCTCCAAAATGACTGTAGATGGAGACTGCAGCCATTAAAGTAAAAGGCACTTGCTCCTTGGATGAAAAGCTATGACCATCCTAGACAGCATAAAAAAGCAGAGACATTACTTTGCCAACAAAGGTCCGTCTAGTTAAGGCTATGGTTTTTCCAATAGTCATGTATGGATATGAGAGTTGGACAGTGAAGAAAGCTGAGCTCCGAAGAATTGATGTTTTTGAACTGTGGTGTTGGAGAAGACACTTGAGAGTCCCTTGGCTTGCAAAGAGACCCAACCAGTCCCTCCTAAAGGAAATTAGTCCTGAATATTCATTGGAAGGACTGATGCTGAAGCTGAAACTCCAATACTTTGGCCTCCTGATGCGAAGAACTGGCTCTTTGGAAAAGAGCCTGATGCTGGGAAAGATTGAAGATAGGAGGAGAAAGGGAAGTCCGAGAATGAGATAGTTGGATGGCATCACCAACTCAATGGACATGAGCTTGAGTAAACTCCAGGAGTTGGTGATGGACAGGGAGGCCTGGAGTGCTACAGTCCATTGGGTTGCAAAGAATTGGACACGACTGATTGACTGAACTGAACTGAATGATATTAAAAGCCATAGATGCCCATTTACTGCAAAAGACTAGGAAGATTTACATACACTAAGGGGAGAAGAGCACAATGGGGCCCTCAACAAAGCAAAGAGTGTTCTCTTTGCAAGAAGCCTGTCTAATTGGCAGAGTTGGTGGCTAGAGTGACTCTCTTAGGTTTCCACTAAATTCTCCTGGCTCACCCCCAAGAGAGCCTGCAAAGAGTTCCCATACAGAAGGGCTCAGTTCTCCTCATCTCTCTCTGCCCAAGGCCATTCTCTGACTTTATCAACCTAAGCTAGAAAGTCTCAGAAGGAAGGGAACAACTCAGGATCAACCCTCAACACAAGAGGGGCCAGAGTTGGTGGATACATGCCCCAGATGCTACATCCTCCAAGGGACAATTTTCAGTTGTGTTTTCCATAGCAATCCAGAGGGTCCCCAGCAGGATGGGGCCCTACAGAGGTGTTCTGTTCCTCACATCCTTTATTGGCTTTCTTCCCTTTCCTCTCTCACTTTCCGGGCTCCCTCTGTGTGCTTTCTGGGATCCACTCCCAAATAATCTACTTAGACCAAAATTCTTTTCTGATGGTCTGTGTTTGAGCAATCTCAACTAAAACATAGGATGATCTCAGAAATGCAATGCTCTGGACACGTATGAGTGCTTCCAATGAAAGGCAACCCTCTCTGGAGAAAGAAATAGAGGAAGGAGAGACTAACTGATTCCAAATCAAGGACTGAGAGTAGAAATAAAGCAGAGAGATAGTCACTCATGGTACTTTTTGTTCCCAAACCCTCCGTGGTATCACACCCTTCTGGAAAGTTCTTAGCCAAGTGTTTCGAGGTCCTTGGCAAAACACCTTGCTCAAGGTAGCAGTCTCACAGTATAGTGGAGTAATGTCTGGGTTGTGCCTGCTTCTTTTCCACAAGCCACAAGCCATAAACCAGAGGAGAGTGGACATCATCTCAAGTATAACAATTCTGCAATACAGACAGTTTTCTTTGAAAGGGCTCTACAAACACATTTCTCTCACTTGGGAACTTCAATAGAAGATAATTACTCTTTTCTGCCTCATAATATATATTAAAAATGTTCAAATGTGGCTTACCAGGGATTTCTGCCAAATATTTTTAGGCACCAGATCCAGCTTTACTTAATTTTATATGGCCTGCTTAGCCTATTACAAACTATCCTTTCATGCAGTATGAATTTGCTAAATAAGCTAAAATATATTCCTTTCTATTAAAACCCCAATTGAAAAAGCCTGCAAGGGGACTTTTACCCCCAGACCTATCTTATAAGGAGATAGTCACTGAAAAGAGATAGAAAACCTCTTGAGATGTTATATACTTTTCTAAGTTGTCATGACTACCCTGAAACAAAATCAAACATGACCATCACCTTCCAAGAAAGGCCACATACATAACAAGAAGGCTGTTTTCAGATAAACAATGTACTTGATTACCACCCGGGCACACAATATCTCAACCACTATGTCTCATGGCCTTTTCTGTTTTTATGAGTTTATGCCAACACTAGTAACAAGCACAAAAGCCTGTGCAAAACTCTGCATTAGTTGGAGTGTTTGTGTTGGCTTCCTTAAAATCGGCTGATTTCCAAATCTCATTCTCCACCCTACCTTAGTTATATTTATACTGTTGTGCAGAACAAACTGGGATCCGTATTTAAATGTGAAATGCTTTGTGACCATTTGTGCAAAGCTCTTTATCGGGGTCTCGCACATTAACGCCCTTCACAATTGACCCACAGGCCGATTGTTTCACACGCCATTTCCACGGGGCTGCTTTCACGCACTCCCAGCCCTGTTTTTACTTTTCTTAGCTTTCCTGGACAATCAAAAGGAAGTAGAACCCAGCCGGCTTGCTGAAAGCTGGAACTGCCCCTTGTCTCCTCCTACCTTCTGTCTCGGGTTTTGTTTTTCTGCTTCTTTTTTTTTTTTTTTTTCCATCATTTTTGGTAGTGGAGCCAGACTATATAGCTACAATCTCTTGATCCTCATGTCTGCTGCTTTTTCCCTTCTGGCTCAGAGTCAATTGAAGACTCACTGTGATCAGTCCCATGAAGCCAAACCCTGCCACCTTGATTTCAATGGAATTTTTCTCTCTGTTGTTGATTTATAAAAGCAATGCAAAGGGGTATATATGTGTGTAGTGGTGAGTGGGAGGTGGTAGGGCTGGGGGCAGGGTAGGGATAAAACCCCTCTTTCTTAAAGTAATGGAAACATCCCACTTAGGAAAAGTAAATGTTCTCATGCCTTTTTAATTTGGGGATTGCTTTGACTTACAGGTCACAGGGTTCCACACAATTTACTTCCCTCTTCCCAATTTTTTTTCTTTCTTTCTTTCTTTCTTTTTTTTTTTTTTTTTTGAAGAAAAGGGTTGCAGTCTGAACAAACTGAAGCAGAGTAGGCTTTGTGTGCCCAAGGTACTTTATTTGAAATAAGGTTTCATGAGGTGTTGGGGCTATTAATTTAGTCTCTCAACTTCAGTTTTCTGTAAAAGAGATTGATCTCTATTTATTGAGTGTTACTGTGGTTACAAGATACACTATGGACGTCTGTCTCATTTGATGGCTATGAAGACTTAATAAACTATCAGACATAAAGCACAGACTGCAGGGTCTGACAAGAGGTGAGTGTGCGGAAATGTTAATCATATCATCATAATGAAGCATGAATCATAGTGAGAGTTAAGAGGTCAAAGAACTAACAGTGAATGTCTCCACTATAGTTAATCTAATGATTAAGAGCCCAGGTTTTAGAGTTGAACACACCTACCTGCAAATTCCCACTTCACCATTTCCACATATGTGACCTTCAGCAAGTTATCTAAGTTCTTTAGGCCTCAGTGTCCCCGTCTGCAAATGGGGATGATAAGTTATCCCTCTTAAGTGATTGCTACAAAGATTTTACTTATATATGTAGTGGGCAGTTTTGCCTATCCACATACGCTTTATATATCAGTAGATGGTTGGTTGCTGTTTAGTCGCTAAGTTGTGTCCAACTCTTTTGTGACCCCATGGACTGTAGCCCACCAGACTCCCCTGTCCTTGGGATTTCCCAGGCAAGAATACTGGAGTGGGTTGCTATTTCCTTCTCCTGAGGAATCTTCCCAACCCAGGGATCAAACCTGAGTCTCCAGCATTGGCAGGCAGATTCTTTACCACTGAGCCACCTGAGAAGCTTCAGTATTTGGTGCTAAGTTGCTTCAGTCACATCAGACTCTGTTGGACTCTATGGACTGTAGCCTACCAGGCTCCTTTGTCCATGAGATTCTCTAGGCAAGAATACTGAAGCAGTCTGTTGTATCGTCCTCCAGAGGATCTTCCCAATCCAGAGATCGAACTCACATCTCTCATGTCTCCTGTATTGGCATGCAGATTCCTTATCACTAGTGCCACCTGGAAAGCCCTCAGTATATGGTAGATATTATTAATATTACTTACCTGTTTAATATACTTTTATTAAAAGAACATAATACAAGATTACCCCAAAGGGAAAATTTATATCTACTCATACATACACTTTAAAGATATAGATTATTTTCAGTCAATTGATTTATTGGTGAGGATATTCTTCAGTCCGAGGATATCTTTCAAACCAGGGTGCTTCCACGTGATGTAGAAGCTAAGCAGGATGGGAGCCAAACAGCTAAAGGAACTGATCTTGAGGTCACTTTTAGTGGGAGGAAGTTGGATGGAACATTAGTGATTGTCTAAAGAGCAATATCACATAGAAACCTGGAATGTCAGGTCCATGAATCAAGGCAAACTGGAAGTGGCCAAACAGGAGATGGCAAGAGTGAACGTTGACATTCTAGGAATCAGCGAACTAAAATGGACTGGAATGGGTGAATTTAACTCAGATGACCATTATATCTACTACTGCAGGCAGGAATCCCTCAGAAGAAATGGAGCAGCTATCATAGTCAACAAAAGAGTCCGAAATGCAGTACTTGGATGCAATCTCAAAAATGACAGAATGATCTCTGTTCGTTTCCAAGGCAAACCATTCAATATCACAGTAATCCAAGTTTATGCCCCAACCAGTAATGCTGAAGAAGCTGAAGTTGAACAGTTCTATGAAAATCTATGAGACCTTTTAGAACTAACACCCAAAAAAGTTGTTCTTTTCATTATAGGGGACTGGAATGCAAAAGTAGGAAGTCAAGAAATAACTGGAGTAACAGGCAAATTTGGCATTGGAAAATGGAACGAAGCAGGGCAAGGGCTAATACTGTTTTGCCAAAAACGCACTGGTCATAGCAAACACCCTCTTCCAACAACACAAGAGAAGACTCTACACATGGACATCACCAAATGGTCAACACCAAAATCGGACTGATTATATTCTTTGCAGCCAAAGATGGAGAAGCTCTATATAGTCAGCAAAAACAAGACTGGGAGCTGACTGTGGCTCAGATCATGAACTCATTATTGCCAAATTCAGACTTAAATTGAAGAAAGTAGGGAAAACCACTAGACCATTCAGGTATGACCTAAATCAAATCTCTTATGATTATACAGTGGAAGTGTGAAATAGATTTAAGGGCATAGATCTGTAGTGCCTGATGAACTATGGAGAGAGGTTCATGACATTGTACAGGAGACAGGGATCAAGACCATCCCCATGGAAAAGAAATGCAAAAAAGCAAAATGGCTGTCTGGGGAAGCCTTACAAATAGCTGTGAAAAGAAGAGAAGTGAAAAGCAAAGGAGAAAAGGAAAGATATAAGCATCTGAATGCAGAGTTCCAAAGAATAGCAAGAAGAGATAAGAAAGCCTTCCTCAGTGATCAATGCAAAGAAATAGAGGAAAACAATAGAATGGGAACAACTAGAGATCTCTTCAAGAAAATTAGAGATACCAAAGATGGGCTTGATAAAGGACAGAAATGGTATGGACCTAACAGAAGCAGAAGATATTAAGAAGAGGTGGCAAGAATACACAGAAGAACTGTAAAAAATAGAGCTTCACCACCCAGATAATCATGATGGTGTGATCACTCACCTAGGGCCAGACATCCAGAAATGTGAAGTCAAGTGGGCTTTAGAAAGCATCACTATGAACAAAGCTAGTGGAGGTGATGGAATTCCAGTTGAGCTATTTCAAATCCTGAAAGATGATGCTGTGAAAGTGCTGCACTCAATATACCAGCAAATTTGGAAAACTCAGCAGTGGCCACAGGACTGGAACAGGTCAGTTTTAATTCCAATTCCAAAGAAAGGCAATGCAAAATAATGCTCAAACTACCGCACAATTGCACTCATCTCACATGCTAGTAAAGTAATGCTCAAAATTCTCCAAGCCAGGCTTCAGCAATATGTGAACCATGAACTTCTAGATGTTCAAGCTGGTTTTAGAAAAGGCAGAGGAACCAGAGATCAAATTGCCAACATTCGCTGGATCATCAAAAAAGCAAGAGAATTCCAGAAGTACATCTATTTCTGCTTTATTGACTATGCCAAAGCCTTTGACTGTGTGGATCACAACAAACTGTGGGAAATTCTGAAAGAGATGGGAATACCAGACCACCTGACCTGCCTCTTGAGAAACCTATATGCAGGTCAGGAAGCAACAGTTAGAACTGGACATGGAACAACAGACTGGTTCCAAATAGGAAAAGGAGTACGTGAAGGCTGTATATTGTCACCCTGCTTATTTAACTTCTATGCAGAGTACATCATGAGAAACACTGGGCTGGAAGAAGCACAAGCTGGAATCAAGATTGCCAAGAGAAATATCAATAACCTCAGATATGCAGATGACACCACCCTTATGGCAGAAAGTGAAGAGGAACTAAAAAGCCTCTTGATGAAAGTAAAAGAGAAGACTGAACAAGTTGGCTTAAAGCTCAACATTTAGAAAACTAAGATCATGGCATCTGGTCCCATCACTTCATGGCAGATAGATAGGGAAACAGTGGAAACAGTGTCAGACTGTATTTTGGGGGGCTCCAAAATCACTGCAGATGGTGATTGCAGCGATGAAATTAAAAGATGCTTACTCCTTGGAAGGATAGTTATGACCAACTTAGCATATTAAAAAGCACAGACATTACTTTGCCAACAAAGGTCCATCTAGTCAAGGCTATGGTTTTTCTAGTGGTCATGTACGGATGTGAGAGTTGGACTGTGAATAAAGCTGAATACCAGAGAATTGATGCTTTTGAACTGTGGTGTTGGAGAATACTCCTAGAGTCCCATGGACTGCAAGGAGATCCAACCTGGAAAAAGATCAGTCCTGGGTATTCTTTGGAAGAAATGATGCTAAAGCTGAAACTCCAGTACTTTGGCCACCTCATGTGAAGAGTTGACTCATTGGAAAAGACTCTGATGCTGGGAGGGATTGGGGACAAGAGGAAAGGGGGACGACAGAGGATGAGATGGCTGGATGGCATCACTGACTCGATGGTAGAGAGTTTGAATGATCTCCAGGAGTTGGTGATGGACAGGGAGGCCTGGAGTGCTGCAATCATGGGGTTGCAAAGAATCGGACATGACTGAGCGACTGAACTCAATCCTGCAGCCATTATAATGGCTTAACACAAATATGGTTCTTCACTGCTCCTTTCATAGTTCAACACAAGTCCACAGAGAGGGTCTGCCTCCAGTCATTCAGTGGCTGGGTCCTCCTGTCAGCTGGCTTTACCTCCGTCAAATTATTCCCACTCATCCAGAAGAATAAGAAAGAAAGGATATTGGGGTATGATACAAGACATTTTAGAAGTCTGTCCTGATATGGAATATGTCACTTCTGCCTGTATTCCCTTGGCTAGAGTTCAGTTAATGTTGCCATCTGCTTTGCAAAGACTTGGACACCACTGAGCAACTTTTTCTCACTCACTCACTTCAAGACATACTAAGAACTGTCCTCTGGGTGTCCAGAGATTTGCATATCACATGGCAGTGTCTTTGCCTCAGGTAGGTATGAGGAACTCACTTTATCATCATCTATCAATCTAATTTAAACTAAGCTATGATTACTCTTGGAGAAGGCAATGGCAACGCACTCCAGTACTCTTGCCTGGAGAATCCCAGGGACAGGGGAGCCTGGTGGGCTTCCGTCTATGAGGTCGCACAGAGTCGGACACGACTGAAGCGACTTAGCAGCAGCAGCAGCAGCATGATTACTCTTTACTTGACTGGGCTGCACTGGGTAAGGAAGATCTCTTTCAGAAGGAAATGGCAACTCACTCCAATAGTCTTACCAGGAGAATCAAGGCAGAAATACCAGGATAGAGGAGCCTGGTGGGCTATAGTCCATGGGTCACAAAAGTCAGGTATGACTTAGTGACTAAACAACAACAACAAAAATAACAACTTCATTATTTAAAGCTGAAAATGATTGAACATGGACTAAAAGAAGGATTTTCATTTACAAGTATATACTTCAATAATATGTTCAATAAGCCTTATGGTACATTTGGCATTTTTTAAGAAATATACTTGGTGGCTCAGCTAGTGAAGCATCCATTTGCCATTGCAGGAGACACTAGAAATGTGGGTTTGATCCCTGAGTAGGGAAGATACCCTGGAGAAGGAAATGGCAACCCACTCCAATATTCTTGCCTGGAAAATTCGATGGACAGAGGAACTTGGTGGGCTAAAGTCCATGGGCTTGCAAAGAGTCAGACATGACTGAGCGTGCGCGTACACACACAGACATTCTATTGAGTTCCAAAGATTCTGTCTTGGTCTTTGTATTAGTCAAGGATCTTCAGAGAAACAGAACCAATAAAACATGTATATAGGAAGAAAAAAGAGCTTTATTTTCAGTAATTGGTGCATGCTACTGTAAGGGCTGGCAAGTTCAAACCCTGTAGCACAGACCAGAAGATGGGAGAGTGAGGGAAGAGTTGATGTTTCTGCCTTGATTCTGAAATTGATCTGGAGGCTGAATTCTTTGCTCCTCAGGGGTACCTGTCTTTCCTATTAAGGGCTTCAAAGGACTGAACGAGGCCCACCTACATTGTAGCTGGCAATCTGCTTTACTTAAAATCTTCTGATTTAAATGTTAAACACTTCTAAAAATTACCTTCACAGTAACATCTAGACTGATGTTTGTCTAAAACTGAGATACCCTTGTGTAGCCAAGTTGACTTATTAAAACTCACCACACAATCTTCTAGTCAAAATGATAAAATGTTATAAAGTCATTAAAATAAAATATTTTAATTTCCCCAAATGAGATACTCTAATGATATCCAATAAAACCTTTCAGGAGTTTTCAATTAAATTACATGTCTAAGAAACTTATAAATGTCTACTTATATCTCAGATCAAGCTGCTAGGAGATATTCAACCTGGTGCTCTGTGATGACCTAGAGGGGTAGGATGGGGTGGGGGTGGATGGGGGTAGGTTCGGTGGAGGTGGAGTGGAATGTGTATACTTGTGGCTGATTCGTATTGTTGCATGTCAGAAGCCAACACAATGTATGTCAGAAGCAAACACAATATTGTAAAGCAATTATCTTCCAATTAAACATAAATTTGAAAAGACTAAAAAAATAGAATAAAATAAACTAATTAAGGGACAACAGCTACAAACTGCCATGAAAATGCCTTATTCAGGCTGAATATTTTATTCTCTCAAAGGATGATCATGTGATTTGTGGCCCAATCTGGGAAAATCGTGCGAATGATAAAAGGTGGTAAAGTAAAATAAAATAATAATTTAAAATATTTTTAAATTAACCAACATAATGATCTTAATTTACTAGTAGAACTATAAAGTTGTTCTGGCTAAAACTATTTTTTTAATGGCATTTAAAAAATGAACATAGAATAAAAATTCTCCATATATATTAAATTTTTAACATTTCTAATAATCTGAATGTTAAAAAACAAGAAAACAAACTTCCTAGGTACTTATTTATATGCATTAGTCTCTTTATACTATAATGTTTTTTAACATTCTCTCATAATTTTCCTTGTTTTCATAAAATACCTGAGATCTGTTTTCCAAATTGCATGATTAAAATATGTGAAACTTTGTAATTGTTTAAGGAGACAACCTCTTCACATTCACTGTGCTGTCTGCCAAGCTCAAAGTAAATTCTGTTAAATAAAGGCTGTCTTAGTTTGCTTAGGCTACAATACCAAAACAACACAGACAACAGAAATTTATTTATCTCTGGGAAATACAAGATCAAGGTACCAGCTGATTCTGCCATTTCTGATGAGAGTTGTTTAGCTGGCTTGTAGGACTAGAGTAGAGGGAGACAGAGAGAGACAGCTCTCTGGTGTCACCTCCTCTAAGGACTTTAATATTATTGGATCAGGGTCCCAACTTTACAATCTCATTTAACTTTAATATAGGGCCTTTCTCCAAATGCGGTCACATTGGAGAATACCGCCCAACACACAAACTGAAGGCAGAGGGGAGGGGAAAAGGTCACTACTAAAGACCATTGTCAATGCTACTTCTTATTGAAATTTATAAATATTTCAACCCCAGAAATAATTTATTGACTTTTTATCTGTCTTCAGAGTACTTTTCTTAGGCAAATGTTTTCTACAAACAAAACTATTCAAAGAAACATAATTTTATTTGTGATCTTTTTGAATGTTATGGCAAACTTAGATGCTATGGAATCATAGACCTTCTCGATTTCATTTTATTCCAGTATATAGAATACAATTTGATTTACCAGTTAAAAATAGGAGGTCTACCAATAGCTTCTTCTCACAAGAGTTTTTCCATAGCATAAGTTATAGCTTCAAATGGAAATCTTGTATACCATTTGAGTTTGCCTTATTTAATGTATAATAAGTAGAAATAAATGTGAATGTTTTCTTTTCTGCAAGCTTTGTTGTCAATAACTTCAGGTTTGAAAGCTTCAACCATTGTAATTTTCTCGACACTCCATTCATTGAATCATTTGATTTAAAGATTTCCAGTTGGTTTGGAAAAAGACACAAACAAAATGAGCAACTTCATTTACAAAAGGTAGTTTACTTTCACTGGAATGAACATGCAAAATCTTGACTTCAATTATGTGAACTGGGTGAGAAAAGAAACAAACAAACCATTAACAGAACCACGTTCACTAGTCTCCTATCATGCAAGCTGCCCCCTGGGCCAGGGAACAGCTGGCTGGGATACCGAGTGTCCAACAGAATGAGAGCCTTGAGTTCTTCTCCCTCCACCAAATTCAGGGCAAGTGAGTCCACTGTAGTCATTCCTGCCTGAATGCATAGCGCACGCTGTCCTGCTAAGGGAGATACTGATTTTGACGCATCTGGGAAAAGTTAGGGGAAAGAAAACATGTCCTCTGTGCCTTTTAGATTGGACTGCCTATTGAAGTGAGAGAACCCTGTTGACTCCACATGCGTCTCACACATGGTTAGGAAAGCATGGGAGAAGTCAAAGTATAATGTGGAGGTCTTCTGAGTCTATTTCCAATTATTTTAATTCAAACATTGACAATAATCCTTTGCTTAAAAAATAATCAGGGACATATGCTAACCTCAATGGATGACAGAACAAGTATCAACCAGGAATGTCCCAGCAAACCAGTACATTTGGAATATACAGTCCCATTTTTGTGCTCCTTCACAGTTATAAATTCCTCAGCGCTCTCCCCATGAAGATAAGTCATGTATCCATCCATCTTTCAGGTCCTCCAAATGGGATCTGCTTAGCAGACAGGAATTCACCGTGTCGTGAAATCTCAATGCTCCAGCCTCAGAAAGGACCCTTCACTGCCCTCTTTTCAAGGTTGGTTTCCCCCAAAATGCCAAGAGAGAGATGAAAACACAAAAATAGCCTAAAACCTTCTAGAGTCTCCTAGTTTGGAAAAATGAGTCAGTGAAGGGTAACACATGTGCTGTTAACACTCGTGAAGCCTGAGGGTATAGGGTAGCCATGAGGGCAGGCACATAGTTTTAATCCCTCCCTATATTCCACTTTCACTTTGGAATTCTGGGGTGGGCAAAGCCACCTGTTCAGCAAAATTAGGAGATACAATTGTTTCACACAATTCCAAAAGCTCAGATCAGCTAGCTTTAGAACAAATTAATGAAAGTCATCTTTCTATTCCAGAGAACAAATCCTGGTGTCTATTTCAAGAGCTAGTTTAGAGTGAAGAGAGAAACAGTTTCAAGAAAAAGATGTAAAGCAAGCATGCAATTTGTTGTAGCTTCCATCTGCAGTTTTTTCCCTAAGTTCCCTCTTCTAACAGTCTTCACAGCTAAATCATAATCTGCACTGAATTAAGATATTCCTTATTATCAACGCTGTTACCAGGAAAAAAGGAGATTTCACCAAATCACTAATTTGCATATCTGTTCACTCAAATGTTCATTCAACACTTATTTGTCAAATACCTTAGGAGACAAATGTCACCTCAGGTTCCATATTAGCCACAATATTTTCCAGAAGAGAACCCAATTAAGGCTGTGGGATGTTTTTGGATATCACCAAATGGATATTCATGATGTTTAACAATGGTAGAACATGGGCAGCAGCCAGTCAGGATGACACCCTTCTATAGACTGAGTATTTGTGTCCCCTCAAATTCTAACACTGAAACCTAATTCCTAACATGATGGTATCAGGAGGTGGACCTTTGATAGGTGATCAGGTCATAAGGATGGAGCCCTCATGAAAGGGATTAGTGGCAAAGAGGCTCTGCAAGCTCCCTCCCTCCTTCCACCATGTGGCAACACAGTGAGAAGACAGCAGCCTATGAACAATGAAGCTGGTCCTCACCAGACACTGAATCTGCAAGCCCCTTAGTCTGCAAGCCCATCTTCCAGAATTGTGAGAAATAAATATTTGCAGTTCAAGCACTCAGGCCATGGCATTTTTGTGTTAGCACCCAGCGCAGACTAAGACAACACCCCCACTCAACCAATAAGAAAGGGTGAAGCCAAAGAATACAACATGGCCGCTCTATATTTACTAACTGAAGACAGCCCTGGAGCAGCCTTAATTTCTGAGAATCGCAAAGACATTCATTTCAATGACAAATGCTTCTAAATGGTGTGTAAAAGCAGCAGTATGAAAAATTATCTTGTGTTACTTTCTGAAGAACTTAGGGAAAAAATTATAAAATATGTTTATCCACTTTCATTTCATTGTGTCATATGAAGTGAAAACTAGAGAAGTTACTGGGTGCTTACTACATGTAAACCTGCTACCCATGCCTTACTTTTATCATCTCTAATTCTCACTTGTAAGAACGTATAAGTAAGAATTACTAAACCTACTTTGTCAAAGAGAAAGTAATTTCCAAGAGACTCTCTGTTTTACTGAGGTCACATATTTAGCTTATTATGGTGGTGGGTTCAAAACCAGGTTGGTGAAGCTTAGGTCATCTCCCCTTCAACCTAACTTTCTTATGGGAACTAACTTCTCCCACAGTCTTCTCTCCTAGGAGGAGTATGAAATTGACCAGCCCTCCCCTACTCAAGGAGCAGACACACGATGTAAGCAAGGTTTGGTGAATTGTAGAAATGGTCATAACTGTTCCCCATGACCTCCCTTGTATCCATACTATTATGCTGTATGAATTTTTCAGCTGCTCTCATCAAGAGCTGGAATTTTTTACTCCAAGCATTGAATCTGGACTGAACTTGAGACTTGCTTTCACAAACAGAATGCGGCAGAAACGACACTGAAAATTCTGAGCATGTGCCTTCAGAGACCTTGAATACATCTACTCCACCCTTGCATTCTCACTCAACTGTGAACTAACTAACTCTTGCCATCCTGATGGAGGATAAGAGCCCATATTAAGCATAAATAAGCTGTATTGGAGGGACCAGCCCTTAACCAACAACAGAGCGAAAGGAAGATGTGACTGTATAAGTGAACCAGGCTAAGATCAGCTGGGCCTGATCCATCTCTACAGAGAAGTTCAGCAGAACCCAGCCCAAACTGTCAACTTACAAAATCATGAATCGCACACATGTTGTTTTAAGCCATAAAACTTTGGAGTGGTTTGTTACACAGTAAAACCTAGCCAATACATGAGGATGGAAAAGACCCATGGAAAATCCCTGAGAGGGCCCATGTGGAGATTTTTAACTACCTCTTGCAGGCTAGCTCCCTAGATCTTCTCTGATTCTTGCTCTTTCTGAGCCTAATTCTCTAACATCATCATTGATATCATGAGCTACCTGTATCCTTATGACAAGCTCCTTTGGCTTACATTTGTCAATCCCCACATCTCTAACTTATCTTAAAGCTTTTGTCCAAACTCTTCACTTTGCTGCTGAAAAACTAAGACCAGAGAGGAAATCTAGTTACCTGCCCCAAATCATGCATCTACTCTTGGGAACAATTTAAATAACATAACATAGACAATAGGCCATCATGATCATACAAAGCCACCAGCCTAGTCATGACATGAACCAATCTGGTATCAGCAAAGTACAGAGACTAGCTGCTGCAAAGGGTTCACACAGTGTTTTAAATGTCATGCCTCTCACAGGCAAGCTATGAGTTTTAATGGCTTATTCATGAACTCAAACTCCTTCTAGATTGCAGTTCCACCCTTCTCTAAGTCCTAGGATTCTCAATACTCAGCCAGAACATGGGAAGGAAAAAAAAAAAAGGTCCTTGAGAGGGTTTTATGAGCCAGGCCTGGAAGCAGCACCTGCCATCTTCCTCATATGCCACAGGACAGAGCCCAGGCACATGACCACATCAAGCTGTAAAGGAAATGTGGTCCAGCTATGTCCCAAGGACTATGTGAGAGCGCAGATAGTGGCAGATTTGTGCCACAGACTCTTGGCTGATTTTATAGAGAATCACACCATTAAGATTAAGCCCTTTCTGTGCCTTAAAAAAAAATCATTCCATTCCAAAAAGTGACCAATAAAAGAATAAATCCATTTTCTATTTATTCAATTAAAAAAATAATTTAAAATGTTGTTCATGCAACTGAGTATTCAGAATCTGAAATTCTTACACTCACTGCAGCTTTCTGAAGCAAAAGTTTTGCTAAAGATGGGAAACCTTGTTCAGAACACACTATTACTCTGCCATAATATTCTCTACTCTTTCCATTTCTTCCAAAAAAGAATCCTGGGATTAGGGGCATGAATTTTACAAGTAATCATTTGCTTTCCTTTGTTTAATCAATGGCACATTTAGCAGTTTACCAACCACTGGATTACTCTTAAAATTTTGGCATCATATTTGATCACTCAGATACAATTAAGGGAAAAAAAAAATTTCTCTGCTCCTCACCTCCCCAGATTTATTTTTCCCTTCCAATTTCATAAGAAAGTCCTCAGGAAAAATAGATCCACAAAAAGTATCAAATTAATAGATGAGCTGAGCCTACATTCTTCTTTTCCCATGATGCCTTCTAAATACCAAAAAAAGACTAGACAGAAGGCGAGACCCATCCATCTACATTCCAAGACACGCTCCAGTTACCCAATCACTGCAGAGGGTTGCCAGGATGCACAGCCCATGCTTTGGACTAGAATCCAACAGTTTTCAATATATTCCAGTTACTGAGTGGATACTGAAGACTCCAACCAGCCATTAAGCAGCCAATGGGCTTTTCTGAAGAATCTGCACAGAGGGCACTGTGGCATCTTAAGTGGCCATGCTTTGAGCCACAGAGTATGCCTCCAAACAGCTGAGATTACTAAACAAAGCCCTGGAATGCATACACTCTCATTCACTGTTTTCACATTTCTCTGTTTCCAAAATGTTTGGCCACCTTTTTTCCCTTTGCCTCAACCCCAAGCCCCCTAGCTCTTTCTTAAGGACAGAGAAAAAATCTAATTCTCATAAAATGAATGGTTTGCAAAATATGTTAAGCATTTAGAGATTTATTAGAAACAGTTTTAGTTCCTCATTAATCTAAAGCAAATTATTATTGATTTACAACAGACAGCTCATCTGATATCCTTTAGACAGTCATAAAAAAATAGTCTGAGCATTAAAAGTGGTTGATGTCTTCCTGGCAATATCAACTAAAGTCAGTCAATGATGGCCCTTTCCAACTGGATGAAAAATAGCCCATTCTTACTGTGTGCTCTGCTCACTTTTGCACAAGTATTCCAAATAACCTGTGCTTATATGCATTTATTTTCACATTTTGTTCATTTATTAGAGCTTGAGATACCTCATTCACACCAGAGTGATTTTCAGAGTGAGAAAGAAATACTTGCTAAGACTACCATGTCTTTACACCAGACATGTTTTACTATAGCAAATTTTTACTAAAACTTGTGCGGGTTTTTCCCACCTTTAGGCAATCTCAATGATAATAAGTTGAAGCCTGCCTTGGACTTGCTGGCTAGGAGTATCAACTCTTTAGTCAAATTGCAAAGTTTGGGTGCTGGTTTTGCGACTTGAGCAATTTACCTGCTCTTGGTAAACCTCAGTTTTCTCCTCTGCAAAATGGGAATGTCAAGAGCAACTGCATCAAGGGTGAGATTTAGATGAAGTTTATAATTGTTTCATAGCACCAGGCATATAGAGGTCTCTCTATTAATATAAGTTATTGGCACAAGATCAACACTATTAATAGGCAATTATGAACAGCTTTGCCCACTCGCTGCTTGCTAAAGAAAACTGCACTTTGCCTGCTTAATTGCTTCCTTTGGTCCTCCCAGAAGAGCCCAGCTTTGTCAGACTAGAGCAAAGGAAAAACAAAAAGGATGCAGGCCAAGATATGTTCAAGAGATTAAATAAGAGGCCCTGAGGAGAAAGGCAAGTCTGTGGTATGCAAGGAGATGCTTTGAACTGTGGTATTGGAGAAGACTCTTGAGAGTCCCTTGGACTGCAAGGAGATCCAACCAGTCTATCCTAAAGGAGATCAGTCCTGGGTGTTCATTGGAAAGACTAATGTTGAAGCTGAAACTCCAATAGTTTGGCCACCTGATGCGAAGAGCTGACTCATTTGAAAAGAACCTGATGCTGGGAAAGACTGAAGGCAGGAGGAGAAGGGAATGACAGAGGATGAGATGGTTGGATGGCATCACTGACTCAATGTACATGGGTTTGGATGGACTCTGGGAGTTGGTGACGGACAGGGAGGCCTGGCGTGCTGTGGTTCATGGGGTCACAAAGAGACACAACTGAGTGACTGAACTGAACTGCTGGGGGAGATTGAGCGAGGGAGGAGAAGGGAACAATAGAGGATGAGATGGTTGGATGGCATCACCAACTCAATGTACATGGGTTTGGATAGACTCTGGAAGTTGGTGACAGACAGGGAGGTCTGGCGTGCTGTGGTTCATGGTGTCACAAAGAGTCGGACACAACTGAGTGACTGAACTGAACTGAACTGATGCTGGGAAAGACTGAAGGAGGAAGGAGAAGGGGATGACAGAGGATGAGATGGTTGGATGGCATCACCGACTCAATGGACATGAGTTTGAGTAAACTCCAGGAGTTGGTGATAGACAGGGAGGTTTGGCGTGCCGCAGTCCATGGGGTTGCAAAGAGTTGGACACAACTGAGTGACTGAACTGAACTAATAGGGAGATATGAATTTATTGTTTTATGATATGTTCTTATGTTATTCACAGTATCAAAAAAGGACTTGACTATTTCTAAATTTTGAGGGGGATGCTGAACTGTGTGTGTATGTTGGGGGGGATGTGTTGTGTGTGTGTGTGTGTGTGCTTAACTATTATCTTCATTAGACGGGACCACTCAAGTTACAGAATTATACATTATTACTACTTCTTCTATCATTACTATTCTCTGAGTGTTATTATATGCTCTTTTTTTCAACTGGCTGTCCTGCCCTTAATTAAGAATCTGCTTTCCATTTCCCCTAAAGTCAGGAACAAGACAAGGGTGCCCAGTCTCACCACTACTACTCAACAGTTTTGGAAGTTTTAACCATAGCAATCAGAGAATAAAAAGAAATAAAAGGAATCCAGATTGGAAAAGAAGATGTAAAACTCACTGTTTGCAGATGACATGATCTTCTACATAGAAAACCCTAAAGACACCACCAGAAAATTACTAGAGCTAATCAATGAATATAGTAGAGTTGCAGGATATAAAATTAACACACAGAAAACCCTCACATTCCTATACTTTAACAATGAGAAAACAGAAAGAGAAATTAAAGAAACAATTCCATTTCCCATTGCAATGAAAAGAATAAAATTCTTAGGAATAAATCTACCTAAAGAAACAAAAGACCTATATATAGAAAACTATAAAAGCTGATGACAGAAATCAAAAATGACACAAATAGATAGAGAAATATACCATGTTCATGGATTGGAAGAATCAATATAGTGAAAATGAGTACATTACCCAAAGCCATCTATAGATTCAGTGCAATCCCTATCAAGCTACCAATAGCATTTTTCAGAGAACTAGAACAAATAATTTCACAATTTGTATGGAAATTCAAAAAACCTCAAATAGCCAAAGCAATCTTGAGAAAGAAGAATGCAACTGGAGGAATCAACCTGCCTGACTTCAGGCTCTACCACAAAGCTACAGTCATCAAGACAGTATGGTACTGGCACAAAGGCAGAAATATAGATCAATGAAACAAAATAGAAAGCCCAGAGATAAACCCACGCACCTATGGACACCTTATCTTTGACAAAGTAGGCAAGAATATACAATGGAGAAAAAATCTCTTTAACAAGTGGTGCTGGGAAAACTGATCAACCACCTGTAAAAGAATTAAACTAGAACACTTTCTAACACCATACACAAAAATAAACTCAAAATGGATTAAAGATCTAAATGTAAGACCAGAAACTATAAAACTCTTAGAGGAAAACATAGGCAAAACACTTTCTGACATAAATCACAGCAGGATCCTCTATGACCCTTGTCCCAGAATAATGGAAATAAAAGCAAAAATAAACAAATTGGACCTAACTAAACTTAAAAGCTTTTGCACAACAAAGGAAACTATAAAGAAGGTGAAAAGACAGTCTTCAGAATGGAAGTAAATAATAGCAAATGAAGCAACTGATGACAAAGAATTAATCTCCAAAATATACAAGCAGCTCATGCAGCTCAATACCAGAAAAATAAATGACCTAATCAAAAAATGGGCCAAAGAACTATACAGACATTTCTTCAAAGGAGGCATTCAGATGGCTAACAAACACATGAAAAGATGCTCAACATCACTCATTATCAGAGAAATGCAAATCAAAACCACAATGAGGTACCATTTCACACCAGTCAGAATGGCTGCCATCAAAAACTCTACAAGCAATAAAAGCTGGAGAGGGAGTGGAGAAAAGGAAACACTCTTACACTGTTGGTGGGAATGCAAACCAGTACAGCCACTATGGAGAACAGTGTGGAGATTCCTTGAAAAACTGGAAATAGAACTGCCATACTACCCAGCAATTCCACTGCTGGGCATACACACTGAGGAAATCAGAATTGAAAGAGATACATGTATCCCAATGTTCATCGCAGCATTGTTTACAATCTCCAGGACATGGAAGCAACCTAGATGTCCATTGGCAGACAAATGGACAAGAAGGCTGTGGTACGTATACACAATGGAATATTACTCAGCCATTAAAAAGAACACATTTGAATCAGTTCTAATGAGGTGGGTGAAACTGGAGCCTATCATACAGAGTGAAGTAAGTCAGAAAGAAGACACCAATACAGTATATTAACACATTTTTATGGAATTTAGACAGATTAACACATTTTTATGGAATTTAGAAAGATGGTAATGCCTACATGCGAGACAGCAAAAGAGACACAGATATAAAGAACAAACTTTTGGACTCTGTGGGAGAAGGCAAGGGTGGGATGATTTGAGAGAACAGCATAGAAACATGTATATTACTATATGTGAAATAGATCACCAGTCCAGGTTCTATGCATGAGACAGGGTGCTCAGGGCTGGTGCACTGGGATGACTCTGAGAGATGGGATGGGGAGAGAGGTGGGAGAGGGGTTCAGAATGGGGAACACATGCACACCCATGGCTGATTCATGTCAGTGTATGGCAAAACCACTACAACTTTGTAAGGCAATTAGCCTCCAATTAAAATAAATTAATTAATTTTTTAAAAAAGAACCTGCTTTCACTTTAAAACATATCCCAATTTATACAACGAAATTTATGGTCAATCTCTTCTATTGCTGCTGTTGTCACTGCCTATTTTTTTTTTAATTACAATTGAAGTAATGAAAATTTTAAAATTTTATATAATTCTATGTACTCTTAGAAAAATATTTTTTCATAGATTCTAATAGAAAACAAATTCCTCAGATGATTTAAGCACCTCAAAACTCATTTGGCCCATAAATACCAACTTTTTGGTGAAAATGATTTTAGATACTATCTGACTCTAATTTATCCAACAAACCCATGCCTACACACAAATGACATCATCAAATATTCTTTCTACTTAAATGTCATTTCCTTTTTAGATCCTAAGAGGACAAAGTACCAAACTTGGGCTGCATCAGGTTTCTTATGTGGACACTTTATCCATAAGACCATGAAAATCTAATTTGATGTAAAAAAGCTTTTTACAGCCTTCAGATCTTCAGACACAATCAGACTGCCAGCAGTAGGAGCAGATATCTTCCCTAACCTTAATTACCCATCAACTTTATATTACTCACTTTACTGCTTTATTCTTTAAATATTCATCAAGAATTATAATAGGCATAAACTAGTCAGTTAGTCTACTAGTGAAAAAGCAAAAAGAATATTCTAAGTCACTATTAGTTGTACTTGCAAAGTGGATGACGACATGAAAGTTCTTCCTTCTTAAAAATATAGGCTTTGAAAAAATTCAAGAGGTAGTATTTACATTTTGTATGGAGCATCTTGGGATGCCAATTAAATACTGCTTATTGTCAGACACTTGAATTTAAAGATCTTTCTAGAACATATATGAAGCACAAAGAGAGGGCATTATATGATTAAAAAAGAGAGTAAGTCCACTGTGAATCTCTGACGGTAATTACAGTGAAATATTCATTGTTCTCTACTTGGAAATTGTTACAAAAACGTTTTTCAAAAATATTCCTTACAAAGGAAATAGCTTAGGATGTAATACAGACATGTTTTTCAAGCCAAATGGAAACATTTCTATCTTGGGGGAAGAACAGTGTAGGGATTAATATAAAAGCAGAAATAAGGCAGAAAGAATAAGCTTTTACTAAATGAGTTACCCCCAAGTTTTAGCTCCCTGGAGATGAATTTTTGCAGTTCTTTCTACTTTACAAGGTCTTCTCCATCTTCCTTGGATATCTGAACCACATTTCTCTCTCTCTCTCCCTCAGCCTCCTAAGTTTCCAAAATGTTTGCTCGGCTTTGTCCCACTAACACCACTCACTACCTTGGGAGTATATGTGGTCATGTAATCCCATAATCATATTCCTAGATGATATGTCAAAATTCATTTAAGTTGGACTTAGCACTCAGCATGATCTCACAAAGATGTCCATGAGAGGGGTCAATGATGATTTCATCGTCTAAGGATGAATGCACTAGCTTTTCAACCAGCAGAGCAGAGGCCCATTTCAATGACAAACAGAACCTCAAGGTCAAAATAAAAGTCTAAGAAACCAAGTACCTCTAAAATCTGAAAATAACTCATTTCATGGATGAGCACAGAACAAGAGACTTGGAAATGCTTCTTTGGCTGACACTGTCATGGAAAAACAAGAACTGGAGCATCACTTTCCTGAAGTTATGGTGAAATCCTTAGGGCAATGCACCAAAGTGAAAGCATTGTGTACAGAGCTGTGTGTGGGTGACTGAGAAAAGTTCCACGTTCTGAATTATACATGCTCTATTAAATATGATCAGATCTATTAAATACACTAATCTCTGTGTATATGTTTCCAATTCTGTGGTCACTTTTATCTCTGCTTCAACCATGCCCAACTGCTCTCCTTTTATGTCATTTCTAAGGAAGTTTCATTAATTTTTTCTTGGATACTACCATTTCATTGTCTACTAGTACACTGTTTTTATTTTTAGATTTATGACAACATTTGGAGGATAATTGCATTTTGCTAAGCTGCAGTTTTCATTGCAAAGTTTTTCTCTCTGTACTCTGTCTTGCAAAAACTTTCAAAATCATTCTTGGGCCACTGTCATAAACTCACATAAGTTACCCAACAATCTCTGCTATTGTTGCATTTTCTCCAGTTCAATTAAGAAGGGTAACTGATTCATTCATGCTAAATCTAGGAAAACAATGCAGAACTGGGGTTTAAGAATCTTTTTTTATTTTTTATTTTTCTGTAAAAGTATCTAGAGGGCTTCAAAAAGGAAATAGTTACGCATTTAGTTCAGTTCTCTTTTTTGCTTCCTGAAAGCTTACATGGCCAGATAAATACTGGAGAAAAGGAAAAATGTAGGTAATAAAAAGACAGCATCCAAGAGATAAAATGCTCAAGTGGTGTGGAAATATAGCTGCCTCGTATGTGAATTAGTATAAAATTCTAGGTACGTAGGAAACTCATCCTCAGGCTGGGTGGAGAAAAATAAAGTTTCAATAAGAAAAAATTATTGTCAAAAGAGAAAAAAATGTGGTACCACAGGGAACAGGGCACTAGGAAAATTGCTTGAGGGTGGAACCACATATGGCAGATGGACAAAGTTAGGTGGAGCCCTGAAATAAAGTGAAGTCTTTTTACCAGACTTGAGGATATGTAGATCTCATTGTTTTGTAAAACCCCAGGAATTTCTCCCACGACCCACGCCCTTCTCAGCAGTCAACATGGTACCAGGTTAAGATGCAGGTCTTTTCAGTTTCTTTGGACTTAGAAGCCTGACTATGGTTGAAATAGCAGTTTACAAACTTAGCCAATAACTTTCAGCTCTTGACACCCGCCCTGCAATGGAAATTAAGACAAAATAAATATTCTTTTCAGTAATTATTTTGATAGGGAAACTGGGCACCGGACCATGAAACTTTGCTGAAACTCCCAAACAAAGGTCAGATGTAAAACCAACACCCTGTTCTCAGTGAACTTTCTCCAAGTGATGCCTCTTCCGGAGGTTGAAAGAGAATTCTCAGACCAAATCAAGATTCCAAATAGTTGGGGTGACGGAAAAGAAACTTGAATATTTCTAACTCATGAACTTATAGAAAATCAGCAGTTCTAGCTGTTCATCATTTAGTACTTTCTACAATAACCTGTGCAGCTGCTCTTTAAAATATATAATTTTTGCAGGATCCAAGGACAACCATTACTTAAATCCCAAACCCTTGCAGAGCCAAATGATTCCATTCAATTAATTTCTGTAATGGAAACAGAAGCAAAAAGGAGTAAAATCTAAAAATCTCTGAGACTTACATGGCTGGCCTCAGGATGACCTACAATATAACCATGTGTTGGCATATTAAGATTGTCAGAATTCTTTTTTTTTTTTTTACATTTAAGGAGAATGTTGGTGTTAGAGCAGAGCTGTGGGTGCTTCTACTTGGCACCCCCAGGCTCTAGGAGGGTGGGGTTACAAACAGTTGAAAAACGTAAACCAAAAACCTTGAGTTTCCCAAGCAAACTCGAAAATGCACAGAGAGATAGATGTTTACTTAGCAAAGAATAAGCAACAGAATTTGAGACAGGCCTTCAGAACTTTAGAGAAAAGAGACCTGGCCCCAAAGCAGTGAAGTAACATAGAGTTTCTCTTCTTTTACTGCCCACCCTTTCCATCAGCTTCCATTCCTAGAAAGCAATTTCTAGTGCTCACAGACTCTCTTCAAAGATCTTAGGCAAGAATGGCTCAGTGTCCTTGAGCTGCACAGAAATATTCCTGTGGGTGCTTTTGGTCATCAGTTCCCTGGAAGTGTTAGGGGAAACGCTGACTGAAACAGCCCACCCTAGCCAGGCACCATGATAACCATCTGCATGAGCTATTTTACAACAGGATTTCCTGGTAAGGAACACGGAACTAACAAGCCACCACCAACCAGAAGAATTTGGGAAAGGTCAAAAGCAGACAGGAGATGCCAGTCCTTATGTCCTCTCAGAATCCTTCTCGCTAGAATCTACCTTAACTGCGCAATGCACATGCCACCAGGAAGGACCCTGAGTCACAGTGACTGGCCAGAGACAATCCGTATGTGAATCCCGCCACCATAAAACCCAAGACTGCGAGCCACGGCGCAGAGCAGTTCTCCTGGGCTCCCTTATTCTGCTGTTCTCCACCCGGGCACCCCTTCCTGCTTTGTCAGTGTGCATATCTCCTTGGACAGTCTCAAGTGTTAGACAAAAGCCTACTCTCAGGCCCTAGAAGAGGTTTCTCTTCTAAGAGAAGCAGAGCCTCAGATGAGGGTTCTTATGCAAGTGATACATGGAGGTAGGACTCAGAAGAAACCTGTGAGGAAGCAAGGAGAGCAAGATGGTTCACGGGGTGGGGGGAGTCAGACAAACATGTGTTTTCAAAAGTCTAGCCTCAGCTTGATCCCGCAGGGAGTTCTAGAGAGTGATGGCACGATGCAGCTGGTCAAGCCCGTTGGACAGGGGGCCACACCTGAAGTAGCCTACCAGCCCAGGGAAGGCATCTGGCTGAGCCAACTATAGGACCTGCTACAATACACGTGGCCATCGTATAAGCACGGAACATCTTCCAAGACAATTAGTGTCACTCAATGTTTGTTATTTTTTCCTGTGGACAAAAAATATTAAACTTTTACTTTATGTTAGGGCCAAAGGATACATATTTTAAAGATAAAACAAGAGGTTTTCAATACCAAACTAACCATGTCACATATATCATCAGATTTTTACAGTCTCTTCTAGTGGAAATATTTGCAGTCTGTCCAGCATCTGTTCAATGGAAATGCCTGGGGAGGGTAGGTAGATCCCACTCCCAGGTTTCAGAATACTCTTGTCTCTAGTGACTGATTGAGTCAAAGCAACATGACCCAAACAGAGGCATTGGGATTTTTCTCTGGGAGTTTTAATGGAAATATAATGAAAACATTACCCTCTTTTTGCAGGCACTGCTAGGTGTAAGCCTGGACTTTTAGGCACCATCTTTGCCTAAGAATGAAGCTGACCCACAAGAAACAAAGTTGAAAAACAACTGGACATAGCTGTGCCTGAGGTCAGATACAACCCTGGGCTTCCCTGGTGCCAGTCAACTACCTTGCAATTACTTTTAGCGGAAAGAATACTGATCACTAATGTTACTCATCAGCTGCCAGATAAAGTCTAAACTCCTTTGAAGAAAAAAATATGGCCTTTGACTGACCACACGCATCCTTTATCTATCAATCCCCCTCCTATCCCGATCCATGTCCTAAAAATAGTGAACATCCTCCAACCCCACAGTGGTTTCATTTCATGCCACCAGACCTTTGAAAATCCTATCCCCATTGCCTGGAGTGCCAGTCCCCTATTTTATCTACCCTTCAGATTTCTTCTAGATTACTCATCCCTCCACCCAAGTTTTTCTGATAATCCTAGGCTCCTTCTGGGCATTTTTTCTCAGTGGTCAGCCCCAGTGCGTTGGGCAGAAGTGACTTGCTGTCCTCATTGTCTCCCCACTAGGGAAAACATCCTTTTTCATTATTCTCAACTGGGAGCAAAATACCATATACTAAGCAGGAGCTCAGTAAGTACTTGAGAAAGAAAGAAAAAGATGGAGTGAAGAAAGATAAGAAGAAAGATTCCAGAAAATTCCAAAAATTCTTGGACTCCAAGAAAAGCATCTTCACTTGTGGAACTTCACATATTTATATGGAGCAACAAAAGAGATTTTTGAAGTAGATTTTCTCTTCTTCCCTTGTACATCACATGCTTTAAAATATTATCTTATCTACTTATGAATTAGATGGTACCTTCCTAACAAAATACCCATATTAACTTGAGTTCTGCCCAAAAATGCCTATAAGGAAGGCACTTAAAACTTGATAACACTCTTTCAAAAGCTCAGAATATAATATTCCACTAAACTTAACAAAATCGTCAATCATACAGGACATAGTCATAAACTGCTTAGCTTGGCACTCAAGTTGCTTTACAGTTGGCCTGATACTTAAATTACCTAATCTTCCATTTTTGCATCTGTAAAATGGGAATAAGATAAATTCCCTAATAATGTTAAGAATTAAATGAGACACAGGAGAGGACTGATTGAATGTTAATAATATCCTCCTCCTTGTTACTGATACCTCCACCTGTCATACAGGAAAAATGGTACATCTCTTCATCTCTCTCCTCTGTTCCTCCCACTTGGAATGTCTGTCCCAGTTTTTGCTCTCATTTCTTCTTCTCTCTAAACCAACCTTAAGATCTATTTCCTTAAAGTAATTTCATGACAATCAACACGGCTTCAGGTTTCTTTTTTAATCCTTGGAGACTTAAAATATAAAAGGACTTGTGCTCTGTCAACTGCAAATAAGTAGAATCTGCTTATTGGTGAATTAGCAGTTAAATACTGCCTTACATATAAAGGTGGTTACCTTCTTTTTCCTATCTGCTACAGTTCTATAGGCTTTTCACCGTCAATGTCTAATTCGATACAATAGACCCTCTTTCATTCAAAACCAAGTTACCAGAGAATTTGAAATGCTAAATTTCCTCTCATCGGCTCTACTCAATTATATGGGCTTCCCAACAGCTTATAAAGGCCTTGGGAAAGGTCAGAGAACTTAGTTTGCTAAAATCACCTCAATATACTCTAAATCTTTACACTGGGAAATCCAGTCTGAGTAATATGATGAGTCCTGGTTAATCAAATGGTTAACAATTTACTACCATGCTCCCATTCCTCAGCCATCACTCAGTGGAATTGTCCTGGAAATGTGTATCTACTTTTCCCCTGGTTTAGTGAGAAAGTCATGATGCTCAAGTCAGTGTGTGACAAATCCCTTCGGTTCCCACCGGGAAACGTTAATTATCTGCCAGGTTTCTATAATCCTCCTATGCACTCCTGGGAGAGGGGAATTTCAAAGTGACAAGTGACTGTGAGGTGTGTCCCATGCTAACCCCAGGGAAATGGGGCCCCTTTTCACTCACGTCGCTTCCTCTCACCCTTGGGGTAACAGGAGTGTCAGGGAGCTGTGAGGGAGATATTCCAGGCCTGGAAAGTTCAAGTCAAGGCCCACTGGGAGGAATTTACTGAAACCTTCCATCTCCTTTCTGTTGCTGATTCCGTCACCACCACCCCGACCCTACCCCCACTGGAAGTCACTGAAAACCAAATAGGACATCTATATGGAAGTCCTTTGTGTAAGCCAGAGACGCTAATTGTGTAGATTTGTGGGGAATGTAGAATTTGACTTATAAGAGAAAACTGGTTGGTCCTTCCAACTCTGACCTTTGCTGTTTCTCTCACTGATTCAAGGACAATATTATCAAATTCCAAATAGCTGCTTTGTCCCCAAACACTATCAAATGGAAATTTGCAGGAAATAGTTAAGAACTATGTTGTTTCTGGACTCTTATATTCTCAGTACAAAATGATCATGACAATCATTTACTTTGTTTATTAAACATATTATATCTCATTTTAGAAAAACTCTGTATGTGTTTTCTCTTTTAATCCTTCCCCTAAATATTAATACTCATAAAATTGTAAATAACTTTTGAAAAACACAACTCTGACCATGTCACCTCTTTCTAGTGCCTTTCACAGGCTCCCATTATTATCTGCATATTAAAAATAATAAGAAAAATATAGCTAACATTTAGTGATTACCTATCTACTATGTGTACCATACGCTGTCCTACAACACTGATGTATATGAACTCATTTAACTCTTATTAAAACCATATGATTTGAATACTACAATTACTGAATCTCCATTTAACTGATGAGAAAGCCAAGGTTCAGAGATGTCTAGCAATTTGCTTAAGGGTGCACAGTGCAAATAACAACAAACCATTTACTAGAATCCAGAATATCTGAGTCTAGGGTTCCTATTGTTAACTACTGGGCTTTGAGAAGTGCTTCTGAAGATGAAAGCCCATGCTATGGCTTATAAGAGTGACTAACACGTTTATGCATAACTGTGCCAGGGGGCAGATAAAAGCCAGAACTCTCCAGGCAAACCAGGACTTCCAGTCACTGTACTTATAGGGCCCACTGGTCTGGCCATTGCCTGCCTTGCCAGCCTCACAACATACAGTCCCCCAGTCATTCTCTGGACCGCCTCTTAAAGGCCTTCTTTCTATTCCTTCAACATTCTCTTCTGCCTTTGGGTATGTTATTGTTTCTACACAAAATACTCCCCTTTTCCTATTTCTCTCACTCTCCTTTCCTGGTTAGTATATTCATCCTTCAACCCTCAGTTCCCAGTAGTCCCCCCGAGCTAACTTTTATATGCTGCATGGGATGGTATCATTCTTATTTTGGTTAATTGGTTAATATCCATCTTGCACTGCCCTCTCTGCTTCATATGGGCAGAAACTGGGTCTGTTTCCTGTTCCTCCTGTTAGCCTTGTACCTGGCATAGGTTAACTGCTCAGATTAAATATTTGTCAAAAAAAAAAAAAAAAAAGGACGGAGGAAAAGTGGAAGAAACATCGACAAGACACAGACTTTTGTCCATATTGTATAGATTAAAATGTATGCCATAATTCATTCAGCAATGAATGAATTCAGCAATGCCCCAGGTACCATTCTAGGTGTTGATACAGCTGAGGTAAGATGGGGAAAGTCTCCATTTTGGGAAACTGTCAATAAATGCATAAAGCAAGAAATAAATGCATAAATAAGCAAGATCATTGCTGGTGGTTCAGAAAGCAATAAAACATAAAACAGGGCAATGTGGTAAAAAGTGCCTCGGAGGTAGATTTAAATTTGGTAGCCAGGAGTTCATTATAAGGACATCTGTGATGAGTCCTGAATGATGAGTGGCTCTGCTAAAGAACCTTCAGGAGGAGGGGGAAGCTGCTGCTGGCTGTGCGGGAATGAGAGGCTGTGGCTGGAGCAGACAGTGACCAGAAAGTACAGCTGAGAGGGGAGGAGGCGCAGAGGCCACTTCACACAGGACTCTTCGTGAGGGCAAGGAGTTCGTATTTTATTTTACATTTGTTAAGAAGTGTTTGGGAAAACACTTTGACAGGAATAACTTTCTTTTGAAGATCACTCTGGTGGTTGAATTGAAAATATGCTGGAGGATGTGCGGGAGAAGCTGGGAAACAATTACAGTCATTCAGGCAAGAGGTAGATGGTGAATGAAGAGCCGTTTAAGAGCAATGGTCTAGCAGTGCTTCTCAAATTTGAACATGCCCTTGGATCACCAGGAACTTGCTGAATGAGCCAGCTCTCATTCTGCAAGCCTGAGGGTGGAGTGGGAAGGCTGAGGTTCTAAATTTTATTTATTTTATTTTTTTTATTTTATTTTACTTTACAATTCTGTATTGGTTTTGCCATACATTGACATGAATCCACCACGGGTGTACATGAGTTCCCAAACAGATTTCAGGTAATACTAACGTTGCTGATGAAGCTATACAACTCGATAGATTGCATTTGGAAGGCATGAAAGGAATCAAAAATTGTTTCTGCTTTATCTTCTCTCTCGGGGAATTACAAAGATGGTCATGGCATTTGTTGAGATGGAGAGCTTTATCACCATCCTGGCTGTCTAAATTAGCTTACTGCTGTATGGGCCAACGGCAGGCGGTGGGGGGTGGGGGGGTGCTAAGTGATTGGAAAACTTCTTAGAAGGATTGAACAGCAACTCACTTTGGCAAAATAGCCAAAATTGGGGTTATGATGGTGTAGACGCACATTTATAGCCCAGTAGAAAATTGACACATGAGTCAGGATGAATCCAAGCCCTTGGCAGTAAAGTGACTATTTTCCGATGAGTATGCATTCATTGCCAAGTATTGGGTTAAACAAAGCTAATTTATGGATCATCTTTTCACCAAGAGACATCAGATGCCCTTAAAGGGTGGTTTAAAAAAGAAAAAAATTGGGTCTTAGCACAGCTGAAGTAAATGAAATGATTCTTAGATTCTAGCAACAGTTTCTTAGACTACTGTCCAACAGTTAGTTGTTTACTTGTCCCTAACAGGCCCACCATCTTTCTATTCCTGGCAGAACCAATTTAATTCTATCGACAACCATTCTCATCTTTAGACTTTGTCGGGCTTTCCAGAAAATGAAGCCTAGCTGCTGAATTGCTGAGCAAATGCTAAGTATGCTCACAGATGAAGTCTTGTTATATTTATGAATCTGAAAGCAGCTCTAGAATTCTCCACCCTTGCTCAAAGATGGTACACAAAGCCAGCTGAAAATTATCTGGCTCCAATCACGCACCATAAATTGAGTCTGACTTTATATATTGTAGGACTTCAGCGGTTGCTCCTAGAAATGGAAAAACACGGCAGGTCCAAGAGTCCCTGTGCTATTCAGGTCCCTCTTCTGTCCCTTCTCCCTTGCTTCTCCAATCTCTCAGGGGCTGTTCAAGTAGATCTGGTTGCAAGGCTCACAATGGGAGTGGTGTTTTGCCTGATTTTAAGGCCTCCTCAAAGTACTGTTTCCAATAGGCTCAGAGGATTTCTGATTTGGAGGGGCACTTTGAGCTGGAAAATATGATTTTCTGGCTTGAAGAAAAACATTTAAAGACTTATAAAAATTCCCAGAAGACTCTTTGGACATCAGCTAGCTGTTACTAAAGAACATTGTGCAAATGAATCAGAAACATATGGGTTAAGTTCCCCCTGAATTAAATATGGGTTTCACACATGAAGCGGGTGAGAGCAGGGGCTGGTGAAGGGAAGAGCATGACAAAAAGATTTCACATCTTTGTGAAATCAAAACCATTTGAAAAATCCATTTTTAGAAAGAATAAAAACACTACTCATACTTAATTCCTCTTGATTTGAAATGTTGTTTATTTCAGTTTGGAGAGCTGTTCCTTGACCTTGGTCTTCAACAATGACCTAGTAGATCAGACAGAAGGCATTGTTTTCCCGGGCTTCTTTTATACAATGTCATTGGGTCCCATTCAACAGCTTTGGTGGTGAGTGTTCTATAACTATTATGTTTCTCCAGAAACAAAGTACAGGAAGCATTTTCCATAATCATGATCCACTGGTATTTTCTAACTGAGGTACCTTCCCCAGTGGACTCTGAAAAAATTAAGAAAATGCATACTGGCAATTGAGAAATAGATCTACACGTAAGACTCATGGTCTCAGCATGGAGCAGAATATTGAGCAAAAAGAGATGGTCTCTACTTACTTCTTGATTCATTTTAAAAGCAATTACAATAAAAACAAACAAACAAAAAAGTGACCTTGATAACTTTCCTTGCATATAGCCAAGGTCAAGACCAACTTACATTCTTTTCTAAAAATGTTGTTTTGTCACACTGCCAAGGACAAAAGAATGTTGAGTCCAACTATATATCTTTTAAAATTTTGGGAATGTTTTAACAAGGAGAGAAAATTTTCTCATAATTACTGTATGAGATGTCTGAATTCAATGCCTGCTATGCTCCTGGAGTTTGAAAAGAGTGAATTGTCCTTTAATCACAACTTTTTCCTTATTTATTCCATGAATCTGTTTAGCAAACTCTTCTAACAAATAATGTGAAGGCAAATCAATGTCAAAGTCAGACACATTGCCATTTTTACCATTTTAATGCAGGCAAAGGAACTCATTTCTACAACTCGAATGCAGTCACCACATTCCTTACAACGGCTTCTCCACCCTCTACCTTATCCATTATGCCCACTTCTCTACCCTTTTCTTACAACTTTCTCAACTCCACCACAGGCCAATGGCCTCCTTCGTGTTCCTAAAACACGTGAGCTACTCAGCCATAAAAGATAATGAAATAATGCCATTTGCAGCAACAAGGATGGACCTCGAAATTATCATAATAAGTGAGCCAAATGAAGACACAAATGATGTCACTTATATGTGGATTCTAAAAAAAAAAAAAAAAAGAACAGACAGAAATGAACTTATGCACAAAACAGAAACAAACCCATAGACACAGAAAACAAACTTATGATTACCAAAGCGGAAAGGGAAGAAAGGGATGAATTAGAAGTTTGAGATTAACAGATACACACTACTTACATAAAACAGATAACCAACAGAGTTCCACTGTATAGCGCAGAAACCTATAAAGGAAAAGAATCTGAAAATAATAGATATAAATATATGTAAAACTGAATCACTTTGCTATAATCTGAAACTAATACAATGTAAATCAACTATACTTCAATTAAAACATTAAACACACACACACATGCACATGAGCTGTTTATCTTAGACCTTGACCAAGGCCATTTCCTCTGCCTAAACATCAGGCCCTCACATTTTGCACGGCTCACTCTTCACACCATTCCCATCTCTGTTCAAGTGCCTACCCCTTGTCCCAGTCATTCCACAATCTAGTTAACTGTTTATTTTTGCTCTTAGAAAATTATCACTCTCAGAAGTTATCTCATTGCTACATTTATCTACTAGTTTATTTCTGTCTCCCCTACATGCTGTGGGCTTCATGAAAGAGAGGACCTTATCTGGCTTGTTCACTACTTCACCCTTAGCACCTAGGACAGGAACTTGTCCAGAATAGGCACTCAATACATATTTGTTAAATGAATGGGTGAATGAACAAATGAATGAGCCATGGAAGACTGCCATTAGTGTCCTATCTGGACCTCTTTACCAGCTCTGCTCATCCCCAGCCACCGTGTGGCTCACGCCTGCATCTTCCCTGGAGGACTGCCCTTGGGCATCTGGAACTTCTCACCTATAGGGAGTTTACAGTCCCCCTGAGGCATCCCATAAACAATGACTGACTGTGTATGAGGGCAAAAGCCCAGCTCTCACATAGAATAAACGCTCAGTGGTGCCATTCACACTTCAGAGCTCCTTGCTGGTTCAGACTGAAGCTAGACTTAACCTAAAATCTTGTCTTTGCTTTTTCCCATCTCCTATCCTGCTTCTCGGGGCTTCCTCAATATTCAGTGGTAAAGAATCCACCTGCAATGCAGAAGTCACAGGAGATATGGATTCCATCTTGGGTTGGGAAAATACCCTGGAGGGGGGTATGGAAAACCACTCTAGTATTTTTACCGGGAGAATCCCATGGACAGAGGAGCCTGGAGGGCTAGACAGAGTCCATAGGGTTGCAAAGAGTCAGACACAACTGAAACGACTTATCAGACATATGCACATCCTGCTTCTTTCATTCTCTTTCTCCATTAAAATGGTATCATCTGCATATCTGAGGTTGTTGATATTTCTCCCTGCAATCTTGATTCCAGCTTGTGAGTCATACAGCCTGGCATTTTGCATAATGTACTCTGCATATAAAGCCTTTGACTCTGGATCACAACAAACTATGGAAAATTCTTAAAGAGATGGAAATATTAGACCACCTTATCTTCCTTTTGAGAAACCTGTATGCAGGTCAAGAAGCAACAATTAGAACTGGACATGGAACTGGTTTCAAATTGGGAAAGGAGTATGTCAAGGCAATATACTGTCACCCTGCTTATTTAACTTATATGCAGAGTACATCATGAGAAATGTTGGACTGGATGAAGCATAAGCTGGAATCAAGACTGCTAGGAGAAATATCAATGATCTCAGACACACAGATGACACTACCCTTATGGCAGAAAGTGAAGAAGAATGAAAGAGCCTCTTGAGGAAAGTAAAAGAGGAGAGTGAAAAACCTGGCTTAAAACTCAATATTCAAAAAACTAAGATCATGGCATCCAGTCCCATCACTTCATGTCAAATAGATGGGGAAACAATGAAAACAGTGACACATTTTATTTTCTTGGGCTCCTAAATCACTGCAGGTGGTGACTCAGCTATGAAATTAAAAGATTTGCTCCTTGGAAGAAAAGCTATCACCATCCTAGACAGCATATTTAAAAGCAGAGATATTACTTTGCCAACAAAGGTCCTTAAAGCTATGATTTTTTCCAGTAGTCATGTATGAATGTGACAAATAGACCATAAAGAAGGTAAGCACTGAAGAAATGATGCTTTTGAACTGTGGTGTTGGAGAAGACTCTTGAAAGTCCCTTGGACTGCAAGGAAATCAAACCAGTCAAACCTAAAGGAAATCAATCCTGAATATTCATTGGAAGGACTGATGTTGAAGCTGAAGCTCCAATACTTTGGCCACTTGATGCAAAAAGCTAACCCATTAGAAAAGACCCTGATGCTGGGAAAGATTAAAGGCAGGAGGAGAAGGGGACGACAGAGGACAAGATGCTTGGATGGCATCACGGACTCAATGGACATGAGTTTGAGCAAACTCCAGGAGATGATGAAGGACAGGGAGGCCTAGCATGCTGCAGTCCATGGGGTTGCAAAGGGTCAGACACAACTGAGTGACTAAAAAACAACAAAAACAACCCTGCATATAAGTTAAATAAGCAGGGTGACAATATACAGCCTTGACATTCTCCTTTCCCAATTTGGAACCAGTCCATTATTCCATGTTCAGCTCTAACTGCTGTTTTGTTTTTATTTCTTCATACAGGTTTCTCAGGAGGCAGGTAAGGTGGTCTGGTATTCCCATCTCTTTAAGAATTTTCCACAGTTTGTTATGATCCACACAATCAAAGGCTTTAGCATAGCCAATGAAGCAAAGGTAGATGTTTTTCTGAAATCCGCTTGCTTTCTCTATGCTCCAACTAATGTTGGCAATTTGATATCTGGTTCCTCTGCCTTTTCTAACTCCAGCTTGAACATCTGGAAGCTCTCTGTTCACATACTGTTGAAGCCTAGCCTGAAGGATTTTGAGCTTTATTACCTTGCTAGCATGCAAAATGAGTGCAATAGTACAGTAGTTTGAACATTCTTTGGCATTGCCCTTCTTTGGGATTGGAATGAAAACTGACCTTTTCCAGTCCTGTGGCCACTGATGAGTCTTGCAAATTTGCTGGCATATTGAGTGCAGCACTTTAACAGCATCATTTTTAGGATTTAGAATAGCCTGGCTGGAATTTCATCACCTCCAACTTTATTCATAGTAATGCTTCCTAAAGCCCACTTGACTTCACATTCCAGGATGTCTGGCTCTAGGTGAGTAACACACCATCTTGGTTATCTGTGTCATTGAAACCTTTTCTATAGTTCTGTGTATTCTTGCCACCTCCTCTTAATCTCTTCTGCTTCTGTTAGAAGTTTCTGTCTATTGTTGTGCCCATCTTTCCGTGAAATATTCTCTTGGCATATCCAATTTTCTGAAGAGATTTCTAGTCTTTCCCATTCTATTGATTTCCTCTAATTGTATTGCTCATCTAAGAATGCCTACTTCTCTCTCCTTGCTGTTCTCTGGAAGTCTGCATTCATTTGGGTATATCGTTCCCTTTCACCTTTGCCTTTTGCTTCTCTTCTTTTCTCAGCTATTTGTGAGGCCTCCTCTGACAACCACTATGTCTTCTTGCATTTGCTTTTCTTAAGGATGATTTTGTTCACCACCTCTTGTACAATGTTAAGAACCTCTGTCCATAGTTCTTCACCAACTTTGTCCACCAGATCTAATCCCTTGAATATGTTTGTCACCTTCACTGTATCAAATAAGGGATTCGATTTAGGTCATACCTTAATGGTCTAGTGGTTTTCCCTACTGTCTTCAATTTAAGCCTGAATCAGGAGGGTCAGCAACTCTGCCCACATTAATAAGAAATTGCCAAGCCATTGATTCAAAAAATATTTACTGAGAATATCCCATGTATAAGGCACTAAACTTAGCTATCCAGGGATACAAAGTTTCATAAATAAGAACTCTTCCCTCTTAAAAAGAGAGAGGGGGGGTGACTTCCTTCATGGTCCAGTGGATAAGAATCTGCATTGCAATGCGGGAACACAGGTTCAATCCCTGATCAGGCAACTAGGACCCCCCACATGCTGCAGAGCAACTAAACTCATGCACTGCAACTACTTAGCCTGCACGCTATGGAGCCTGTGTGCCACAACTAGAGAGTCAATGCACCAAAGGAAGATCTTCGATGATGTGGTGAAGATCCCCTATGCCACAATTAAGACCCTACACAGCCAAATAAATATAATTATAAAAATTTAAAAAATAAAAGAAAGAGAGGGAGAGAGTGCAAAACCTTTTTCTTATCATCTGGTTAAAATAACAGTGAGGGAACAAAACTGGTATTGAAGAAATTTAATGAGGCTGGAAACAAGCTAGCTGGGGGCATGAAACACAGGGGTTGGGGAGGTTAGATCCATATAAAAGCATGAGCAGGTGAAAAAGAGAAGTCCTAGGAAATAAAGATGACTGAAGAAAATTTGTGTAGTCAGAAATATTGGCTGGGTCATCACACAAGGGCAAAAACTTCTCTCCTCCCTCTCATCGCTATACCATGGAGTACTTAATATTAGAAGAAGATTGATACCATTGTTGAGATCCCGTAGGTGTGAAATTAATGCTCTTGACCTATAACAGGACTCCAGTCACTCACTTGAGTTACCTTTGTGGAGGGCAATGCTGTTTTTCAGACCTATTATTAATATGTATCTTAACATGCAATTCAATCTATAGAGCACTAGGTCTGTGTCCACAAGCTTGTGGTGATGATATTCATTAATGATGACACTATACATTAAAGATGAGTTATGATTTGGGAAATAGGCCAGCATTTTTCCCTATGCAGTAAGCTTTGTATTGGCTAATAAACACACCCATGTTCAACACAGGAAGACTTTGTTAGTACATATACTTCACTGGTGCAAGATTCTATCTGGACGTTTGAGGGGAAAGTCCAGTTCAGTTCAGTTGCTCAGTCATGTCCGACTCTTTGCGACCCCATGAATCACAGCACGCCAGGCCTCCCTGTCCATCACCAACTCCCGGAGTTCACCCAAACTCATTGTGCATCGAGTCAGTGATGCCATCCAGCCATCTCATCCTCTGTTGTACCCTTTTCCTCCTGCCCCCAATCCCTCCCAGCATCAAGGTCTTTTCCAATGAATCAATTCTTCACATGAGGTGGCCAAAGTATTGGAGTTTCAGCCTCAGCATCAGTCCTTCCATTGAACACCCAGGACTGATCTCCTTTAGGATGGACTGGTTGGATCTCCTTGCAGTCCAAGGGACTCTCAAGAGTCTTCTCCAACACCACAGTTCAAAAGCATCAATTCTTCGGTGCTCAGCTTTCTTCACAGTCCAACTCTCACATCCATACATGACTACTGGAAAAAACATAGCCTTGACTAGATGGACCTTTGTTGGCAAAGTAATGTCTCTGCTTTTCAATATGCTATCTAGGTTGGTCATAACTTTTCTTCCAAGGAGTAAGCATCTTTTAATTTCCTGGCTGCAATCACCATCTGCAGTGATTTTGGAGCCCCCAAAAATAAGGTCTGACCCTGTTTCCACTGTTTCCCCATCTATCTGCCATGAAGTGATGGGACCAGATACCATGATCTTCATTTTCTGAATGTTGAGCTTTAAGCCAAATTTTTCACTCTCCTCTTTCACTTTCATCAAGAGGCTTTTTAGTTCCTCTTCACTTTCTGCCATAAGGGTGGTGTCATCTGCATATCTAAGGTTATTGATATTTCTCCCGGCAATCTTGATTCCAGCTTGTGCTTCTTCCAGCCCAGCGTTTCTCATGATGTACTCTGCATAGAAGTTTAATAAGCAGTGTGACAGTATACAGACTTGTCGTACTCCTTTTCTTATTTGGAACCAGTCTGTTGTTCCATGTCCAGTTCTAACTGTTGCTTCCTGACCTGCATACAGATTTCTCAAGAGGCAGGTCAGGTGGTCTGGTATGCCCATCTCTTTCAGAATTTTCCACAGTTTATTGTGATCCACACAGTCAAAGGCTTCAGCATAGTCAATAAAGCAGAAATAGATGTTTTTCTGGAACTCTCTTGCTTTTTCCATGATCCAGCGGATGTTGGCAATTTGATCTCTGGTTCCTCTGCCTTTTCTAAAACCAGCTTGAACATCTGGAATTTCATCGTTCACATATTGCTGAAGCCTGGCTTGGAGAATTTTGAGCATACTTTGCTAGCATGTGAGATGAGTGCAATTGTGCAGCAATTTGAGCATTCTTTGGCATTGCCTTTCTTTGGGATTGGAATGAAAACTGACCTTTTCCAGTCCTGTGGCCACTGCTGAGTTTTCCAGATTTGCTGGCATATTGAGTGCAGCACTTTCACAGCATCATCTTTCAGGATTTGAAATAGCTCAACTGGAATTCCATCACCTCCACTCCTTTGTTCGTAGTGATGCTTTCCAAGGCCCACTTGACTTCACATTCCAGGATGTCTGGCTCGAGGTGAGTGATTACACCATCGTGATTATCTTGGTCGTGAAGATCTTTTTTGTACAGTTCTTCTGTGTATTCTTGCTACCTCTTCTTACTATCTTCTGCTTCTGTTAGGTCCATACCATTTTTGTCCTTTAAAGAGCCCATCTTTGCATGAAATGTTCCCTTGGTATCTCTAATTTTCTTGAAGAGATCTCTAGTCGTTCCCATTCTGTTCTTTTCCTCTATTTCTTTGCATTGATCGCTCAGGAAGGCTTTCTTATCTCTTCTTGTTATTCTTTGGAACTCTGCATTCACATGCTATATCTTTCCTTTTCTCTTTTGCTTTTCACTTCTCTGCTTTTCACAGCTATTTGTAAGGCCTCCCCAGACAGCCATCTTGCTTTTTTGCATTTCTTTTCCATGGGGATGGGCTTGATCCCTGTCTCCTGCACAGTGTCATGAACCTCCGTCCATAGTTCATCAGGCACTCTATGTATCAGATCTAGCCCCTTAAATCTATTTCCCACTTCCACTGTATAATCATAAGGGATTTGATTTAGGTCATACCTGAATGGTCTAGTGGTTTTCCCTACTTTCTTCAATTTAAGTCTGAATTTGGCAGTAAGAAGTTCATGATCTGAGCCACAGTCAGCTCCTGGTCTTGTTTTTGCTGACTGTATAGAGCTTCTCCATCTTGGCTGCAAAGAATATAATCAGTCTGATTTCGGTGTTGACCATCTGGTGATGTCCATGTGTAAAGTCTTCTCTTGTCTTGTTGGAAGAGGGTGTTTGCTATGACCAGTGTGTTCTCTTGGCAAAACTCTATTAGCATTTGCCCTGCTTCATTCCATATTCCAAGGCCAAATTTGCCTGTTACTCCAGGTGTTTCTTGACTTCCTACTTTTGCATTCCAGTCCCCTATAATGAAAAGGACATCTTTTTTGGGTGTTAGTACTAAAAGGTCTTGTCGGTTTTCATGGAATGGTTCGACTTCAGCTTCTTCAGTATTACTGCTTAGGGCATAGACTTGGATTACTGTGTCTGAAGAATGTGGTCCACTGGAGAAGGGAATGGCAAACTACTTCAGTATTCTTGCCTTGAGAACCCCATGAACAGTATGAAAAGGCAAAATGATAGAATAGTGAAAGAGGAACTCCCCAGGTAGGTAGGTGCCCAATATGCTACTGGAGATCAGTGGAGAAATAACTCCAGAAAGAATGAAGAGATGGAGCAAAAGCAAAAACAATACCCAGTTGTGGATGTGACTGGTGAGAGAAGCAAGGTCCAATGCTGTAAAGAGCAATATTGCATAGGAACCTGGAATGTTAGGTCCATGAATCAAGACAAATTGGAGTGGTCAAACAGGAGATGGCAAGAGTGAACATTGACATTCTAGGAATCACCTAACTAAAATGGACTGGAATGGGTGAATTTAACTCAGATGACCATTACATCTACTACTGCAGGCAGGAATCCCTTAGAAGAAATGGAGTAGCCATCGTGGTCAACAAAAGAGTCTGAAATGCAGTACTTGGATGCAATCTCAAAAACGACAGAATGATATCTATTTGTTTCCAAGGCAAACCAATGGACTATTACTCAAGTGTAAAAATGAACAAATTTGATCAGTTCTAATGAGGTAGATGAAACTGCAGCCTGTTATCCAGAGTGAAGTAAGTCAGAAAGAGAAACACCAATACAGTATATTAACTTATATATATGGAATTTAAAAAGATGGCAATGACGATCCTATATGCAAGGCCACAAAAGAGACACAGATGTAAAGAACAGACTTTTGGACTATGTGGGAGAAAGTGAGGGTGGGATGATTTGAGAGAATAGCACTGAAACCTGTATATTACCATATGTAAAATAGATGACCAGAGCCAGTTTGATGCATGAAACAGGGCACTCAAAGCCAGTGCTCTGGGACACCCAGAGGGATAGGGTAGAGAGGTGGGAAGAGGATTCAGAATGGGGGACACACATGCACCTGTGGCTGATTCATGTCTATGTATGGCAAAGACCATCACAACATTGAAATGTAACTATCTTCCAAGTAATTAATTAATTAATTTTTTTAAACCCCAAATAAAAAAGATTTTAAAATATCCTTTCACTGATTCCATTATACATTATACATATACTTCAATCACATGTACATATGGAAGAAACAAACATAATGTTAAGTGACATGGTAAAATATACACTCTATGACTATGTCTTTGCAAAGTTCACAAAAAAGGCAAAACTAATATATGGGATTACATGTCAGGACAATGGTTACCCCTGGGGGGATAGTGATTGGGAAGGACCTTGAGGGACTTTCGGTGCTGCCTATATTCTGTTTCGTGATCTAGTTGCCAATTTCATGAGCATGAAAATTTTATAAAAATTCATCAAGTAACTTTTTTTTGCATTTATATAATACTTCCATAAAACTATTTACATTTAAAAAATCACCTGAGGGAGAATAGTGGCAATAAAGTTAGACTGAAAGAAACAAAAAGATCTAGAATTTGAAGATCCCTACTAAGATGCTTGGACAGTTTTAATGAGTTTTTAAGTTCTTTAAGTAGACTTTGGAAAGAGTAACATTATGTGGTGGACCAAGGTGAGTGTGGACGTGGTAGGAGGCAAGGAGACCTGCTCGGAAGCCCAAGACGGGATAAGAGGTGAGGAATCCTGATGGGAAGAAAAGGGGGTGGCATTGGACAGAGAAGACCTTGGGTTTTCCCACTGAATGTTTCTTTAAATTCCACTCACGAGTGTCATAAGACCAGAAGCACCTGCCCCAAGTGTGTGGGGCAAAGCCCTCCAAGTCTTTGACAGATGTTGAGTTTTCAAACAATGAGAAACCTTGATAAACAAACCTCTCTCCTGGACTTATTAAGGCCAAGCCTTTTTGTCTGGCTCTTGTCTTGATTGTAAGACATAAGTGCTGATACAAATCCACATATGGGTCAGTGGAAAGTTATAGAACTGACACAACATTGTTTGACACATTTTTCCTTTCCTCCTCTCCCCCCACTCCCCACATGCTCTTCAAGTCCTCTTGCTGGGTGGTTTCCCCTTGTCTCCTTAATTCCCTCCTCTGTCTGCATGTTCGTCAGGAGAAAGAGTGATTCCCTTTCTTGGCAATGAGGAGCTCTGGAAGGAGCAGTTGAACGGGGAGCTCAGGTAGGCAACACGGCTCAGACAGCACCGTGAACTCTTCCACAGGTGCTGGGGCAGGACTACACAGATGCCACTGCCGAGAGGCCACATGGCAGGGTACGTACAACTTGCTATCATTAGGGTCCCCTCTATGATGCTTGCCAGCAGATATTGCCAGTCACCCATTCAATTGCGTGCTTCATGGGAAAGAGCAAGAAGGAAGCATGAAATCTCTCCACACAGCTGGAAGTGAAATCATAATCTAGACCCGTGTGCACCCCACTTCATCCTGCTTCGCACCCTGGGAGACTGGACCCAGGCTTCCCTGAGGAAAACGAGGTAGAGCCTTCTCAAGAGGGAGGGGATATTTGTGTACATATAGCTGATGCAAGGGCTTCCCAGGTGGGAAAGAATCCCCCTGCCAGTGCAGGAGATGCAAGAGATGGGGGCTCGATCACTGAGTCAGGAAGATACCTTGGAGTATGAAACGGCAACCCCTTCTGGTATTTTTGCCTGGAAAATTCCATGGACAGAGGAGCCTTGTGAGTTACACTCCATGGGGTAACAAAAGAGTTGGACACAACTGAGCACAGCACAGGATGAAGCTAGCTGATGTCATTTGTTATACAATAGAGACTAACATAACATTGTAAAGCAATTATACTCCAATAAAATAAGCAAAACAAACCAAAAAAAAAAAAAAAAAGAGGTAGAAACTTAAGCACAGCCTCTCTAAGAGTAGAACCAAAAACTGAGCAAAGATTTTCTGGTCAGACAATTGGATTTGGTATTCCAACCTTTTTCTTATGGCATATTCTCTTCTCAAGGTTTATATTTGAAATCAATATCATTGTACTATTTTGTAGATTTTATATGAGAAGGTCTCTCTTTGTATATTTCTTGAACTCTGTTTTATGCTTGACACTTTATGAAAAGGCAACTGAAAGTGTTAGTCGCTCCATCGTGTCCAACTGTTTGCAATCCCATGGACTATAGCCTGCCAGCTTCCTCTGTCCATGAAATTCTCCAGGCAAGAATAATGAAGTGGGTAGCCATTCCCTTCTCCAGGGGATCATCCTGACCCCAGGATCAACCCAAATCTCCTACATTGTAGATGGATTCTTTATCATCTCAGTCACCTGGGAAGCCACTTTATGAAAAGGCAACTGATATGGCCCCAAACCAATTTCAAGCTTCATCTCTGAGTTTGCCGAATGGCTCTTTTCTGAAAAGCCAGTATGTCAGAATCAGTTCTATCCAGAAAAAAAAAACCTAGTGACTTTGGTCCAAGGGAAGCTTCTCCACCTGTCTTTACTGAATGAGAACAACCTGTGCAAAGCATCACTCAGCCTCAAGAGGCTCCCACACCTGCTACACAAAAGCACTGTCAATTTCTTATATGAGGAAATACAGCCTTTCCCACTGACCTGGGATAATTCGTGAATCTAACTTAAGTTACATGCTGCCAGTTCCAGAGTGGTAGCTACATAATCCCTGCAGAAGGGCTAGGCTACCCACTCCAGTATTCTTGGGCTTCCCTGGTGGCTCAGACAGTAAAGAATCCATCCACAATGTGGGAGACCTGGGTTTGATCCCTGGGTTGGGAAGATCTCCTGGAGGAGGGCATGGCATCCCATTCCAGTATTCTTGACTGGAGAATCCCCATGGACAGAGGAGCCTGGCGGTCTACAGTCCATAGGGTTGCAAAGAGACAGACATTACTGAGCACCTAAGCACAGAACAGCACAGCAACATAATAGTGATTTAGAATCCATGAGAAGGAAGGCTTCTCTCAGGCAAGGTTAAGCCTGCAAAATTCCTAGAACTTAACAGCTGTCAATTTACTCATGAAATGACACACCTCTATTTTTTTCTAGCCAAGGAGTCATAATGGCCCCTATTCATTTGCTAGGCAGCCACTTAATTGCTTCTGAGAAGTAAGCTTTGATTGGCCATGCATCTCATCCACTACAGTGGGGTCAATGACTGTCCCCTCAAGACATATACCATATCAAAACTGTATCTCCATGAGCTAAACTCTTAATTTTTCCAGCGAATGCAGAGAATTATGTTTTCAAGCCATGTCTTGAGTTACTCATCTAAACTTGGAATATTATTTGCATTTCCAGTCTTCAGATGAAAATGGTCCTGGAAGTTTTCCCATTTTCTCATCCTTCTATTACACAGTTATGTGAAGCCATGCCTACATCATATTTCAAACTGGTTGAAGTTATATCTAGAAGTGCTTCTCACACACTTCCACCAAAGTCACCTTTTTAGCATCAGAGAATATTGTACTACACCAGAGATCTGAAGGATAAACTCAGCATAGTCCAACCTCATTGCAACTTTTTTCTGTGAAACCTTATGTTTATCTTGAAAGCTCACGTATTAATATTACTTATATTCTATTATACATTATCTGTGCCCTCTTTCAATATAAAACTAGTGACAAATTGGGCGATGTTCCAGGAACCTGCATCAGGTTCTATTCTGAAGATAATCTTCCATGAGAAGAAATAGACACATTTTATAAAATCCTTTGAAAAAGGGACATAACATGTTAATCAATGTTATTTTGTTGAACTGAGTTTACAGAGACATGCTTATGTCACATACAGATTGGAGAAAAAGAAAAGATACAAGGGGCAGAGAAAGAAAACAAATGAATGCATTAAAGGAAAATGAGAGATGACCCCTTGCTCCCTTCTTGACAGAAAAAAAAAGAGAAGATAATTATGGAATATTCTGTATTTCATTCCTCTGTTGAAACATTAGGATGGAATAGAACTTTGAATTCAAGTAGATGGTTGGTTCTTCAATGTATCCAAGTTTAGTTCAGTTCAGTCGCTCAGTCGTGTCTGACTCTTTGAGACCCCATGAATCACAGCACGCCAGGCCTCCCTGTCCATCACCAACTCCCGGAGTTCATTCAGACTCACACCCATCGAGTCAGTGATGCCATCCAGCCATCTCATCCTCTGTCATCCCCTTCTCCTCCTGCCCCCAATCCCTCCCAGCATCAAGGTCTTTTCCAATGAGTCAACTCTTCGCATGAGGTGGCCAAAGTACTGGAGTTTCAGCTTCAGCATCAGTCCTTCCAAAGAACACCCAGGACTAATCTCCTTCAGAATGGACTGGTTGGATCTTGTTGCAGTCCAAGGGACTCGCAAGAGTCTTCTCCAGCACCACACTTCAAAAGCATCAATTCTTCGGTGCTCAGCTTTCTTCACAGTCCAACTCTCACATCCATACATGACTACTGGAAAAACCATAGCCTTGACTAGACAGACCTTTGTTGGCAAAGTAATGTCTCTGCTTTTGAATATGCTATCTAGGTTGGTCATAACTTTTCTTCCAAGGAGTAAGCGTCTTTTAATTTCATGGCTGCAGTCACTATCTGCAGTGATTTTGGAGCCCCCAAAAATAAAGTCTGACACTATTTCCACTGTTTCCCCATCTATTTCTCATGAAGTGATGGGACCAGATGCCATGATCTTCATTTTCTGAATGTTGAACTTTAAGCCAACTTTTTCACTCTCCTCTTTCACTTTCTTCAAGAGGCTTTTTAGTTTTTCTTCACTTTCTGCCATAAGGGTGGTGTCATCTGCATATCTGAGGTTATTGATATTTCTCCCGACAATCTTGATTCCAGCTTGTGTTCCTTCCAGTCCAGCGTTTCTCATGATGTACTCTGCATAGAAGTTAAATAAGCAGGGTGACAATATACAGGCTTGACGCACTCCTTTTCTTATTTGGAATCAGTCTGTTGTTCCATGTACAGTTCTAACTGTTGCTTCCTGATCTGCATACAGATTTCTCAAGAGGCAGGTCAGGTGGTCTGGTATTCCCATCTCTCTCAGAATTTTCCACAGTTTATTGCGATCCACACAGTCAAAGGCTTTGGCATAGTCAATAAAGCAGAAATAGATGTTTTTCTGGAACTCTCTTGCTTTTTCCAAACCCAAGACTAAATCTGCAGGTAATTTTATCTCCTATTTCTGGGAGAAACTATGATGATCTTGTCAGAGCAAGCCTGCAGTCAGGTTTTACGGCACTTTATCCAGCATTTCAATGGTGGACAACTTCATACGTACCATCTTAATTCATCCCTAAAGTCCTTTGGATAATCTTGTCTGGTAAGTATGGAAGAAAGGCTATTGTCATAGCACAAAAGGGGGTTTCCACGTAGTCAAAAGAAGTCAGCATGGAATTTAGGATAGAGGTTATCTTGAGTACTGGAAGACTCTAGGTATACTTGGTATTAATCACTGTAGTAGTAACATGGTCTAAAAAAATCTATGTCTAGGTTCATACTTTGAACTTCCCTGGTGGCTCAGATGGTAAAGAATCCACCTGCAATGCAGGAGACATGGGTTCGATCCCTGGGTTGGGAAGATCCCCTGAAGAAGGAAATGGCAACCCACTCCAGCATTCATGCCTGGAGAATCCCATGGACAGAGGAGCCTGGTGGGCTACAGTCTATAGGGTTGCAGAGTCAGATATAACTGAGCAACCAACACTTTCAGTTCATATGTGTCATTCAAAGCTGTGCACAGACTCAGGAACAGGGAGACCATTACATCCATTACCTGACATCCTATTGCTATCCCAGCTTCTGTGAAGTCCCTCCAGTCTCTTCTCCTAAACAAAGACTTGGAAAGAATCAAAGCTACACCTACTTAGGGTGTTTGCTTTCCCAGAAAGTCCAACTGGAATGTCTCAGAATCTCTGCAATGCTCATGCTTCAGTTCTTTCTTCCTTCTGAGCCCAAGATGAAGATTCACATGGAAGTAATTTATTGAGCAAGAAAAAAGAGAGTAAAGGACACAGGACAGGGAAAGGGAGGCCAAGTTAGGTGTGGCCTCACTGGAGTCTGGCTTGGTCTTATTCCACTGGGAGCTCCAGAGCCTGGATTGCTCCACAGAGTTGCCCCCTGCCCTTTTGAGGCAAAGGGTCCTTTCGTGCCCCTGCATCAGCCAGGCATTGGCTGTGGGCCACACCCAAGGGCAGAATAGTTGCTTAACTTCCCAGGCAGTTCCAGGCTAGGCAACTCCCATTTGACCAATGGTAATTCTCCAGAGAAAGAGGCAGCTGTAAGCCATTAACAGCTGATGCTCATAGCACGTGGGAGATCCGGGTGGGTCAGCAATAGCCTCTCTAGACTTGCCATCCTGATTCCTCTGGACAAAGTTCAGACCCCTAAGTCTTGCTTTAAAACAATTCAAGTGGAACAGAATACAATAATATACCAACCCACAGTGTTTATTAAGAGCCTACCATGTGTCAGGCACCTCTCTAAATGTATCATGTTCAGAATAAACCCAAGAGGTGGGCACTATTATTACGGACATCTTCCTTACCAGAATATGGAGAGACAGAGTAATTAAAGAACTTAGCAAGTTAATAAGTAGCAGAGCTAGAGTTAGGGCCCACCCTCTTAACTCTGCATTAAACTGCCTCTTGCTTGTTGCCACAGGGTAGCAGCAACAGAGAGACAACAATAAGCTCAGAGCTAAAGCAGTCAATTTCACTTATGTAAGATGCCACACCCAACTAGGTGAGAGAAAAACTTTTGAACAATGAGTATAAAAGCTTCAGCACAGTTACGATTCATTTGTGTGGGGGTGAGTTTTAAAAACCGTGGCAGTTTTATCTACTGGGTTGATGTTCGCCATTTGAACTTTCATCATTTAAATCCCATGAAAGTGCAGTTGCATAAGACATGACCCTATGCCAAGTGAAATAATGGCTTACATTTGTTAAGCACTTTCTGTGTGCCAGGCACTCTTCTCAGCAGTTAGACGGACTCCATCATGTAACCCACACGGCCACACATGTGGTAGTCCCATTTTCAGATAAAGAAACTGAGGCACCAATATGCCCAAGGGCAAATAACTAGAAAGCATCAGGGCCGGGTTTCAGAGGGAGTAATCTGGCTGTGGATCTTATTTTCCTGATTTCACCATGTTGCTGCCAGAAGAGTTGTGGATGGTTGGAGCTAGGGGTCATGTTGGAGAGACCAACTTCCCCAATTTAGAGATGAGGATACTGAGGCAGAGAAAAAGCTGGTGACTTACATATGGTCACAGAGACCCAGGACTCTCATTTTACTAACAGTATTTTCCACATTTTGACAGTTTTGCCAAAAAAAATTACAAAAACCAGAAACAGTATCATTTACTTGCCAGTAGTTAAGGGGTGTGTTTTTAAATCTTTGAAGTCTCTTTCTAAGGCAATAAAGAATATCGGCCAGTCTGGCCTAGGAAAAAAACTACTCCCTGTCTCTAGAGACAGTTATGAGATATGGCAACTCATGTAAACCTATTTGATGTGACTTTCAAGTTGCTATTCTATCTTCTGGCTGAAACCTGCAGATTCCAGTCTGGGAGTACATCTCTTTAAAGAAGGAAAAGGAAGACAAGAATTAATATTTATTAACTATCTGCTAGATGCTACAGCTAGTGGCTCTATGCACGCTATGTAAATTATCCATCAGAATCATCTTTAGAATCAGAATATGTATCAGTTAGCATTTGCTGCATAACAAAGTAACCTAAAACTTAGTGGCGTAAAACCCAACAACTCCTTGTTGCTGATGAGTAGCTGGGTGGCTCTGTGGATTCGTGCCAGGTTTAGCTGATTTCAGCTGAGTTCACCCATGTTCCTGGATTGGCTGGGGACTGGCTGGTTGAGCATGCCCTCACCTCAGATGGCTCATTTCTCTTCTACATCCTGCTAAAGGCTATTCCAGGCTTTTTCACGCAGAAGGGGAGACGAGACGAGAGCAAGAAGGAGCACACAAGACCTCTGAGGCCTAGGATTAGAAGGTAGATCATCCCTTAGATGCCATTGTGTTGGCCAAAGCAGTCACAAGGCTGGCTCAGATTCAAAAGGAGAGGGGAAAGATTTCACCTATTGATGAGGTGAGCTGCAAGACCACATGGTCAATGGTATACATACGCAAAGTGACAGAAAATTGGAGACATCTTTGCAATCAATCTGCCATAAATATCCTGGAATACTGCAGATCATTTAAGTTGCATGTTTTCCCCACAAAGTATATCTCCCTCACATATCTAGTCTACTCATTAAGACGTTTGAGTTCCCTTTGTGTAACTTTCAGAAACATTCAAGAAAAGTGCCACTGGAATTTAAAATGGCATATAAAATATTCAACTTCCCCAAGTAAGACAAACGATCATCTAATCCCACCAAAAGTCTTTGGGATCTCATTCTAATAACAGCAAGAGAGCGCTAAATCTATCTCCCCTCTCTCTACCCATGATATCACTCCCTGGTTGAAAAGAGAGGCAAATTTTGAGGCAAACAGAAAACTTCCAGTTTCCAGCTAGATTTGGTAAGAGACTAACCCAACAACTAAGGATAATCCCAAGGGAAGACCTGTGGCTTCAGCCAAAATAGAAGCACATCTTTTCCTGGTATTTTGCTTTGCAACTAGAAAAGAGAGACACATAGGAAGAAAAAAAACAAAAACCTCTAAATCAGGGATCACAGATAGTTTTTAATCATAAGTGCCAACTCGAGTGGTTAGTAGAGGCTGCCAGGAGTGCTATGCTGAAATAGAATATTAAGCCTCAGGCAGTTCTAATAAAAACTGATAAACTGCAAGGATTTTCCAGCTAATGGAGATAGACCTTGATGAAGTGGTGCCTTTATCCTAATTCACACTGAGATGAAATAGAGGTGGGCAGTGACCAATTCCCACTATTTGGTTCAACTCACGGGGTAAGCTGACCCTCATCTCCTGGACCTCTCCCCCAGTACTTCTTTCTCACATCTTCTAGCTGGACTATTTTTGAGAAAGGTAAATACAGCAGGGCTTTGATCAGCTCTTGGATTTTATCCTGGTTAATCCAAAGAAAAATTCATGGGGCTCACACCAAATCCAAAACCCAAGAGAAATGATCAAAAATGCAAAAATAATTTAAGAGCATCACTGCAGAATACAACCTCTCTTTGCTCACACCAAGCTTCCACTAAATGTTTCTCAGTATAGTGTCATCCACCTACTGAGTCAAGAAAGATCTGAGATCAGATTCTGATGGCCAGGGTCTGCTTGAAGAAGACACATCTCAGAACCAGAGCAAGGTACAATCTATATAACATGGTGTAATGTAAAGGTTAAAAACCATAACCTTTGGACCCTTGCCATAATGCAAGTATTAATATCTCTCCCATGGTTTCAAAAGAAATATATCCATCTCAGAGATCATGATGAGAATAAATGGACTATTATGTAAAGCACCCAGATTAATAACTGGCATAGTTGAGGCTCCTAAGTACAGCTATTGGTAGCAACAGCAAAGATTTATTCACCTTCTCTCATATGCTGGGAACTATTCTCACATACGGTGTGTAAACTACAGAGAAGAGAAACAACGTGTAAAGACCTGCTCTTTATCTCTGGGAAACAGAGTCTATCTGGTGGATAAGGTGAATATGCATGAAATACATAAGAACTGTGGAAATGCTCTAGAAGACACTGAGAATCCTGGGAGTCTAGGATCATCACTTCTATTTCTTGCCAGAACAATAAATTCAATTCTTAAAGATGCTGACAGTTCCATTTCCTTAAGGCAGTTATTGGAGGTGACTTAAGCATCCAAATTCATTTCATCTGAGTTTTGAATGTTTTTATTTGCACTTTGAGTGCCACCAAATCATTTTATATGACAGATATAAAGGATAGTCCACTGTTAGCTGAAGAGAACGAGGCCACCATCTCTTACCCTGGTGCCTCATCTTTTACTTTCCACACCATCAACCTCCCATCATCTGGCAGATCATGGGTTCTCAATGGGAAAGAATAAAAGTGACAACAAGCTGAGACCTGATGGTTTTGAGATTTTCCCCTAGGTGCCAATGCTTCTGAATAATCATTCTTTCTTTCCATTACTGAGACATCATTATGCAGGCAAAGCATGTTAGTTGCCTACTGTAGGCCAGTAGCAGGGATACATTGTTCAAAGCTAACGCATGTTATTAAATGTCAAAACTCAACTCACGTGATTCAGCCGCTGCCTCACCCAGCTGCCGGCTGGAAGACTTATCTAAACATTGGAAGGGAAGGTAGTCACTGAGCCCCACCTTCCAGGAAGGTGGAAAGAGCAGGAAACAATGACCAAATTGGGAGAAGAAGGCCTTTATCAGATCATAAAACAGAAGTGATTGCAATTAATTGCTGATAAAATACGAAAGAGTATCTTGTTGCTGGAGGTCAGGTGATAGCTAGAACAAAGTACAGCTGAGGAAAGGCATGCCTCTGAGCTCTGTTAGTGTGAAGACAGATTCACCCATCCTTGTTGGGGGCATCTTGGAGGAAGCAACAATATAGAGCCATAGAGGACCAAGAGAAAACCCGAAATGTGAGCATACCTTTTTGAAGGGCAACCTCCCTAGCTCACACGGCTTCTCCAGCAAATGGCGGCTCTTGAATGATTTTCCCCAACCAGAATGTGATGGGGAGGGTGGTGGTGAGAGAGCAAATCCCACTGTTGTTTGGCTGTCACAAGAGTTAAAAAACAAGACAAGGGCTTCCCTGGTGGCTCAGTGGTGAAGAATCCAGCTGCCAATGCAGAGGACATGGATTCAACCCCTTATCTGGGAAGATCTCACACCCTGCAGAACAACTAAGCCCATGGCCCACAGCTGTTAGCCTGGGCTCTAGAGCCCGTGATCCGCCACAGGAGAAGCCACCACAGTGAGAAGCCTGTGCCTGCAACTGGAGGGGAGCCCACACTCTGCAACTGGGGAAAGCCCAAGCAGCAATGGAGATCCAGCACCACCATGAATAAATAAGCATTTAAAGACGGCTTCTCATACGCAGCATTAAAAAAGACAAACAGGAGAGAATCTACCCAGAGTTAACATTAGTAAACACTCAGAAATCTTTGGAACAGAGGTTTTTGCAATAAACTCTAGGTGTTCTTTACTATAAGATGATACTTATTTTGTTAATCCAAAAATGCCAGGAGAAAGGAAGTGGTAGTAAACTCATTTACTTAAAAAAAGGTTTCCAAGGGTCTTTGAAGTCTAAAATACATCTTCTCTAGCAACTCACCCCCATTCTCAGGATGTGTGTGAGATGTGAAGCATGGCTGTGTGTGTCTCTGTACTGGCAGTCATAAATGCATGTGAGGTTTCTCTTTTTTTCACTTGATTAGTCAAACATAATTTTTTTATTGTTGTTTGTATAGTTAGTTTTCCTTTATTATACAAACAGATCATTGAAGAAACTGGTTCAAGTTTACCTTCAAATTCAACAACCAGACTCAGCATTACAAGCTGCTTATACTATGAGGGGTACACAGGAAGTGGGTCATTCTTTGCTTCTTTAATGGAATAGTGGGCAGAATTGTCCATACTTTACAATCCTTTTCCTCTCTCTCCTTTCTATTAAGCCTATAGAGGCACTTTATATAAGTTAAATGTGAATATGATGTGTTCCACTGTATATATAAGTTAGTCATAATATTGCCATCTCTTTACTTATAGATAGTGAATTCCAAATTGTTTTATCTGGTTGTATTTAACAGTTGTATGCATACTTGCTGCTGCTAAGTCACTTCAGTCGTGTCTGACCCTGTGCGACCCCATAGACAGCAGCCCACCAGGCTCCTCCATCCCTGGGGTTCTCCAGGCAAGAACTCTGGAGTGGGTTTCCATTTCCTTTACTTAGCTTACTATATATTTTTTAATGATTATTTTTATAAGATCAAGGGTCTCTTATTCAGGATTTTTGCACTCTCCTCTATCATTTTTATCCTTCTAGTTTCATGGAGGTTAATATACTCTTTCTTTCTTTCGTGTACATTGCTCTTCTCAGTGGTTAAGGAAGTGATAAAAATATACAGGGAATCATACACATTAACAAAATAACAAGTTAAAATAAAATTTAAAACTCATATCATACCAGATATAATATTCCTAAATGACTTGACAGAGGTTTCCAAAAGTTGGTCATGAGCTGAATAAATCAAAATAATCAAGGGGTCTTATAAAAATACTAAGTCTCAAATTTCAGCCTGTATTAACCAAACAGCTCTGGGAGGCCCAGATGCCCCCAACTGTTAAAGTCCTCCCAAGGGATTCAGACACAAATTTTCTATGCAGATGATAGCTTTAGTTCTTGCAACAAATAGATTAATAATTATGTCCCCTGTAGTAAAGAGCACTAGACAGGCGGGAGGGGAATTCAGGCCCAAATCATCCTCTGCTCTGTATCCCATACTTTTGGTTCACCTAGTTCAGGCTGGGAAACAGCAGTATCAGTGTCCCCCAGGAGCCTGTTAGAAATACAGAATGTCAGAACCACCCTTCACCTACTGCATCAGGATCTGCATTTTAACAAGATCTCTAGGTGATTCCTGAACTGTCAAGACCAAGTCATCCCACTTTCTCTGGGCTTCATGTGGAAACAGATGGACTTGGACCAGAGGGTCTATATCTTCCTCCAGCCCTACCATTGCATGATGACCTTCAAAGTGAAGATGCAAAGGGGAAATACAATAGAAAGTTCTAGACAGGATGTCAGGGGGAAAATGAAGATTAAATCGAAACACACTTTTATAGGAAACATTTGTCTAAGAAAAATCCACATCCCATGATACACACACTGTCATATGAGACCATGAGGATGTGGCTAGTCCCTTGCTGGGGATGGGAAACTGAGGTGAAGGGGGATGGGAGGCAACAAGGAAGGAGGAAGGACGAGGAAGGGAGGAAGGCTGTGGACAACCCTAAGGCCCAGGGCGAGTCCAGGAGAGAGGAAGGACTGGAATCCAGGTGTCTCCACTCCCAGCTCCTGGACCACCCTGCCTTGTTGTCTCAGCTGCATCAGGAAAAATGAAGAAAACAAGAGCAGGACGTAATAACAAAGAGAGCAGGTGTTTATAGAGGGTGGGACATGGATGTGGCTCCTTGACTCCATCGTGGAGTCACTTTAGTCCTCAGATTATTATTTCAACATTAGGGCCCTTATGTCCTGACAACCATCCTTCTTTCCCACATCTCCAGCCCTGTACAATTTCTTTTTAGGGAACCAATGTCAAAAGAATATGCTCTGCTGGTTCCCAAGAGTCAGATGTCATGAGTCCTGATGGGTACCCTTCCTTTCCAGATTCCAGACCCCGGTTTCCTGTCATTTATCCTTTGACAGGCACTCTAGATAAATTATGTGTATTCTTTACAATAAGGTTCCCATGTCAGGAATTCGGACATTTATTCACAGAGCTAAATACAAATATAGATTCATTCTTTCTTTCTAATTCTATAAGAAATGTATTAACAGTAATAACATTCAAACATTACATAAATATGCAACATAAAAAGTCAAATTTGCTCTTCTCACCGGCCCCCAGAAATCACCATGGCCCACAGAGTGCCCTTCTCCCATGGATTTTAAGTTATCTTAAGCATAACTTTTTAAAAAGCAGGATCATATCACACAAACTATTTTATAACTTGCTTTCTTGACTTCATATCTCTTGGTCATTCTTTGAAGTCAATTTATAGTGACCCTCCTTCTTCATTATAATATCAGTGTGGTACTCCAACATTTTCCCAACCACCTATCTGTCAATGGACACTTGGATTATTTCTGATTTTTCTCTGTTACAAGCTATGCTGCACATTAGATTATCCAACACCAGGAGCTACACATGAAACAGCAAGGCCTTTGGTTTATTTCATTTGCTGATTGTCGGTTTTCCTCTCACTGCATCTTTGGTCTCCAGTTATAATAACAGTAGCAGCAGAAGACAGGATTTATTGGATGGTTATGGAAGATTCTGGAATTAAGATTACCACTGTCAGAATCCTGCATGGGCTCTGAGTGGGGTCCATCTTTCCTAAGGAAGCCCCTTGCCCACGTCCATTCCATCCATGCTCCCCTGCAACATCCTTGCCTCTTAAGTGATGGGGAGCTGGTGCTTCATTCCATATGGCTCCAGTGTCATCACTGAATCAGCAATACAGACAAGGTCACCAATCTTAAAGACTCTAGAGTCTTGGAAAACTACTAGAGAAGTAAACAGTAACAAAAATTTCAGATGGAGACATATGATAGGAAGAAAATATTACCAGGTATTGAGATAGAAAATAACTGAATGAGAGAAGGGAAGGGAAATTTTCAAAATCTTCTTTTTTTTAAATAGATTCAGTTCAGTTCAGTTCAGTCACTCAGTCATGTCCGACTCTTTGTGACCCCATGAATTGCAGCACACCAGGCCTCCCTGTCCATCACCAACTCCCGGAGTTCACTCAGACTCACATCCATTGAGTCAGTGATGCCATCCAGCCATCTCATCCTCTGTCTTCCCCTTTTCCTCCTGCCCCCAATCCCTCCCAGCATCAGGGTCTTATCCAATGAGTCAACTCTTTGCATGAGGTGGCCAAAGTATTGGAGTTTCAGCTTTAGCATCATTCCTTCCAAAGAAATCCCAGGGCTGATCTCCTTCAGAATGGACTGGTTGGATCTCCTTGCAGTCCATGGGACTCTCAAGAGTCTTCTCCAACACCACAGTTCAAAAGCGTCAATTCTTTGGCACTCAGCCTTCTTCACAGTCCAACTCTCACATCCCATACATGACCACGGGAAAAACTATAGCCTTGACTAGACAGACCTTTGTTGGCAAAGTAATGTCTCTGCTTTTGAATATGCTATCTAGGTTGGTCATAACTTTTCTTCCAAGGAGTAAGCATCTTTTAATTTCAATGGCTGCAGTTACCATCTGCAGTGATTTTGGAGCCCAAATAATAAAGTCTGACACTGTTTCCACTGTTTCCCCATCTATCTGCCATGAAGTGATGGGACCAGATGCCATGATCTCATTTTTATTACATAAACATAAATACATAGTCAAAAGTTCTACTGTATTTTAGAAATTCCATCTTGGCCTGCAGATTCTTTTTCATGGCTGCACAGGATTTCACTATGCAGATGTACTATAATTCCACAGCCAGGCCTTTACTGATAGCATTTAGTTCACTTCCAATCTTTTGCCAGCCAGTGTTGTAAGGAGGTATCCTGGACATGCGCCTTTTTACACTTAGGCAAGTATGTCTATAGAATGAGTTCTTAGCTGTTAATTCACTGTGTCAAAGGGGACATATGATTTTGACAGATATTGCCAAATTGTAGGGCAGGGCTCAGCAAAATTTTTCTATGGAGGAAAAGTATTTTCAGCCTTGCAGTGCAGATTGTCTCTTCCAACTACACAGATCTGCCACTGAAGCACAAGAGCAACTATAGATCAACCGAAGAAATCAGCATGACTTTGTTCTAATAAGATTATATTTAAGGACATGGAATTTGAATTTCCTATAATCTTTACATATCATACAATAGTATTCTTTTGATTTTTTTCAACTATTTAAAACGTGAAAACTGTTCTTAGTTCATAGGTAGTACAAAAATAGGCATCGGGCTGGATTTCACTCACAGTCTGTAGCGTGCTGACTCCCCCCACTTACCGTAACTGTCTCTATACTTGAGAGTCTGTGTGCTCCCACACCATTGTTAACACCAGGCATGGCCAAACTTTCAAGTCTTGCCAGCTTGACAGATAAAATCACCTTAATTTAGCTTTATTTTGTATTTCTCTTTTTTAAACAAAGCAAATGATTTTTTCTTATCAATTTCCTTTTGTGTAAATTGTTCTATTCTTTGTTCATTATTTAATTGACATTAGTCATTTGCTTGTTGGTTTGTGAGCCTCCTTTATAGAATAGAGAAACTAACACTTTGAAAAAATTCCAATATTTTTCTCAATTTGTCATTTCTCTTTAACTTTGATTTGGTGGTTTTTACTGGGTACGAATATTTTGTTTTTAATCAATCTTTGATTTTATTTCTTATAGATCATAGTTAGACTTTCCTCTTCTGTAATTTTAATTTTTACATTTTCACTTTTATGGTTGCTTTCATTAACACATAACTATCTGATTCATCAGAACTTATCATACTGTAAGGTATGATGTGCTATTTAGTTGTCCTAACATAACCCGCTGAACAGTCTCTCTTCACTGATTGCAGACAGCCTTCATCTTTCAGGGTCTGCTCTGGAGGTGCTGTGTCATCCCAATGAGGTTTTCTTATTTGTACACGGGTACCATACTGTCTCAATTTTTTATAAAATTCAATTGTCACCCCTCATTATTTTTTCAGAAGCTATTGTTTGCCTTTCTAAACAAGTTTTAGAATCATATGCCTACTTTTAAAAATAATCTTGTTATTGGGATTATATGGAATTTATAAAGTAAAGAAGGATTGGTAACCTTATTATATCCTCTTCTTATCTATGAGCATGTCTTTCCATTTTTAAGTCATCTTTTACATTTTGCATATCATTCATATCCGCTCTCAAAACTGTTCATTTATATCAAAATATTTTTTAAAAAAACCTCTGACCTTATACATAGTAAAAGTACCAATAAGATTACAAAAGGGAGTGAAAATTATCCAGGGGGAGAAAAGGTAGCCTGAGACACCCAGACATGAACGTTTATCAGAGAGAGAAGCTGTAATCAATCCAACTCACACTCACACTTGTAATAGAGATTTGTTTTTTCTTTTCATATACTGAAAAAGAATTAGCATTGCAGCACTTGGCCTAAAAGAGTTTTCTAATGGCAAGAAGAGGCATGGATGGGAGGCTGGACAGAGGGACCAGTTTATGGAGGGAGCTTTAATCTCTCTGCAAATCTTCTGTCTATGCCTCATATGAAGTACAGCTTTCATTCAACTTTTAACAAATATTGATGAAAGTAAAGAACATCAAAATGGCCTTTCAAGATTGCTTTCAATTCCAAGATTCCACAAAGGCATATGGAAAAACAAAATGGCTTTTGGTTTCCCTTTCTTAATCCTTTTCTTCTCTTTATTAACTGAACACTGCTGCTGCTGCTAAGTCACTTCAGTCGTGTCCAACTCTGTGCGACCCCATAGATGGCAGCCCACCAGGCTCCCCCGTCCCTGGGATTCTCCAGGCAAGAACACTGGAGTGGGCTGCCATTTCCTTCTCCAATGCATGAAAGGGAAAAGTGAAAGTGAAGTCGCTCAGTCGTGTCCGACCCTCGGCGACCCCATGGACTGCAGCCTTCCAAGCTCCTCCATCCATGGGACTTTCCAGGCAAGAGTACTGGAGTGGGGTGCCATTGCCTTCTCCCAAAGCAAATGTTAAAAATCAAAGTTTAGTAAGGAAGAGTGTGGTTCTCAAATGCTTTTTCTACAGTGGTTTCCCTTTACCTGATCTCAGCCCCACTGGATCATAACACAACTGGCATAAAGTGTCGCTGCAAATGGAGAGAAAAAAATTACTGGGCTAAGCCCCTGAATGCAGTTATATTTCCTAAGTAGCTTGTGGAAATGCTACGTGTCATGGAGGGCAGGGGAAGGGATGTCAGTGGGGGAAAGTAGATGGTGGATGGATATTTTGTTTCCTGATTTTTAATCAGGCCATCTTAGTTTTTCCATGAAAACTAAAATGTTAGTTCAGTTCACTGACATATATTCTCCACTGAAAACCAAGAGGCCAATGCAGAATCATTGCTCTAGCTCCTTCAAATTTGAGCCATTGTATTGACTGATCTCGCTTACATCTGTGTTGGAAACTCCTTGGACTAGAAGCAAACCAGCCCAGGTGGAGTCTTATTATAATTAAAACTCTCTCTCATGCTTCCACTTCCCAAACTGTACAGCTGTCCTTTCAAAGTTTGCTCTTTATCAGAGCAGACCACAGTAAAACACAGAAAGAAAAAGGAGAAGGTAAGTAACAACTAGTCAAGTACTTCTGTCTCAGGATGACTTGACCTTCAATAGAGAATGTGGAGCACGAGGCAATGGACTGAACATCTGTGACCTCCCAAGATTCACATGTTGAAACCTTGAGCCCAATGTGATAGTATTGGGAGGTGAGGCTTCTGGGAGGTAACTAAGCCCTGAGGATAGAGCCCTCAGGAACAGGGTTAGTGTCCTCATAAAAGGGGCAGCAGAGAGCTCTCTCACCCTCTTCCCACTCTGAGAGGACAACAAGGGGTGAGCAGCCCGTAACCTGGCAGAGGGTTTCAGAACCTGACCACACTGTACCCTGACCTCAGGCATCCTTCCACCAGAGCAGGAGAAGTAACGATCTGTTCCTTCAGGCTACCCAGTTTGCAGCATTTTGTTGTAGCAACCCAAGATGACCAAAATGCATCATCTCCAGCTGCCAGGCCAGAAATACTGACATATTAGCACCAAGATAGCCTACTGCAAACACCTACAACTTCTGCTTGTGGATTTTGCCTAGGGCAAAAGTGTTAGGGAGCTAATGCCCTCAAAAGCAATCCTTGACCAGTGACTGAAGGGAACTGGTAAATAAATACCCCGATTCCCTCTCCCTCAAGCAGAAGCACTCTGAGGTACATTCCGTAGTGAGTTCCATTGCTATTCAGTGGAATTAAGGCCCAGGTGCCCACACTGGTAAATATCTAGATAATGTACCTCTTCTGGCCTTATTTTTACCTTCCAGTCTTACTTTTCTCCCCACTTCCAGAGTTTCCTAGGATCACTTCCCAAATAAATGACTTGTCCTGGACTCCTTGTATCAGGGTCTATCTCTGGGGAAATCCAAACTAAGATAGATCATGTATACCAGTACGGGCTTATATAACAGGGGTCCCCAAACCCTGGGCCATGGACCAGTACAATCCAAGAACCAGGCCACACAGCAGGAGGTGAGCAACAGGCCAGTGAGTGAAACAACAAGCTTATCCCTCCTTATCACTTGCATTACTGCCTAAACCATTCCCCCACCCCATGCCATGGAAAAACTGTCCTCCCCAAAACCAGTCCCTGGTGCCAAGAAGGTTGGTGACTGCTTCTACTTACACAGCTTATACCTTTTTAAAAAATGACAGTAAAGCAAGTGTACAAAACAGAATAATCTAACATGGATTTGTAACTGAATTGAGAGGAAGGTGAATGCGCGATTTCAGAACAGGTTAAGTCCTGCCTCCCCTCCCTGGCCGGGTTCTCTTTCATCTTACTGTTCACTCTTCATTTGCCCAAACCTCCAATCGGGCGGGCTGCTCTGCTTGAGATGTCATAGACATACACGCGCATTTTCCATGCTGCTGTGTATGCCATTCTCCTAACCCAGAAGGGCCTTTCTGCACCTCCACCCCCCTGTTCCATGGCCTGAATCCTTCAAGATCTGTCTCGAGCTTTCCTGCTTCCATGATGCCTTTTGTGTCACAGCTAAGACAGTTACAGCACTTGCAGCCTATAATTTGCAACCTGTTACTTAATCATGCGCCTTTGTGTTGTCTCTATCACACACACGTGGTCGTCTTGTCCCCTGAATTAACCTGGACTTTCCTTAGGAATAATCATCACATCCTGTACCTCTCCAGTTTTCCCAGGGCCTCAGATAATGTGGTAGATACAATTAGTTGCCAATATATGCTTTATATGTTTAAGCAATAAAACACAAATATGTATATGATCAATAGTAACAAATCATTTTTAACGGACTTCAGAAAGTCCTCTTTCTTCTCATGCAAACTGCCTGGCAGACGGAGTTATCCGCAGCATTCTTCTTGGTGATCCTTTCCAGGGATTCCAACTGAAGACCAACAGGCCACAGCACACCTTGGTTTATACCCACAACTTCCCCTCACCAGTTTAAAGACATCATAAAAGATAATGCAGCTCACTCATAAATAAAAAGCACTTAAATGTAATTTTGGCAAAATGTGTCCTGGGCTAATTAAAGTGTGTTTTTTTTCTCTCTGTTGTGTTTGTTGCTGTTATAAATAGACAATCATTAAAAAATCAAAAAGGGAAACCTTTTAAAGGCTTACTTCAGGAACTGATACCCTCCCCACTTTATTTTTCTTAGCCCTAATGCCAAAGGAAAACAAACACTTATCAATGTGCTAATGGTGTTTATTTCCCCCATCTGATTGGAAGGGTGGCAGTGTGCCAAGTCCTGAGACAGTCCATTGAGGCACCAAGGGAACAGAGGTCAACGCCACTGTCGGCTGTTCCCACCACTTATACTTTGAAGTCCACGGAAAGGTTGAGGATCCTGAATTTCTTTTTCCGTACCTCTCTGTCTTTGTAACATCTAGGTAGTTTTTCCCAGGCCTCATGGAGATAGGTCCCTTCCAATTTGCCTGTGAAATCATGACCATCTTGAGGCTCCTCTAAAAACAGCCTCATTGAAGATAGTCAAGAAAAAGCTGAATGCTTCTTTGCTTATGTTTTGTTCAGGGTTCTGACTCCCAGCAGGTCTGGTGGAGCTTCCCTGCAAGGACACTCTCATCCTCGAGACTGGAGCCTCACCCCTCCCATACCTTTTTTTTTAAACACCTTTTTCCACTACGCTGTGCCTAGCAGCTGCTCAGGAACACAGAGAAGGACTGTACTGGGACTTCTTATCTTCCATCAAGTCATCCCTTATCCAAGTAAAATTCAGCCGTCCTGATCAGGTGGGAGGTCCCTGAAAGATCCCAGGAGAAGAAATGAGCATTTCCTGCTGTTTTTCTGTATCTCTTCCAAGCAGCAAAGCACACAGAGGAAGGAGCTCTACTTTCTCCTCGCCTGTCTCCAAGTCTTAGCATTTTTGGCACCTACCCTGGAACACACACCCAAAGCAATCTCATCTGCAGCAAGGTTATCCTTTGGTGGTGATATAATTTTTAATGCACCCCAGTGGATTAAACTGCCTCAGTGCCTCCTGGGAGCCACTGCAATGAAACCCCCCTAATCTTGACAGTGCATGTCTTTACAATCACTCCAACAAACAAACAGTAATTAGGAAATGGAATCTAATATCCTTTTACACTGAGTTCAACTCATCTGTAAACAGCTTTCAGTGAGTGGGGTGGACCTGGAGCCAGCCTCTATTTTCGCTAAAATCCTCTCCACACACGAGAGTGGTAAAAGTATGGTTGGGAAGGTTTTAGTTATAAATATCCCTCTCATTTGTATAGAACTTTTTAAGTAACTTTCATGTCCATTATTTTATTTGATTTTCAAAGGAGTAGGTTAGATAGCTTAGTAGTTAGGCATACTGGCTGCAGATGCCTGAGTTTGAATACTGGCTAGAAAATTAGTAGCTTTGTGATATTGCGCAAATCACCATGCTTCTACTTTCTTATCTGCAAAATACGGATGGTCATCATATACACGTCACAGAGTTAAAATTTTATATGTATATACATACGTATATTTATATATGAAGGTGGAACCATGCCTGGCACAGAGTGAGTGCTAGATATATTATTTTCATATTTGAATACTGCTACTGCTGCTGCTAAGTCGCTTCAGTTGTGTCCGATTCTGTGCGACACCATAGACGGCAGCCCACCAGGCTCCCCCATCCCTGGGATTCTCTAGGCAAGAACACTGGAGTGGGTTGCCATTTCCTTCTCCAATGCATGAAAGTGAAAAGTGAAAGTGAAGTCGCTCAGTCGTGTCCGACTCTTAGCGACCCCATGGACTGCAGCTTACCAGGCTCCTCTATCCATGGGATTTTCCAGGCAAGCGTACTGGAGTGGGGTGCCATTGCCTCCTCCATTTGAATACTAGAGCTAATATAATAAAAAACTCTGGTGGATTCTATGTCTGGCCTAAGCATGTCTTAAAGGAGATCAGATATCGTCTTAGTTGGGGTTCCCTCAGAAACAGACCATGCGAAACATTTTCCATGCAGATACACGGGAGGAGGAGGGGCAGCAGAGGCAGGAAAGGGAAGGAAGCAATGAAGGGTTTGCTGTGAGTAGGTTACCACCATGGTCAACCAGGCATGATGCTGCCGGGGTTCCTGTGAGTGACTTCGCAGAACACACAACGCACCTCAGAATTACCCCCGAGGCAGGACATAGCTGGAGAGTTTATCCACCAACTCCTTCCCTCATTGTCAAGGGCGATTCTGGGGCTGTGACCCTGCACTTAAGACTTCAGTGAAGTCCTGTGCCTGGGAAGAGCAGCCCTGCAGGACCAGATGCAGTTGGGCTTAGAGATGCAGGAAGTTTTAGCATAGACTAGAGCCATCTGCAAGTGACCTCAAAGGACTGTGAGTCAGGCAGTGACATCAGTGACTACAGGAGAGAATGCGTGTCTCAGAGTGCTTTGACCTGTGCACCAGACAGAACCAAAATCAAATGTGCTCAGCCAAAAACATCTCCCAGATTATCTTCTGGAGAGGAATACAGATGATGCTTCCTTGTCCTGAGGTTATCAAACTTTACAACATCCCTACATAATATCAAAATCCTTTTTGGTGAGTATTTCCTTCTACACTTGTTTTCAACAGGAAAGGTTGACAATCTATTTTGTTGTTGTTGTTGTTGTTGTTGTTCAATCACTAAGTCATGTCTGACTCTTTGTGACCCCATGAACTGAAGCATGCCAGGCTTCCCTGCCCTTCGCTATCTCCTGGAGCTTGTTCAAAGTCATGATATTGCTTTAGAGCCTGCTAGGTATGTGGAAAAGAAAACGTTCTCTGAGCTGAAATGCTTTTCTCTGAAAATGTGATAACCTATTTGAAAATTACTGTCTTCAAATAGGTTGATTCCTCTGCACAGGAATAGCTCCACAAACATTTTTTGGGGTCATATTTTTAGAAAAAGTATAGTTTGGAGGCTTCAGCAATATATGAACTGTGAACTTCCTGATGTTCAAGCTGGTTTTAGAAAAGGCAGAGGAACCACAGATCAGATTGCCAACATCTGCTGGATCATCGAAAAAGCAAGAGAGTTCCAGAAAAACATCTATTTATGCTTTATTGACTATGCCAAAGCCTTTGACTTGTGGATCACAATAAACTGTGGAAAATTCTGAGAGAGATGGGAATACCAGACCACCTGACCTGCCTCTTGAGAAACCTGGATGCAGGTCAGGAAACAGCAGTTAGAACTGGACATGGAACAACAGACTAGTTCCAAATAGGAAAAGGAGTACATCAAGGCTGTATATTGTCACCCTGTTTATTTAATTTCTATGCAGAGTAATCATGAGAAACACTGGACTGGAAGAAACACAAGGTGGAATCAAGATTGCCGGGAGAAATATCAATAACCTCAGATATGCAAATGACACCACCCTTATGGCAGAAAGTGAAGAGGAACTAAAAAGCCTCTTAATGAAAGTGAAAGAGGAGAGTGAAAAAGTTGGCTTAAAGCTCAACATTCATGGCATCTGGTCCCATCACTTCATGGCAGATAGATGGGGAAACAGTGGAAACAGTGTCAGACTTTATTTTGGGGGGCTCCAAAAATCACTGCAGATGGTGACTGCAGCCATTAAAATTAAAAGATGCTTACTCCTTGGAAGAAAAGTTATGACCAACCTAGATAGCATATTCAAAAGCAGAGACATTACTTTGCTGACTAAGGTCCATCTAGTCAAGGCTATAGTTTTTCCTGTGGTCATATATGGATGTGAGAGTTGGACTGTGAAGAAGGCTGAGTGCCGAAGAATTGATCCGTTTGAACTGTGGTGTTGGAGAAGACTCTTGAGAGTCCCTTGGACTGCAAGGAGATCCAACCCATCCATTCTGAAGGAGATCAGCCCTGGGATTTCTTTGGAAGGAATGATGCTAAAGTTGAAACTCCAGTACTTTGGCCACCTCATGAGAAGAGTTGACTCATTGGAAAAGGCTTTGATGCTGGGAGGAATTGTGGGCAGGAGGAGAAGGGGACGACAGAGGATGAGATGGCTAGATGGCATCACTGACTCGATGGACGTGAGTCTGAGTGAACTCCGGGAGTTGGTGATGGACAGGGAGGCCTGGCGTGCTGCGATTCATGGGGTCACAAAGAGTCAGACATGACTGAGCTACTGAACTGAACTGAACTGAAGTCTTATCAAGTTGTCAAGTTTACTCTTGAAAGATATAAGGCACACCTGAGCCCCCCAGGGCACCACTCAAGCCAAGTTCCTTAACTTCATCAAATACCCTCCCTTTGCTCCCCTTCATCCCTTCAGGCAGGGCTTTCATTTCATCTTATTACCCTTCTTTCCAAAGGGGAAAAAAAGTTCCAAAGGAAAAAAACTCCAAAATCAATGTATTCAATATGAAAGCAAAACTTTCATCCATCATCCATTTCTAAATAAAGAAGGAATACCGAAGCAAAACAATTAAACATATTGCAACCACGCTGTTTTCTAGCCAAATCTTCTAAATGTGCAAAAGACACAGTCAGTGATGAGGAAATGGTACATTCTGGCTTTTATTTAGAAAGTCGGTTAAGCCCATTTCCAAATAGGCATCTTGGTGGCTTTATATGCAGAGGGCTTGTTTTCTCTATATTTGGGCAAAGCCCATTGGAGTAACTGAAAACCACCACCTCTGAGGATGAACTGTGATGTAGACCAGAGAAATCTTGGTTGAGGTAACTGAGGCCAGAGATCCACAAGGAAACTGCACTGTACTGTTTCATTTTTCAAACTTACACATTTTCCTAAACCCTTTTCGTTGGGTGATTTATGTTCAGTTGATTTTGCTACAGGCCTGGAATGTTTACACAAAGGCTTAATAGACATTTACTTTGGAAGTTACATTGTGAGATAGAATCAAGAAATTGGCCCATTGCCGGAGTCAGAATGGGAGGCCACCTGGAAGTTAATGATCACTTTGTAAAGACCAGAGGCATGTAAGAGAAGGTTCCAGAAGAGTGGAGACTTCATGTAATAACCACATTGCACTCAGACATACACCATTGGAATGACTGAGGAGAAACCCGTTTACACAGAGACATCCACAGATAGAAATGTCCAGGACTGCAATTACTCAACACCTTAATACCTTTAATATCACATTTTCTAATGCATCTTACAGTTTATATATGTGTTTATGTAACATCTAAATTAATGCTCTCCAAAAAATACCATAGCCCCAAATGCCAAATAGTCTGCCTTAAATATTTGATTCATGCTGAATTTACCTTTCAGAGACAAAGAAAAGAATTATGACCCTCTCCTTACAGATGAAGAATCTGAGACTCAGAAAGCCACTTGTTCTAGATTATGTGATGCATAACTGGTAAAAATCAGTCCTTTTAGTAACATCAGCAGACTTCCACAGCTCTTTTGATTAAGATGCTGGGTTTTTTTTCTGTGATTCAACCAAGCCCACAGATTCAGCATTCACATCACTGGGATGAGCACAGAGAGGATAAAAATAATACGCATGAAGTTCAAGGAAAGGCAGAACCACTGCCTACGTGTAGAATTCAGAATACTGGTTTACCCTGGTTTAAGAGGGGTAAATAGTAACTGGGAACAGGATCCAAGTGAACTTTATGGAGGAACAGAAGTGTTTTCCATCTTGATCCAGGTGGTGGTTACACAGGTATCTAGAGACACAGAAATTCAACAAACTATAGACTTCAAATTTGTGTGTTGTACTGTATCCAAACTCCGCCTCAAACTTGTTGTATAGTACAGGGGGCTCAGCTCAGTGCTCTGTGGTGACCTGGATGGGTTGATGGGGGTTGGGGTGGGAGGGAGGTCTAAGAGAGACTGGATATACGTACACATATAGCTGTTTTACTTCATCGTACAGCAGAAACACAACATTGTAAAGCAACTATATCCCAATTAAAATTTTAAGTAAGGGGTAGAAGGAGCTTCCCAGATAGTGCTAATGGTAAAGAACCCCCCTGCCAATTCCAGAGATGTAAGAGGCTCAGGTTCAATCCCTAGGTTGGGAAGATCCCTTGGAGGAGGGCATGGCAGCACACTCCAGTTTCCTGGCCTGGAGAATCTCATGGACAGAAGAGCCTGGAACCCTGTGGTCCATAGGGTTGCACAGAGTCAGGTACGACTGAAGCAACTTAGCATGTATGCAAGGGGTAGAGAATGAGGGCATGATAATGGTGTCACATGCTCTAGAATAGAAGGTAAGAATAGAGTAAGTGGTCTTTGCCCTTTAAGAGTTTATTTATAAGAACAAAAATAGAAAATGCAGAGATTTCCTCTTTATAATAACTGAATGTCAAGGATTGCACAGATATGAGTTTCTACACTCTTTTATGTTTTATACATTATACGTTTTTACACGCTTTTCTGCAGAGCCTCCTCCTGCTCTGCTTCCTACCGCTTCAGCCAACAGTCACCACCTCTGCTTGGCAACTAGACTCCACATGCCTTGGAAGAAATAGGAGAAAATGCTGAACAAGTTACCTTGGTAACCCAAGCTTTTATATAGCTGACTCTGGCTCTCTCTCTCTGCTCTGCCTTTCTCTGAGTTCTCACCCCTTCCCCAGATGCTGCTTTCCTGAACCTTCTATCACCTGTTATACCCTCCAGGAGTTGGGCTGCCCCTCCTCACCAAGCCTCCTTCTTCTCTTCAACTTCTGACCTACTGACTCTGAATTTGCACAGCTGTTTGCATCTCATTTTTAGCAGGCTTCAGCATTCCTAAGCCATGGTCTTGTTTGAATCTCAAGTCCATGCCACTTCAATGTCACTCTGATGGGATATCCTGATACATTTCCCAGGGCAGTTACAAAAACTCCTTCAAGGATAGACAACTCTGTCTCCACCACAGATCTTTTAAGTTAGATGAGATTTATCAAACTTAATCATTGAAATTCAAAAGTTATAGTCAGGGCTTAGAATACTGTCTATCAGAAAGCAGAGATAAGAGAGGTTTTCTACTGTAAATATCATCATAAGGTGAGCACATACTTTCTGTTGGAAACATGCCCAATGGCAAAGCAGGCTCCTCTCTCTCCCTTCTTCACTGCTTTGTCCTATTAACTTGCTTTAGCTGCCAGTTGTTTTTTTTTTTTTTCCCAAAGAACCAAAAAGATGATACCTCGTAAAAAGTTCTATAAGAAGTCACTTCTGGGCAAGAATTAAAAATTACTTAGGAACCAACACACGATCCATCCCAGGACATAGCTCCCAGGTTGACCCATATCTGCCTCTGCCCATCATACCATTCCCTTCCCAGCTCCCTCTTCAGGTTTCCAGGATAGTCACAGAGAAACAGATCATAACAGTGGTCCATTGGGTTGATTCTATTTTTTTTTTTTTTTTTAACAAGAGGAGTTAAAGGAGAATGTGGCTCAGGGCTTAGACCATGCACAAAAACTAAAGCTCAGTCATGAGAGGTAAGAAATGGAGAAAGTTGGTGAGCATTCTGCAGCTTCTATCACTGCCCTTGGATCATTTCCAGGATGAATATCTTGAGCAGTTTCAAAGGGAGCCATGCTTAGAAGGGCCCCACACTTGGTTTAATGCTCTGGCACTCAATGTATACATATTGCTATGAAAACATTCTACTGGGCATAACACTGATGGTTGAAAAACACACGTAACCTGAAATAGCCCTGATCCATTGTTTATCAGAGGTTAAAAAGTGATAAGATTGGCTGCACTGCATTACAAGTGAATTTCTGGCAGTAGTACAATGAAGCAAAAAGAGGAACCCAGGCAATCTACTGAATAATAATCTCTGTGTGTTTCCCCTCAACACTAAGGGATATATTCCCAATGAGGCCCATCTGATCCCTTACTATTCCTCAAACTTTCTCTGTGTTTTTGGATCAGGCTTCTTCTCAATTCTCTCCTCCTCATTAAAGTCTTCCCTCACGATTTGAAAGCAATTCTGAGTCTTTCCCCTATTTCCCATCCTTTCATTAAATCTCTGAGGGTGTAAAGGCCCTGGTCAGCAATGGAGCCAAAGGGTGCCAGGGCAGGGTAAACAGAGAAGGGGGACCTTGGTGTCCAGGCTCGGTGCCTGGCTGTACCCCTGTTTATCACCCACTGTATCCTCCCGGTCATAGAATTCACCACGGTAGTCTTCCTCCCCACCTTCAGTTCTCCAGGTCCACTGCATCCCCTGCCTTTTCACTCTCAAAGGTCACCTCCCCACCTACTTCCCTGGGAAAATTGAGAACATCTGATGAGAACTCCCACAAGTTTCCTCCCAAACTTCTTAAGTTTTCTTTGGATCATCACCCAAACTTTCGTCCTCCCCGCCCATCTGGAAGAAACTCTCCCTGCCACATGGACCGGATAACCCCTTATTCCTGCCTCCTACCATGACCATGGTCTCTGTTTTCCTTCTCCACTGGTTACTTGTTTGAATCCTCAAGTTGTGCTCAGATCTTCTCATCAAAAGGAAATGAACACACAAGCAACAGTCACTCTCCAATTTCGAGCTGTGCTTTCTCTACCAGTCTCTCTCTCAGACTCTACTCCCTCTTCTCTCTTCACTTCAGTTCAGTTGCTCAGTCGTGTCTGACTCTTTGCAACCCCGTGGACTGCAGCAAGCCAGGCCTCCCTGTCCATCACCAACTCCTGGAATTCACTAAAACTCACGTCCATTGAGTCACTGATGCCATCCGACCATCTCATTCTCTGTCGTCCCCTTCTCCTCCTGCCTTCAATCGTTTCCAGCATCAGGCTGTTTTCAAATGAATCAGTTCTTTGCATCAGGTGGCCAAAGTATTGGAATTTCAGCTTCAGCATCAGTGCTTCCAATGAATATTTAGGACTGATTTCCTTTAGGATTGACTGGTTGGGTCTCCTTGCAGTCGAAGGGACTCTCAAGAGTCTTCTCCAACACCACAGTTCAAAAGCATCAATTCTTCACCACTCAGCTTTCTTTATAGTCCAACTCTCACATTAATACATGACTACCAGAAAAACCATAGCTTTGACTAGGTGGACCTTTGTTGGCAAAGTAATGTCTCTGCTTTTGAATATGCTGTCTAGGTTGGTCATAACTTCCCTTCCAAGGAGCAAGACTCTTTTAATTTCATGGCTGCAATCACCATCTGCAGTGATTTTGGAGCCCAAGAAAATAGTCTGTTACTGTTTCCACTGTTTCCCCATCTATCTGCCATGAAGTGATGGGACCAGATGCCATGATCTTCATTTTCTGAATGTTGAGTTTTAAGCCAACTTTTTCACTCTCCTCTTTCACTTTCATTAAGAGGCTCTTTAGTTCTTCTTCACTTTCTGCCATAAGGATGGTGTCATCTGCATATCTGAGGTTACTGATATTTCTCCCGGCAATCTTGATTACAACTTGTGCTTCATCCAGCCCAGTTTCTCTCATGATGTACTCTGCATAGAAGTTAAATAAACAGGGTGACAATATACATCCCTGACGTACTCCTTTTCCTATTTGGAACCTGTCTGTTTTTCCATGTCCAGTTCTAAGTGTTGCTTCCTGACCTGCATACAGATTTCTCAGAAGGCAGGTCAGGTGATCTGGTATTCCCATCTCTTGAAGAATTTTCCACAGTTTGTTGTGGTCCACACAGTCAAAGGCTTTGGTGTAGTCAATGAAGCAAAACTAGATGTTTCTCTGGAATTCTCTTGCCTTTTCCATGATCCAGCAGATGTTGGCAATTTGATCTCTAGTTCCTTTGCCTTTTCTAAATCCAGCTTGAATATCTGAAAGTTTCACATACTCTTGAAGCCTGGCTTGGAGGATTTTGAGCATTACTTTGCTAGCATGTGAAATGAGTGCAATTGTGTGGCAGCTTGAACATTCTTTGGTGTTGCCTTTCTTTGGGATTGGAATGAAAACTGACATTTTCCAGTCCTGTGGCCACTGCTGAGTTTTCTAAATTTGCTGGCATATTGAGTGCAGCACTTTCACAGCATCATCTTTTAGGATTTCAAATAGCTCAACTGGAATCCCATCACCTTCACTAGCTTTGTTCGAGTGATGTTTCCTAAGGACCACTTGACTCACATTCCAGGATGTCTGGCTCTAGGTGAGTGATCACATCATCATGGTTATCTGGGTCATGAAGATCTTTTTTACATAGTTCTTCTATGTATTCTTGCCACCTCTTCTTAATATCTTCTGCTTCTGTTGGTCCATACCATTTCTGTCTTTTATTGATCCCATATTTGCATGAAATGTTCCCTTGGTATCACTAATTTTCTTGAAGAGATCTCTAGTCTTTCCCATTCTATTGTTTTCCTCAATTTCTTTGCCTTGATCACTGAGGAAGGCTTTCTTATCTCTCCTTGCTATTCTTTGGAACTCTGCATTCAAATGGGCATATCTTTCCTTTTCTCCTTTGCCTTTAGCTTCTCTTCTTTTCTCAGCTATTTGTAAGTCCTCCTCAGACAACCATTTTGCCTTTTTGAATTTCTTTTTCTTGGGGATGGTCTCTTCTCATAAAACAAGATGTTGTCCATCCAGCAGAAAATTGAGAAGGCACCAATAAATGCAGAGCCTGTTCCCCCTTCTCATACACTTGGCTCTCCCTCTCTTCTGGCCTTGAAATGATCTTAAAGTTCAAACGAAATTAAAGGCTTTGGTTTGCTGCCCATCCTGGTTTTATTCCCAGCAGCATTCTCACTTCTCAAGACGAACCATTCTCTTCCTAGGTTTTCTGTGATGTTGGTTTCCCTCTGACTTGGTGTACTGCTCATTTGAAGTATCCTTCAGTGTTTTTCTCCCTATTATTTGCCCATTAGTGGAGATCATTCCCCTCAAATGCCAACCTCAGTCTGTTCTCTACTCACTGCACTGTCCATCTTTAAGTCATGATGAATCTCATTGGCTCCCATCCTCAGTGTGTTTCCCAAAAGTATGTTCCTACTTCTGGACTCACTAATAAATCCCATGTTACATCCATAGCAGCTGCTCATCACTTGGAGCTGCCTGCCTGACGTCCTGCTAGGCATGGCCCATTGACTCCTTCAGCTCTAGTTAACTAAAGCCAAACACTGGTATGACACAAGGAGCCATTTTATAATTGTCAGGAAGCTTCTTATATGACTTTTGCTGGGGGTAGAAACTGGTATCAGGCTGAGGCTAGAAACTGGTATCAGAATGAGGCTCAACAGGCCTAAAGGTAGAAGCAAAAGATGATTTCACCTGGCTCGGGGAAGAGTATGAGATATAAAACAAGGCCAGATCCTGACCCAAAGCAGCAAATTTGCAACTACTTCTGTGTTTGGCACCAAAAGTTGCCTCGTGGTCTCTTAAAATTTACACTGTGCAAGATACTGATAACACATCAAGACATCACCAAAAATTAGACAAATATTGCTTGTTCATATAGAGATAGAAAGTTAAGTACTTATTTTGGCTGCAAGTCAAGGCACAATGGCACTGTATGAAGCAGGAAGCGATGAGGGCGTCTGGCTTGGGCACAGTGGATCAAGAAAAGCTGTGACCTCTTTTCCACTTATTGTTCACACTGCAAACACTTTACTTCCATCAATTAACAGATCCGTGTGGGCTCCATCCCTCCAATTAGTTGTGGGTCTGTTAAGCATCTCTCTGTGATCAAGGCTCACTTTTCTTGTTAGTGAATCTGCTTTTCCAATCACCACATCCCCGGTCCCCAAGGAACTGTGCGAGTGATATGCTCCTGGAAGACACTGAGGCTAACTAACATTTTCTTCCCTGATTTAGGAAAGTTAAGAAGAGTTAACAATTTTTTGGCTAATACATGTGTCCTACCTCCCACTAGAAGGGAAAAAAACAAGTCTCTGTTTTGAACAAAAAAGAATGAAGGAAAGCTCCCTTCCTCCACCAAGAGCCTGGACTTCCCAGGCAGGGCCTCCCGCTAATTCCAGGCCTCACCCTGAAATCAGGGAGGCCTGGGCCCTTGGGACACTCACCGCTCCACTCGGCATGACCTGTGGTGTTCACAGCTTCCGGGTGTCCTAATCTATTCCATATTCCAGGAGGCTCTCTGGAGGGCAAGGCAATCATTCTCACCCGGTCACTCCACACTCTTTCTTTCTTTCCTACTCACATCCGCTTGGAACTGAGAGCGAGAAGGGACTGGCCTCCCTGATGCTGTGGGGCTCCTTGGCCTTTGCTTAATCAAGGCCGCTGCTGTGGCAGGAAGCCATGGACAAAGCCGCCTGCCCAGAAGAAAGCAGGGAGCTATGCAACTGCCAGCCTGAAAGGAGCATCTGATCAAAGCCACACTGTAACTATTAAAGACACAGAAGGAGGAAGAAGAGCAAACGCCCTTAGTATGAACAGCTCTAGTTCATAGATTTCATGGAGAAAATCACAACTGGATAATGCCATGACTTCTCCCCCTAAGTACCATTTTGCGTTAATTCAAAACCGTGTTCATTTTTAGGTTCATGGACCAATGAAGAAGCTACAATTAAGAGAAGACAACCCATTTGAGGAGTTTCCAGGGCTAATGATAAAGCAAGTACTGTTCCCACCAAACCTAGTTATTTGCATGACTGCTAAATAAATCTAGATGTCTTAAGTGCCAGCTGCAATCTAATAGGAAGTCCTACCTTGACTTCTAGAATATCCCCTAAATCCAGCCCCTGCTCACTTTCTTCAGTCAGTCAATTCGGTTCAGTCGCTCAGTCGTGTCAGACTCTTTGCAACCCCATGAATCGCAGCACGCCAGGCCTCCCTGTCCATCACCAACTCCTGGAGTTTACTCAAACTCATGTCCATCGAGTCGGTGATGCCATCCAACCATCTCATCCTCTGTCATCCCCTTCTCCTCCTGCCTTCAATCTTTCCCAGCATCTGGGTCTTTTCAAATGAGTCAGCTCTTCGCATCAGGTGGCCGAAGTATTGGAGTTTCAGCTTCAACATCAGTCCTTCCAATGAACACTCAGGTCTGATTTCCTTTAGGATGGACTGATTGGATCTCCTTGCAGTCCAAGTGACTCTCAGGAGTCTTCTCCAAAACTTTCTTCACTACTACCTTTTTAAATTCAAGACATGATGATTCCTTGGAGGGAATATTGCAACTGAAGGTCAACAAGGCTCTCTGCCTCATCCATCCACATATTTCATTCTCTGCACCACAACTGAGGAGAGTGTTTGAAGACTTCCCTTACTTCCTAAAGGCTTCCCACTATTCTTTGATGAAATCTAAGCTTTTATCCAATCAGCCATCCCCTTCCCCATCTGCACTCTCACCCCCTAACACCCTCTCCCTTGCTTTCTGTGCTCAGCCACAGTGGCCTTCTTTGCCATCCTCCATGACACCGGGCTCTTTCACATTGTTTTGGATTGGATTTCCTCATAGGAGAGCCTGTGATGGAGATTCTGGTGCATGTGGTTTATTGAGAGAAGGATCTCAAGACAAAACTAAAAGAGAGAGAGGAAAGCTGAAGAGAAAATGGGAAAGTCACAAGTGATGTGGTCTCACTGGAGATGGTGCAGCCAAGTGACCCCACAGCCCCACCTACAGCAAGGCCAGCATCTTGTACCACTCTGTCCATCAGGCACCGGCTGTGGCCCGCCCCCTAGGAAGGACGTGATCACAGGCATTCTCTTCCAGCTGAGGGCAACTACAGTTGTGAGCAGACAGCAGCCAGCATTCACAGCTAGGGAACAGGCTCCTGGGCCCGAGAAGGGAATTGAGGCAGAGCATCACCGGTTCTACTAAACCGATCTTAGGGACTTGTTTAAATTATTCCTTCTGCCAGAAACACCCTCCTTTCAGATCTTCATGTCTCTAGCTTCTCATCATCAAGTGAGAACATTCAAGTTCAAATATCATCTTTTCTGAGTGTCCACGCCTGGCCATCCAGCTAAAGGAGCCACACTGGTCTCCCAGTTCATCAATATCATTACTCTGCAATATTCTTTTTTCATTATCTGAAATATTTCCCATTTAATATTTACTTATTATATTGACTGTCTCACCTACTAAAATATAAAATCCATGAGAGCCAGAAAACTGTCTGGTCACCTACTTGGTAGTTAAGTCAAAAGATTCTGAAGTCATACATCTTGCTTCAATTTCTGACTTCACCATTTACTGGCTGTATAAGCTTGAGTAAGTTACCCTCTTACAGTGCTAGATTACCATGTTATTGGTAAGATTAAATGAATTGAGGCAAGTGTCAAAACAGTATCTGATATACATTAATCACTAAATAAATGTTAGCCTGGTGAATGAATGCATGAATGAACGAAACATTTTTTTGCAATTCAAGCTGCCACTTTGTTTTGCTATATATGCCTCAAATGCCATTGGCATTGCTCTGATTTTTTCCCTTTAAGGCTACCCAAATTCTTATTCTCTTTCTCAGCCATCATTAGGCACCCAAAGTACCTAGTATCACTTTAAAAATCTAAATAAATTAAAGGTAAACTAAGTTAAAAATTTGGTTTCTCAATTGTCCTAGCTGCATTTCAAGCATTTAATAGCCATTTTAGTTACTATCTGCTATCCTATTTCTTGATGATGCTCAAAACAAGTCAATATTCTCATCTTGACCACAGTTACTGCAAGTTTGTAGACTTAAAGGTTAATTTCCTGGGCCACAGCAAGCTGAATTTTGAAGGCAAAGCCCTTACCCCCCAGCCATCAGCAGTCACTGTTCCAACAACCCTGGCCCGTTGTTACCCTCAGGCCAACCCTGCCATGTGATTAAATAAACTGGCTGCATCTAGAGGAAAGGAAGTTTTCAGTAAGCCTCAGCCACCAAATGAGCTGTGGTTTTGTCTGTGGCCTGGATGAAATGGGCAAAGGAGCAATTAGTCCAACTCTCCACTGAAAGGGAGGTTTTATGGGAAGTAGGAAACAGGACAGTCATTAAACAAATATAACCTGACCTCTTTCTGTGAGCAAGCACTATAGGGAAGCTAAGGATGAGCTATGACACAGGATGAGATAAAGAATGAAAGACGCAGGTCAGAAAGCAGTTGTCATGTTGGAGAAGGAGGGGTCACTTCATTCATCTAAATTCTTTAAGGAAGCTATTGTATTTGCTTGGGTGAAAAAGTCTGATAAGATGTTGAGGATTTGTGGGAAAACACCAAGAACCAGTTTAAGCTACAGAAGCGTTATGGGGAAGCCAGACAATGTGTTGGTCCCTGAGGGAGGAGGAAGAGAGCCATGCAAAAGGAAAGAGGGTGAGGACTCAGAAGGAAGCCATTAACAGCTCCACCTTGTTACTGACTCCAACCATCAGTAAGGCTCCCAATTCAGTGGTGAGGAAAGTTTTTATAGAAAGCAGTAAAGAGTCCAGGCTTTCCAACCAGACAACTTGAAGTGATAGATTAAACTCGTCCTATAGGTTAGAGGAGATGGTGAAGCTGAAGGAATCTCAGGAGAGCACCTGCTTTTGTAGGCCATGAGATAGGGTTTGAACTAAGTTAACCCAACTCTCCAAAGGATTGAGAAGACTCAGCAAATAAGGAGGCTTAGCAAACATCTACATGCTCTTCTACTCAGGCAACAGATATCCACATTCTCAGTGACAATCTCAGTGGTCCCATTTTCAGATGTGGCCTAGGATCTTCACCCCATGCGCAAAGCCCAGATGATGAGCCATTATAAGCAGTGGCTAAAGTCTCAGAAGTGGCAGGCCCACAGAGGTTGCCCAGCACCTCCTCTCCCTCCACATACTCTTCCTGGGTGATCTCACTCATTCTCTTAGTGTCAAATCCCATCTGGAGTCTGACAAATCTGCAGGCCAGTTCTCCCACTTAAGCTCTAGAACTGCACTGTCCCAACAGTAGATAATAACTAAAATGGCTATTAAATGCTTGAAATGCAGCTAGGACAATTGAGAAACCAAATTTTTAACTTAGTTTACCTTTAATTTATTTAGATTTTAAAAGTGATACTCAATTCAGTTATTAGAATGCTTTTAACTTAACTATGTTTGGAGCAATTTAAATATGTGAATATACTTTTTCAACCACAAACTTTTCAACTCAAATAGAAATTTAGTATCCAACTTGACATGTGCTGTAAATGTAAAATATGTTTTTGATTTAGAAGATTTAGTACAAAAAAGTGTCACATTTTCATTAATTTTTCTTAGATTTATTCAGGTAGAGTTAACAAATAAAACTATTAAAATGTATATCATCATGATGTGATACATGTGTACATGTTAAAGAATTCTACCATCCCGTTAATTAAAATATTCATCACTTCACATAGTTCTTTTTTATGGATAAAACTATTTAAATTTTACTCTCTTAACAAATTTCAATTACAGGATGTTATCACTTATAATCACCATGTTTTACACTGAATCTTCAAGACCTTGCTCACCTTATAGCTGAACATTTGTTCAGTTCAGTTCAGTCACTCAGTCGTGTCCGACTCTTTGCGACCCCATGAATCGCAGCACGCCAGGCCTCCCTGTCCATCACCAACTCCCGGAGTTCACTCAGAGTTGCATCCATCGAGTCAGTGATGCCATTCAGCCATCTCATCCTCGGTCGTCCCCTTCTCCTCCTGCCCCCAATCCCTCCCAGCATCAGAGTCTTTTCCAATGAGTCAACTCTTCACATGAGGTGGCCAAAGTATTGGAGTTTCAGCTTCAGCATCAGTCCTTCCAAAGAACACCCAGGACTAATCTCCTTCAGAATGGACTGTTTGGATCTCCTTGCAGTCCAAGGGACTCTCAAGAGTCTTCTCCAACACCACAGTTCAAAAGCATCAGTTGTACCTTTTATCTATTTCCCTACCCCCCAGTCCCTGGCAGCCACTTCTCTACTTTCTCTGTTTCTATGAGTTTGACCTTTTTTTTTAGATTCCATATTTGAGTGACACCGTGCCGTACTGGTCTTTCTCTGTCTGGCTCATTTCATTAAGCATAATGCTCTCAAGTTCCATCCCTGTTGGTGTAGATGGCGGGATTTCCTACATGCTGAAATGATACCATTTTGTATGTATTTGATTAAGCAAAAAAGTATTAAAATTAATTTCACCTGTTTGTTCTGATGGTTTCATGTGGCTACTAGAACACTTACAATTACATAAATGACTTGCATTACATTTACGTTGGACAGGATGACTCTAGAACCATGTAGCCATATCTCCCCTTGGGTCTTTCACAAGTATCTCAAAGTAGCACATCCAAAATTAAACATCATCTTTTGTTCCCCACTCCACTGCAGCCTCAACCTCTTTCTTTTATAGAATTGCCTAAATGCCTTTTTTTCATCACATTACACGGGGGAAAGTCTGGGAATGATTCCTTTTTTAAAAAAATTATTGATCTTTGGCTGTGCTGGGTCTTTGCTGCTGTGTGCAGAGTATTCTTTAGCTGCAGCGAGCAGGGGCTACTCTCCATGCAGCGTGCGGGCTTCCCATTGCTGTGGCTTCTCTTGTGGAGCACAGGCTTTAGGCACCGCGGCCTCAGTAGTTGCGGTGCATGAGCTGAGTTGCCCTGTGGCAAGTGGGATCTTCCTGGATAAGGAATTGAACCTGTATCCCCTGCATTAGCAAGCAGATTCTTAACCACTGGACCCCCAGAGAAGTCCTTGGGAACAATCCTTGATGCTGAAAAATTAGTACCACCTTCGTTGCCATAGGCCATCATATCTCAGTGAGGGCAGAGCCAACATCTGTTTGTGTCCATCTGCTGCAGAATGGAAGCTGTGGTAGGCTTTCAATAAAGACTTCCCATATGAATGAATGAGCAAAGGAACAAGTGATGACTAACTTCGAGCACTGGCTGAGAACACGAAGCACTTGTAACAGACCTGGGCAAATATGAGACAGGCCAGTATGTGCCCAGGAGCTGTTGTCAGCACTGAGGGATAGGGAGGAGTCAGAGTTCCATGTTCAAGGCCATGGAGTGAAGATGGGACAAGAGCCTCCAGCAGCCCCCTGCAAGATCGTGAGTTAACCAAAGCAGTCAGGAGCTGCCCTGTCAGCTCAACCAAAGACTCCGCATTATCAATATTAGATTGAATTTGAAATTGATGACCTCCAAAATCCCTTCCAACTCTAGGATTTTGTAGTCTTAATTCACTAATATATTTTCACTGAGATATAATTTACACATCCCAACACTCACTACTTTAAAGTGCACAGTTTAATTATTCATATGTGCAGAAGTGTGCAATCATCCTCATTATCCAATTCCAGGACATTCCATCACTCCAAACAAAAAACCTCCATACTTATTAATGTGTTCATGCTCAGTTGCTCAGTTGTGTGTGACTCTGTGGACAGTAGCCCACCAGGCTCCTCTGTCCATGTGATTTTTCAGACAAGAATACTGGAGTGGGGTTGCCATTTCCTTCTCCAGGGGATCTTCCAGACCCAGGGATCGAACCTGGGTCTCCTGCATCTCCTGTATTGCAGGCAAGTTCTTTACCACTGAGCCATCAGGGAAGCCTCCATACTCATTAGCAGTCACCCCCAATTCCTCTTCCCTTGGGCCCTGGTAGCCACTAATCTATTTTTTGCCTCTGGATCTGCCTATTCTGAACATCTGACATGAATGGAATTATACAATATGTGGCTTTTTTGACTCCTTTCACCTGACGTAAGACTTTCAAATTTCCTCCATGTAGTATGAATCAGTACTTCATTTCTTGTCATATTCAAATAATATTCCATATCATGGTTTTCTATACATTTGTTAGTGGACGATTGGATTGCTTCAAATTTTTACTATTATGAAAAATGTTGCTTTAAACATTTGTGTACAAGTTTTTGTTTGGACAAAGGCTACCCACTCCAGTATTCTAGCCTGGAGAATTCCATGGACTCTATAGTCCACGGGTCGCAAAGAGTCAGCCATGACTGGGCGACTTTCACTCACTTACTCACTTATGTATTCAATTCTCCTGGGTATATACCTAGAAGTAAAATTGCTGAGTCATATGGTAATTCAATTTTTAACTCTTTAAGGAACTGTCAGACTATTTCCCAAAGCAGCTGCACCATTTTACATTCCTACTAGTAACATATGACGGTTCCTTTCCATATCTTAACCAACAGTTATTATTATCTTTTTAATTATAGCCATTCTACTGGGTGTGAAGTCATTTCTCTTTGTGGTTTTGATTTGCACTGCCAGACAGAGGATAAGATGGTTGGAAGCCATCACTGACTCAATGGAAATAAACTTGAGAAAGCTCTGGGAGTTAGTGACGGACAGGGAAGCTTGGCATGCTGCAGTCCATGGGGTTGCAAAGAGTCTGAGCAACTGAACTGAACTAATAATTTTAAGTATTTTTCCACGTTTGTTGTACATTTATGTATCTTCTTTGGAGAAAAGTTTATTCAGATCCTTTGCTCATTCTTTAATTGTCTTTTATTGTTGAGTTGTAACATTCTTTATATATTCTAGAAAATCACTAAGATATCTGATTTTCATGATAAGTGAATTAGTTTGAAACCTGGGAAAACTAGTCGACTTTCTAGGAAAAAAGTATCAAAGCTGAAACAGTTTGAGATGTTAAAGTCCAATATGAATAGCCAAGGAAGAAATTTTAAACGTTTTAAATTAAAAATTTTAAACATTTATAAAGTTACCTCCATATCTTCCATAAGCCCCTCCCAACCTACTCTATCCTAAAATCCCAAAAGGCACCAGGATTGACTGGTTTCAAGGGTGAATTCTTTTCAAAAAATGTTTTAAAAACAAAAAGATTTATTCCTATGCCATGTAGTATGTTCTAGAATCTAAAGAAAGTATATTTCCTAATTTTTTAATGAAGAAAAAATAAAACTGATACCAAAGTCAGAAAAATAACCTAAGAAAAAATTATACTACAAATTTATGTATAAATATTGATATAAAACTCATAAATTAAATATTTATATATGCAATTTGGCAATGCATTAAATTAATAAAAAATGACTATGGGAATCACACAATAATTCAATTATGAAAAGTCAGTTAACTAACATTAATTTAAAATCCAAATGGATAACAAGAAAACCTCAATATAGTCAGAAAAGGCACTGAACAGAAGCATTTATTTCCACTTTTCAAAAACTCCCTAGAACCTGAAAACTGAACAATACAATACCACCTCACATACCCATATAGGCTAATGTTTAAACATTGCTATAAAAGAGATGGCAAAGAGGGTGAGAAATAGAACTTTTCATACACTCCTTGTGGGAGTTTAAATTGGTCAAGTCATTTTAAAGAAAAACAATTTGGCAATACCTAATAAAAATTGAAAACCTATGTACTATGAAAAATTCTATCTATTCTAGAGAATATATAGAATATATTCTAGAGAGGTTCTTTTACAGGTTTCTATACAGACATTTCTGATTACTCCATTGCAAGGCCTCTTTTAAATAAGTTGGAACTCTGAATTACTTCAATAGGAGAACAAATAACACACATTCGGTATACTTATACACTAGAATACTATGTAACTGTTAAAATAATATAGTTCTCCCTATTCAGCCATATAACTAGAGCTACATACAAAATGCTGAGTGGAAAAAGCAAGTTTCAGATGATACACACTTTGACATTTATGCCCTATTTCCAAACACAAAAATGAACATTATATATTATTCATTGAAACATACGTGTATATACAAGTGTATTAAAATGGAGCAGAAAATATATGTGTTCAGTCTACATTTTCTTCTGTTTGTGGGATACAAGGGACAACCTACAGATGGAGGATAAAGAAAACAGCAGCCTTTTCTGTGCGCTTTATTTCTTTCATTTAAATTAGGATGCTGCAAAGAGAGGAAGACATCTCCAATCCTCAGTGCCGACTGGTGGATATATTCATTGTGTTATTATTCATTGTACTTTTGGGTAGTTTTCATATTTCTTAGAAAAAAATACCCCTTGGCAAAGTAAGAACACAAAGTCCCTTAATATGATTATATATGTATAAATATATATATATCTTCAAAAGTCAACACCCTTTTAATCTAGTAGTATCTACATCAAAATTACTTTTTAAAATGAGGACACATGACAATTAATACAGGCTTAAGGTTTTAACTAATTAATTGACCAAAATTTACAAGTGAGTGTGTTTGTGTGTATCAGTTCAGTTCAGTTCATTCAGTCGCCCAGTCGTGTCTGACTCTTTGCGACCCCATGAATTGCAGCATGCCAGGCCTCCCTGTCCATCACCAACTCCCAGAGTTCACCCAACTCATGTGCATCGAGTCAGTGATGCCATCCAGCCATCTCATCCTCTGTCGTCCCCTTCTCCTCCTGCCCCCAATCCTTCCCAGCATCAGGGTCTTTTCCAATGAGTCAACTCTTCTCATGAGGTGGCCAAAGTATTGGAGCTTCAGCCTCAGCATCAGTCCTTCCAATGAACACCCAGGACTGGTCTCCTTTAGGATGGACTGGATGGATCTCCTTGCAGTCCAAGGGACTCTTAAGAGTCTTCTCCAACACCACAGTTCAAAAGCATCAATTCTTTGGTGCTCAGCTTTCTTCTCAGTCCAACTCTCACATCCATATATGACCACTGGAAAAACCATAGCCTTGACTAGATGGACCTTTATTGGCAAAGTAATATCTCTGCTTTTGAATATGCTATCTAGGTTGGTCATAACCTTCCTTCCAAGGAGCAAGCGTCTTTTAATTTCATGGCTGTAATCACCATCTGCAGGGATTTTGGAGCCCCCCAAAATAGTCTGACACTTTTCCCACTGTTTCCCCATCTATTTCCCATGAAGTGATGGGACCAGATGCCATGATCTTCATTTTCTGAATGTTGAGTTTTAAGCCAACTTTTTCACTCTCCTCTTTCACTTTCATCAAGAGGCTTTTTAGTTTTTCTTCACTTTCTGCCATAAGGGTGGTGTCATCTGCGTATCTGAGGTTATTAATATTTCTTCTGGCAACCTTGATTCCAGCTTGTGCTTCTTCCAGCTCAGCATTTCTCATGATGTACTCTGCATAGAAGTCAAATAAGCAGGGTGACAATATACAGCCTTGACGTACTTCTTTCCCTATTTGGAACTAGTCTGATGTTCCATGTCCAGTTCTAACTGTTGCTTCCTACAGGTTTCTCAAGAGGCAGATCAGGTTGTCTGGTATTCCCATCTCTTTCAGAATTTTCCACAGTTTATTGTGATCCACAGAGTCAAAGGCTTTGGCATAGTCAATATATGAATGTATGAACATGTATCTGTGTGACTGTGACTGTGCGTGAGTGCATATGTACATGTGTATATGTGTATGAATGTGTGTATATGTGTGAGGTGGGTATATGCATGTGAAAATATGTATGTATATATATGTGTGTGAGAGAATAAGTGCACACGAGAATGTGTGTGAGAGAGTATATTTGTATGTATTTAGGTGTATACAGGTCTTCCCTGGTGGCTCAGACAGTAAAGAAACCACCTGCAAAGCAGGAGACCTGGGTTCGATCCCTGGGGAAGATCTCCTGGAGAAAGAAATGGCTACCCACTTCAGCTTCTTGCCTGTAGAATTCCGTGGACAGAGGAGCCTGGGGGGCTACAGTCCCTGGGGTCGCAAAGAGTCGGACACAACTGAGCAAATAACACTGGGTTACAATCTGGGGCTTCCCTGGTGGTTTAGACAGCAAAGAATCTGTCTGTAATGCAGGAGACGCAGGGGACATGGATTCAATCCCTGGATTGGGAAGATTCCCCTGGAGAAGGTAACGGCAACCACTCCAGTATTCTGCCTGAAAAATTCCACAGACAGAGAAGCCTGGCGGGCTGCTTTCCTGGGTCACAAAGAGTTGGACAAGACTGAGTGACTACACACTAGTGCTAGGTAAATATAAGTGTATGTATATGTGTATCTATGATAGCATTTACATTCTGTGTCTCTATGTATGTGGTGGGTATATATGTATCTGTAAGTACAGGCATATAAGTATTGTGTGAATGCATGCATATGTGTGTATTTGTGTGTGTGTGTGTGTCTGTGTGTGTGGGTACATGTGTATGAACTGATGCATCCACACACAGCAAATGGGATGGAATACAGATCAGGTGTACCATTTTTGCTTTTCTGTCTTTTCATGTAGATTTTATGCATATTAAGGTCTGAAGCTATGACTCATATTTCTTTTGGATTCGCAAATAGTGAGTTCTCAACAATACTTGCAGAATTGAATTTGGCACCAGCACCCCTCAATTTCCACAGGCCAGCAAATATTCACAGACCAAACTTCAGAGATTTTTTTTTTTTGCTTAGTACAAGATAGTTTGTAGTCAGGATAAAAAGTAGAAAATAAGACCCTAGAGATGAGTTTATTTTAGAGTTTATAGAGACATAGTTATTTCATTTTCTGGATTGCATAGCAGGTATCAGGTAACAAGAGTCTAATAATTTCCTATATATATTTCATAATTTCCCCCAAATCATGAAAATTAGTTAAGGAAAGATTGAGAAGAGGTTATGCTGTGGATGACTTGCTTTATTAGCCAGAACAGAAGAGACACCATCAGATGGACCTCGTCTCCACGCAGGTCCAGTGTTAACTCATTCATTTAGGTGAAGGCAGGGATTCCCTTCATAGATCCTGGCAGCAGGAGAGGCAGGTAGTGGTGGTGGCAGGGATGGAAGTGTCCTGGTTCTCTGTGGGAAAGCTGTCAACCCACAGGTTCAGCTCCTAGGATAGGAGGAGGTTCCACAGGGGAGCATCATCACCCAGGCCTGAGCAAACACGCTCAGCAAAGCATCCTCCTGACAAGGAGACACAGCCACGGCTTTTGTTCCATGGGCCAGCAAAGGCAGCCAGAGCGGGAGAGCCATCCAAAAGCAAAGAGAGACCATTTCCTCATACACAAAAAGAAGTTAGTGTCTTATTTGCTTTTCCTCTGGAGACTGAGTCAGGCAGGAAAGCAACACCCTAAGGTCAGATCTAAGTTGAAGAGGTGAGAGCTCCATTTGGGTTTGATTCAGCAGGCTGCAAGACCCACAAAGTCCAGATCGGCAATAAGCCAGAAGATCCACAGCAGCAGGGGAAAAGCCTTATTCCCAAATGGCACTTGGAGCCCAAGAACAGTCTCCTGTATTTTAACTCAGACTCCCCACCCAGCAAACCAAGCTGTGTTCTTTCTGGGTGGCTAGCTTAAAGAATTGTACATTACAGTGGAAACTCCCATTTACTTCATTTACTGCCATTTATAATATTTTCCACTATTTGGAGATAATGAATTCATCCTTTTCTTTTTCCTTTTTTTTTTTTTTTTTGCAGGCCACAAGAACCAAATGTTCCAGAATGCTTCACAAATGTGTTGCCCTTCATCTTCTATGATAGCTTTAGTGGTTTCTTTGGAAAGGCCCCAATATCAACCAAATTAACAATGCTGAGAATAAACTCAACTGTCACTTTCATTCCCTTTGAACAGCAGGAGGAAAACGCCACCTTCAAGGGCCTTTCCAATGTGCAGTCATACAGTAGACAGGTTAATTAAAGTCACTCCCAGAAAAACAACCACCCACCCCAGAGAGTTTCTCCCTAGCCAAGTCTACCTTTGTATCAAAATTTTAGACAAACTCCAGTTTACCTGAAATTTATTTCACACAAAGGACTGAAACCATGAATTTTGTCAATGAAATTACATCTCTGAGATTGCCCAACTAAAGGACCTTTTGGAAGGATGTTAAGCAAGAGTCTTAGCAGGAGGTCTCAAAGAGAGGGAATGTTCCAGGCTTTTTTCTTGCACAGAGAGCCAGACATGTACTGTACATTGCTGCATGAGTAGGAACTCATCACTTAGAAAGCTTACTTTTTGTCAAATAACAGCCTCACAGCAATGGAGAGGAGGAAGCAATACCACAGCAGCATCTCTTTCATTTTTACACCCTTTGGTCCACCATCAAAGCTGAAGCAATAAGCATGCCATCACTTCATTTCTCTTTCTTACATTCTGTCATTCTTTGCTTGGCAACAGTCACTGCCAAGGGGCCAACAGGAAAAGAAGCCATACTGAACTAGGAAGAAAGATGGCATCCGGCTAAACCCATCACCAAACTCCAACCAGTAAAGGAAGTGGGTACCCAAATCAGGTGACCACAGCTCAGTTTCTGGGTGATACTGAAGAGCTATCCTGGAGGAGGTGGCAGAGAAATCACAATTTTTGCACCACTAAGTGTGGCTTTATATTGTCAATTTCTACAAAGCAGAAAGGAAAAAAACATTCTTTGTTTGCTCAACTTGTCAGATCTCTAAGGAAATATTTTCAGCATCCATCATCAGTTGGCACTTCCTTGCACCAAGAAGTCATCCTTCTTGTGTTGCCTCCTTCTCTGTTAAGGTTTTGGACATCTATGTAGATTCCCTATGGTGTCTGTTTCACATAATACAGAGTTCCTCAATTTATATAGTTCAGTCCCTGGTATGTCTTCTCCCATCAGTTGTTTTTCCATATAGTCAAAACAATGGTTTTTCCAGTTGTCATGTAGGGATGTAAGAATTGGACCATAAGGAAGGCTGAGTGACAAAGAATTGATGCTTTTGAACTGTGGCAGTGAAGAAAACTCCTGAGGGTCCCTTGTTCTTATTATATAACTGCAAGGAGATCAAACAAGTCAGTCCTAAAGGAAATCAACTGTAAATATGAATTGGAAGGACTGATGCTAAAGATGAAGCTCCAATACTTTGGCCACCTGACGTGAAGAGCCGATTCATTGGAAAAGACCATGATGCTGGGAAAGATTGAAGGCAGGAGGAGAAGGGGATGACAGAGGACAAGATGGTTGGATGGCATCACCGACTCAAAGCACATGAGTCTGAGAAAGCTCGGGGAGATGGTGAAGGACAGGGAAGCCTGGTGTGCTATAGTCCATGGGGTCACAAAGAGTTGTACAAGACTTAGCCCCTGAATAACAACAATCTACTACTTTTAAATTTTCTGTGTCTTTATATTGAAAACGTATCCCTCATCTAAGTAAAACATAGGTGAATTTTATTTTTCACCCAGCTGGACAATCTCTGCCTCTTAATCTGAGTGTTTAGTCCACTAACATTTAATGCAATTATTGACATGGCTGGAGTTAACTCTACACTCTCACGATTTGTTTTCTGCTTGTTCCACTTTTTTGTTGTTGTTCCTTTGATTCCACTTTCCTGTCTTCATTTGAATTGATCAATTATCTTCTAGTATTATTTTTATCTACTCTAATATCTTTTAAACTATGCCTCTTTGGTTATTTTTATTAGTGGTTATTCTAAAGATCATAATATTCATTTTCAACATGATTACCATGAATTAATGGTGGCTCAGCTGGTAAACAGCCTGCCTGCCAAATGCAGGAGATGCAAGAGATGCAGGTTCAACCCCTGGGTGGCAAAGATCTCCTGGAGAAGGGCATGGCAACCCACTCCAATATTCCTGCCTTGAGAATTCCACAGACTGGGGAGCTACAATCCATGGGGTCACAAAGAGTGGACATGACTGAGGGACTAACACAATAATAGTAGATCATGTCACATTTTAAATATAGCAATGTGTACATGTCAGTACCAAACTCCTTAACTCTCATCCCCCTGTTCCTGCCCCTGGCAAACATAGCTTGTTCTATAAATCTGTGAATCTGTTTTGTTTTGTAACTAAGTTTATTTGTATCATTTCTTTTTAGATTTTATATATAAGGAATGTCAAAAGATATTTCTCCTGTTCTGACATTCTTCACTCAGCATGACAATCTCTAGGTCCACCCATGTTGCTGCAAATGGCATTATCTCATTCTTTTTAATGGCTGAGTAGTATTCCATTGTGTATATGTACCACACCTTTACCCATTCCTCTGGTGATGGACATTTAAGTGGCTTCCACGTCTTGGCTGTTGTAAACCCATCTTCATATTGTTGTTATTATATATGTTGTAAGCCCCAAAATATATTGCTTATTTTGCTTGAAATAGACAATTGTATTTTTATGATCAATTATCATTTTAAAAAATAGAAACAATAAATTGTATGTTTACCCACATACTTATTGTTTTTGGAGTTCTTCATTTCTCCCTGCAGAATATTGGACTTCTGCTTCCATCTGGACCTTTTGAACTTTTCTTCCTTGAAAACAAGCCTAAAGTTAGGCATGATAGAAAGCTAATGCAAACCGATGCCTCGGCTCCAGTAATGACAAGCAGGGATGTGCAACAGCCTTCCTATGATGTACACATACTACACAAGTGATCTGCAACAGAAACTTTTAGGGCCTGTTTTTACTGCAGGAAAGTAACCCAAAGGGTGTTGGATTAAGCCACAAAAGTCCTTCAAGGTAGAAATAATCTTTTCTGAAAGTTAGAACTAGGATCAAAAAGTTTAAGAGACTTAAAAGCTGATTTACACTCAAGATAAAAAACTAAGATTATTCAACATGAAACAAAATGTGTTGAAAACCACTGATTCTCCATGACAGGGTTACTCAGGCTGCAGGGGTGAGAGTCAGCACGGCACAGAAGTTAAGAGTGCGGACTATGGTGTTTCACTTCTGGAGACTGACTCCTGCTCCTTACTGGCAAGGTGAACTTGAGAAAGTTAATTAACTTCTCTGGCCTTACTTTCCTATCTGTGAAATGGTCATGATGATAATAATAATGACCTCAGAAGGTTGTTGTGGAGGGAGCATCTAAGAAGCAATTGTAACACTACAAGGCACACACGCCCAGTATTCAATAAACATTAGCTATTATTATTATTACTACAAGGTGATTTTTTGTGCTGTTTCTAATTCTAAGATTCTGTTTTGCTCTGAGTCTTCTCTTTTTCATTATGCTTGGGATTCAAAGCACAGATAAGGCAATTGTTTCTGCATCACACTTTCCTTTCACTCAACCTCAGTATTCACTTACAAAACTATAATTTTTGCCTAAATTCCTAATTTGAAACACTGAAAGAACTTATTTCTTTTACTGAAATAATCTACTAAGACAAGAACTATGGCACAAATATATCATATAACATCACCATATCAATGAAAAACAAAATGCCATAGATAAAAATCAGAATCCTTGATGTGTGCTCTTGAAAAGTGGTCAACCATGAAAGAAATAAGACTTGATCACTATGTGATTAGACAATGAGAAACAAGAGAACTAACTTATGCTGCTGACCTATATCATTCACTAATTACCCAAAGGAACACTAAGGTTCTAAATTATCTTCATGATGTGATCCAGTAAACTTATTTTACAGGCATCATAACTAATATTTGAAGAAGTTTAAGTCACTCATCCAACTTCACACAGATGTGTCTCCTGCAGCTATAACCCTTCCACCACAGCAAACGCTACATCGTGTTCATGGGCTATAGGACAGCAGAGATACTTAGAATATCTCAGGACCTGGTGAACTAGATAGAAGTTTGCATAGACTAAGTCAATGGAGAATAGAACACAGGGAGGTCAGGAACACAGGAGTGGTGGACAGGAATCAGGAATAGGCCAGTCTTGATGTGGCTTTCCCCCAAAAGAGACACAAAGTCAAGGGCTGATTTCAAGTGGTTGATTTAGAAAGCAGAGGTATACCAACAAGAGCGTGGGGAAGCCAAACAGGGAAGGAAGACAGCCAACAAAGTTTGTATTCTAAGAAAATCTCTACTGTGGGCATCTGGAACTTAAGCCTACTAGGGAACCCCTGGAGCCTGGATACAGCCACAGACCACAGAGTTATCCCATCCGAGAGGGTAAGGGAAATGGAGCGTTTATACAGATTCATTCTACTTCTTCTGTCCTTCAGTGACTGACAACTACTCCTGGTGGTGTTCATTCCATGGTCCTCCAACCTGCCATGTGAATGAACAGAGTGGCCTTCAATGGCAGGAGCATGTTCTTAAATGAAATAATGGTAGTGCTGGTTGCTGAAAGTTAGGCCAGCATATGTTGAAATGGTACAGGCCAAAGTCAGGAATTCAGCTTGATAAATATCAAATATGATGGTAGGTTTATGGCTCAAAATTTTATAAGCAGCTAAGGCTAAGAAACCAGAAATCATTGACTTGGCTTTATAGAAACTATACATATTTTCTAGATCAGCACCTTAATTTTGTATTGAAGTCATCAAGGGTCAAGAAGAAAATGACCCTTGGATGCTCAGGGCACTAACAGCAAATTATATTCTAATTTCACACTCTTGAATGCTAATATTCTCATCTAGTGTACCATGTGGTGAGTGGTTATATACTTTATTCCAAAACAGGTCTGATCTAGGCAACTGTTTCTTTTAAAATCTAGGGAAGGTGAAAAACTCAATTTAAGGAAAGAGTTGGTGTCTGAGCTTACACATTCATATAAGGAATAAGTGGCAAAAGAGAAAATAGAGAAATTAAAAAGTCACAGTAGGAATTCTTATATACTCTTGCTAGGAATCTAAGATGGTGAAGCCACTTTGGAAAACAATTTGACTATTTCATAAAGTTGGTCTGGGCTTCAATATTCCAATGAGGAGCTGGAATACTAAAACATACTCCTAATAAACAATCCAGCAATTCTACTCCCTAAGTATTTATCCAAGAGAAATGAATACTTACAGTCATACCAATATTTATAACAGCTTTATCATAACTATCAAAAACCAGAAACAAACTGTCAAATGTCCCTCAATCACAGAATGAATAAACAAAGTGCCAGACATTCACACAATGGAATCTTACTCAAACAGAAAGGAAGGAACTAGGATGTGTATAACAGTGTAGGCAAGACTTAAACGCATCATGCTAAGTAAAAGAAGCCAGACTCAAAAGGCCACATGATATGATTCCATTTACATGACATTCTAGAAAAGACTGGAAGTGTGGGGCAGCACAAGGGAATTTTACTGCTGATGGAAGTATTTTGATTGCATTGGTAGTTACATGACTATGTGCTGTGCTGTGCTTAGTCGCTCAGTTGTGTCCAACTCTTTGTGGCCCCATGGACTTGCAGCCCACCAGGTTCCTCTGTCCATGGGGATTCTCCACACAAGAATACAGGAGTGGATTGCTATGCTCTCCTTGGATCTTCCCAACCCAGGAATCAAACTCAGGTCTCTTGCCTTGCAGGTGGATTCTTTACCAACTGAGCCACCAGGGAAGCCACCAGGGAAGGTACACGACTGTGTACGTTTGTCAAATTCATAGAATTATACACCAGAAAGAAAGAATTTTGCTGCATGCATTTTTTAAGTAAATAAAATTTTTAAAAGGCAATGGTAGATTCTAACAGCAGCACAGAACCTCAGTCAGAGTTGAAAACCAAACCCAGAGTACCGGGACTGAAAATTCCACCCTCCTGTGCCTCAGCCATTGGCAGCAGCATTCTGGGCCCTCAGAAATGGAGACAGTCCATGATTAAAGCAAAAATATGTGCAGACTAACAGATTCTTTGAACCTCCATGAGACTACACCTCGAACACTATGAGAAAGCCAAATCATGTGGATTGATTGCAGTCCAGTACCACAAAAATGACAATCATTCAATGAGATAAATAAAAAAATTTTTAAAAGCAGAATATCAGATTTTTAAAGGATGGAAATATAATATCCAAGCTGAAGATTAGGAGTCACATGGACGGTAGAACTGTCTTTGACTGTACATGAAGCATCTGGAGCAGGGGAAGAAACACAAACTATGGAACTGCACAAAAGTGGGCATGAACTCCTTGGCTCCTCACGTGACTATGGCAGATCAGACTTGGAGTCTCAGTGTTTTACCCCGCCCGGTGCCATGCTTTTTGCTATGTAACTTCATGGCTCTCCCCAGCCTTGAATTTCGGGCTTAGTGAGGAGACATGCTTTGGCCAAGGGAATGTGGATGAAAGTGACTACATATAGTTCTGAACACTCACCTAAAGAGGTCATGTGCTGTTGCCATCTTCATGAAGAGAGACTTCCTGTGCCCCTAGATGAATTCACATGACCCTGGCTGTTGCAGCCAATCTCCTGACCTATGAGCAAGAATACATGAGCCCTGTTTTAAGTCATCAAGTTTTGTACGCAGTTTGTTATGCAGCATTACTATAGCAATAGCTAACTGAGACAAGGATCTCAGGTGAGATTGTATCCCATGTATCCTTTTATTCATTCAAAGCAAATATGTACTGAATACATGCAATGTGCTAAGGACTACAACAGGTGCTGAACACCTTGCAAAGAGTTCAATCATCCCTTCTGACTATAACCTAAAGCTCACTGCCACGTGGGTCCAAATGTGGTCATTTATGCAAAGATTTGGCCAGCTCTAAAACTCCCCCTGCTTATACAAGAAGTTCAGTACATAAGCTGATTCTTATCAGGCTCTAAACCATTTTGGACTGTATCCTCTGCTATCTCTCACTCCATACTCACCACCCTTTGTCCCCACTGCCACCTTCCATGTCTCTAACTAGGCTTTATGAAGCTATGCTTAATTGTAGGGATTCTATAACACTGTAGATACTAAAGAAGTCAGTTGTTCTGAGCACTAGACACATGTGACCCTTTAAACTTCAGTTTCTTAGCACATTAGCCTCATTTCAAATGCTCAATAGCCCCATGGGACCAGAGAATACTATTGGACAGAACATACCTAAAACATTTTTATCATCACAAAATTCTACTGGACAGTCAGCTAGAGTTCTAGTTTGAAAACATCACCCATTTTCTTCCAAGGGCTCACACCGCTATCAGAATGTCATGTGCCAGCCTTGGTACTAAACCCAGGATGACCATCAATGTGACTTTATTGTAGACTCGGCACCACTATGCTGTCTCCTATAACTGAAAAGAATTCTCACGGGGATCTCAGAGTCACTCCCTGAATCTTAGATTCTGTCGTGATCCTTCCCTTGCCAAGTCCATTTCAAGTTATTTTCCTCCTATAGGAAATTTCTAGAATCTCTTGAAAATCAGTACACATAGTAAGCTAGAGAAAGAGATGCCACCCAACTTCTCCTGCCTGATGTATCCATACCTCAGATCCAGCTAGGCAGGACTGCTCTCCCATGGAACTGAAATGGAAACTATAATATTCAGGTGCTGAAGTGAAGAATAAATCCAGTATATATATAACATGTCCAGTGTAGGGAGCATAGTAGATATCAAGAAATAATGCTTGGACTTCCCCAGTGGTCCAGTGGTTAAGCATCTGTCCACCAAAGCAGGGGACATGCGTTCAATCCTTGGTCCAGGAAGGTCCCATGCTGTGGGACAACTAAGCCCACAGGCCTACTGAACCTGAGCTCCAGAGCCTGTGAGCTGCAAATTCTGAAGTCAGAGAAACTAGAGCCTGAGTTCCATAGCAAGAGATGCCCCCACTCACCGCAACAAGAGAAAGTCTGAATGCAGCAGTGAAGACCCAGCACACTCAAAATTTAATTAATTAACTTTTTAAAGAAAGAAAGAATGCTTTTCCCTCTAGTCATCTCAACTGTATTGAAATTGGGCATAATTTCCTGATGCTAGAGGTTGGCTGATTCCATTACAGTTTCTAACTAATACTCACCCAGATAAGTTCACAGGTGGCTAGAAATGTTAGCACAATCAAAACACTCAACTAGGACCCATAACCTCCCTTCGTCTGCACCAAGATGTTGTCCTTTTTGCCACTAGACAAGTAAAAGGAAGAGAGAGTCCTGACTGGAAGGCCCTGATTTCAACTGGATGGCCACTAAATGATCTCACATGGCTCTGAGAATCCCCACTCCTTCCCTTGGCTCCCAGGGAGCTGCTCTCAGGAACATAACAGCAAGGCTATGAAAAAAAACTCAATATCTTAACTGCCTCTATACTATCTTTCTTCCTTAAACTTTGAGATTGGTTTTAAAAAATGTAAAATAGGAGGAGGCTTAATTGGGAAGAATAAAGTCTGCCTTGAACGAAGAACAGTTAACCAAGAACAAAGCTACAGGAGGGTTTCTGCTGTGTTTTCTTCTAAGCTCACTGGAATTTTTGGTCTTGGACAGACAGATCAGCACAGCACATTGCTCCCAAGTTTCCAACCCCAAAATATTTTTCTTAATTTTAAATCTTTGAAGAAGTAATGCTACATTTGCTTCATGAGTTTTTACTATTGAGTATGATGGAAACAGAATGCTAGCCCCTGCCTCTTATGGCCCCAAAAGAAGTTGGGCCAATGGAAAAAGCTGAGATTTTGCTTTTTTTTTTCTACCCATCTATTGAGACTTTCAAAGTATATCACTCAGAAAATATCCCCATTTGAAAAGAACTTTACTCCTAGTACTTATGGCTCTGATGACTAGATTTGAAGGGGGAAAAAAACATTTATAATTCTAAAGTAAGTAAACCCTCAGTCCTTCCAAGATTCCAGAACCTAAATACCCCTAGACGCAACTTCCTCTTAGAAGAAGTAGAAGAATAAATTTACATTTACCATTCTCTGAGAAATGCTGATCACCACACCAAATTCCTTTCAATGGGCCTTTCAAACTCCGATATAACTCTTTTTATTATGCATCCAATTTCCAAGCCAATTAAACTCGTTTACTCCATTGTATTCTAATTTTACATTTTCTACATTACATGTGGCATGTTCCTTTTCTTTCTTTTCACTCCTTATACCTTGTCTTTCATTTGCTTCCCTCTTTTTGAGATACACAATATCCCTTGGTCTTTCCTGTCTCAGTAAATAGCTAAACCATCTGCCCAGAGGCTCAAGTCATAAATACAGGACCCATCTTTGATTTCTCCTTTCCGCTCATGGCCAGCATCCAATCTGTCAACATGGCCTGTTGAGTTTGCCTCCAAAACATTTCCTGAATCCATTACATCTCTTTCTGAATGTGTTTACATCTGTTTCTTCTGTTCCATCACCTGGTTCCAAGACAACATTATCTTTAAAATGACCTACTTAATTGGTCACTCTACTTCCACTTTCGTTCTTCTACCATCCATTCTTCAAAAGCAGTTCAAATGATCTTTTTAAGTATATATAAATTCATTTCACTCCCCTGTATAAACTCACCACTGGCTTCTCTTGAGACTTATAATGAAATCTAAATTTCTTAGAACAGTTTACTGAGGCTTTGAAGAGTCTAGCCTGTACCCACCTTCCCATCTTTATTTCTGGACTCCTTTCCTGTCACTGTCCCTAGTGCTCTAAATGCCAGTAGCAGCTTCTTGTCTGCATGCTGAATTTCCCAGCTTTCTTCTTGCCTCAGCACATTTGCAGTAGACATTCTCTCTGCCTGAAACCATCTTCTCCTACCACTCTGAACAATCAACTCATTACTGCCCTTCAAATCATTGTCAGACCACACCATCTAATGTAACTCTCCTATCCTGGATTCCAACCTGGCAACATATAGTTTGTGTAGTACTTATCACAAGCTACTATTTGCTAGATATATAGCTTATTGTCTGCTCCTCCACAGGACTGGAAAAGGTCACTTTTTATTCCAATCCCAAAGAAAGGCAATGCCAAAGAATGCTCAAACTACTGCACAATTGCACTCATCTCACACCCTAGTAAAGTAACGCTCAAAATTCTCCAAGCCAGGCTTCAGCAAAATGTGAACTTTGAACTTCAGTTGTTCAAGCTGATTTTAGAAAAGGCAGAGGAACCAGAGATCAAATTGGTAACATCCGCTGGATCACCAAAAAAAAAAAAAGAGAGAGAGTTCCAGGAAAACATCTATTTCTGCTTTATTGACTATGCCAAAGCCATTGACTATGCCAAAGCCTTTGACTGTGGGGATCACAACAAACTGTGGAAAATTCTGAAAGAGATAAGAATACCAGACCACCTGACCTGCCTCTTGGGAAACCTGGACGCAGCTCAGGAAGCAACACTTAGAACTGGACAGGGAACAACAGACTGGTTCCAAGCAGGAAAAGGTATATGTCAAGGCTATATATTGTCACCCTGCTTATTTAACTTATATGCAGAGTACATCATGAGAGAAACTGGGCTGGAAGAAGCACAAGCTGGAATCAAGATTTCCCGGAGAAATATCAATAACCTCAGATATGCAGATGACACCTCCCTTATGGCAGAAAGTGAAGAGGAACTAAAAAGCTTGTTAATGAAAGTGAAAGAGGAGAGTGAAAAAGTTGGCTTAAAACTCAACATTCAGGAAACGAAGATCATGGCATCTGGTCCCATCACTTCAGGGCAAATAGATGGGGAAACAGTGGAAACAGTAAGAGACTTTATTTTCTTGGGCTCCAAAACACTGCAGATGGTGATGCAGCCATGAAATTAAAATACTCTTGCTCCTTGGAAGGAAAGTTATGACCAACCTAGACAGAACTCCCCAGGTCAGTAGGTGCCTAATATGCTACTGGAGATCAATGGAGAAATAACTCCAGAAAGAATGAAGGGATGGAGCAAAAGCAAAAGCAATACCCACTTGTGGATGTGACTGGTGATAGAAGCAAGATCTGATGCTTTAAAGAGCAATATTGCATAGGAACCTGGAATGTCAGGTCCATGAATCAAGGCAAATTGGAAGTGCTCAAAAAAGATATGGCAAGAGTGAACGTCGACATTCTAGGAATGAGCGAACTAAAATGGACTGGAATGGGTGAATTTAACTCAGATCACCATTATATCTACTACTGCGGGCAGGAATCCCTCAGAAGAAATGGAGTAGCCATGGTCAACAAAAGACTCCGAAATACAGTACTTGGATGCAATCTCAAAAATAACAGAATGATCTCTGTTCGTCTCCAAGGCAAACCATTCAATATCACAGTAATCCAAGTCTATGCCCCAACCAGTAATGCTGAAGAAGCTGAATGGTTCTATGAAGACCTAAAAGACCTTTTAGAACTAACACCTAAAAAAGATGTGCTTTTCATTATAGGGGACTGGAATGCAAAAGTAGGAAGTCAAGAAACACCTGGAGTAATAGGCAAATTTGGCCTTGGAATGCAGAATGAAGCAGGGCAAAGACTAATAGAGTTTTGCCAAGAAAATGCACTGGTCATAGCAAACACCTTCTTCCAACAACACAAGAGAAGACTCTACACATGGACATCACCAGATGGTCAACACCAAAATCAGATTGATTATATTCTTTGCAGCCAAAGATGGAGAAGCTCTATACAGTCAACAAAAACAAGACCAGGAGCTGACTGTGGCTCAGATCATGAACCTCCTTATTACCAAATTCAGACTGAAATTGAAGAAAGTAGGGAAAACTGCTAGACCATTCAGGTATGACCTGAATCAAATCTCTTATGATTATACAGTGGAAGTGAGAAATAGATTTAAGGGCCTAGATCTGATAGATAGAGTGCCTGATGAATTATGGAATGACGTTCATGACATTGTACAGGAGAGAGGGATCAAGACCATCCCCATGGAAAAGGAATGCAAAAAAGCAAAATGGCTGTCTGGGGAGGCCTTACAAATAGCTGTGAAAAGAAGAGAAGTGAAAAGCAAAGGAGAAAAGGAAAGATATAAGCATCTGAATGCAGAGTTCCAAAGAATAGCAAGAAGAGATAAGAAAGCCTTCTTCAGCGATCAATGCAAAGAAATCGAGGAAAAGAACAGAATGGGAAAGACTAGAGATCTCTTCAAGAAAATTGGAGATACCAGGGGAACATTTCATGCAAAGATAGGCTCAATAAAGGACAGAAATGGTATGGACCTAACACAAGCAGAAGATAGTAAAAAGAGGTGGCAAGAATACACAGAAGAACTGTACAAAAAAGATCTTCACGACCCCGATAATCACGATGGTGTGATCACTCATCTAGAGCCAGACATCCTGGAATGTGAAGTCAAGTGGGCCTTAGAAAGCATCACTACAAACAAAGCTAGTGGAGGTGATGGAATTCCAGTTGAGCTATTACAAATCCTGAAAGATGATGCTGTGAAAATGCTGCACTCAATATGCCAGCAAATTTGGAAAACTCATCAGTGGCCACAGGACTGAAAAAGGTCAGTGTTCATTCCAGTCCCAAAGAAAGGCAATGCCAAAGAATGCTCAAACTACTGCACAATTGCACCATCTCACATGCTAATAATGTTCAAAATTCTCCAAGCCAGGCTTCAGCAATACATGAACTGTGAAATTCCTGATGTTCAAGCTGGTTTTAGAAAAGGCAGACGAACCAGAGATCAAATTGCCAACATCTGCTGGATCATGGAAAAAGCAAGGGAGTTCCAGAAAAACATCTATTTCTGCTTTATTGACTATGCCAAAGTCTTTGACTATGTGGATCACAACAAACTGTGGAAAATTCTGAAAGAGATGGGAATACCAGACCACCTGACTTGCCTCTTGAGAAATCTGTATGCAGGTCAGGAAGCAACAGTTAGAACTGGACATGGAACAACAGACTGGTTCCAAATAGGAAAGGAGTACGTCAAGGCTGCATATTGTCACCCTGCTTATTTAACTTCTATGCAGAGTACTTCATGAGAAACACTGGGCTAGAAGAAACACAAGGTGGAATCAAGATTGCTAGGAGAAATACCAATAACCTCAGATATGCAAGATGACACCACCCTTATGGCAGAAAGTGAAGAGGAACTAAAAAGCCTCTTAATGAAAGTGAAAGAGGAGAGTGAAAAAGTTGGCTTAAAGCTCAACATTCAGGAAATGAAGATCATGGCCTCTGGTCCCATCACTTCATGGCAAATAGATGGGGAAACAGTGCACACAGGGTCAGATTTTATTTTGGGGAACTCCAAAATCACTGCAGATGGTGAATGCAGCCAGGAAATTAAAAGATGCTTACTCCTTGGAAGAAAAGTTATGACCAACCTAGATAGCATATTGAAAAGCAGAGACATTGCTTTGCTGACTAAGGTCCATCTAGTCAAGGCTATGGTTTTTCCAGTAGTCATGTATAGATGTGAGAGTTGGACTGTGAAGAAGGCTGAGCACCAAAGAATTGATGCTTTTGAACTGTGATGTTGGAGAAGACTCTTGAGAGTCCCTTGGACTGTAAGGAGATCCAACCAGTCCATTCTGAAGGAGATCAGCCCTGGGATTTCTTTGGATGCAATGATGCTAAAGCTGAAACTCCAGTACTTTGGCCACCTCATGCGAAGAGTTGACTCATTGGAAAAACTCTGATGCTGGGAGGGATGGGGGCAGGAGGAAAAGGGGATGACAGAGGATAAGATGGCTGGATGGCATCACTGACTTGATGGACGTGAATCTGAGTGAACTCTGAGAGTTGGTGATGGACAGGGAGACCTGGCGTGCTGTGATTCATGGGGTCACAAAGAGTCGGACACGACTGAGTGACTGAACTGAACTGAGACAGCATATTAAAAAGCAGTGACATTACTTTGCCAACAAAGGTCCATCTAGTCAAAGCTGTGGTTTTTCCAGTAGTCATGTATGGATGTGAGAGTTGGACTGTGAAGAAAGCTAAGCACCGAAGAACTGACACTTTTGAACTGTGGTGTTGAAGAAGACTCTTGAGAGTCCCTTGGACTGCAAGGAGATCCAACCAGTACATCCTAAAGATCAGTCCTGGGTGTTCATTGGAAGGACTGATGTTGAAGCTGAAACTCCAATACCCTGGCCACCTGATGCAAAGAACTGACTCATTGGAAAAGACCCTGATGCTGGGAAAGATTGAAGGCAGGAGAAGGGGACGACAGAGGATGAGATGGTTGGATGGCGTCACCAACTCAATGGACATGAGTCTGGGTAAACTCCAGAGCTGGTGATGGACACGGAGGCCTGGCGTGCTATGTTCCATGGGGTCGCAAAGATGACTGAGCAACTGAACTGAACTAAACCACAGTAGAATGATAGCCCCCATAGAGCAGAGATCGCATATCTTATTACAAGTGCACACAACGGGTGCTGAAGGAAATATTTTTGAATAAAAAAGTGAATAAGCATCTACAATATTTTCTTCTTCTAACCTGAAGGTTATTTGAGAAAATATCCTTCAACTTCAACCAAAGAAATGAAGTCACTCTCCTTAAACTAAATAGGAAGAGACATGACATTTTCATTGATTTTGCATATTCTTTGTCCCTGGCACTGTGCTTAACCCTCTGAATGGATTATATCATTTAGCATCTATATTTTAAAATGATAAAGCTAAGGGTGACCATAGGAGGAGATTGCTACCCTGTCCAGATCCCATTTAGATGAATAATGGCTGTTGATGCTCAGAGCTGCCTTCTTCTCTTGAAAACTGCCTTCTTATGACAGAAACACCTGATGGGCAGGCTACTTCCACTCCATGGAAGCCCCCAGGACAAAAACTGACTGACACAAGGGTACAAAAGGTGACCTCCTTGGGACCAAGTCTCTGGTACAATTTACATGTCAGAGCTCCCCATGGGATCAGGCTAGATTCCAGTTAAGTTGGATTCTACACTCAGTATCTTCCTCTTCCCTTCTCTGCTTCCTCATTCTATTTCAGAGTTCTCTTGGGAGTCCTTCCTTAATAAATCATTTGTACAAAAATCTCCATCTGAGTTTCTGCCTCTAAGGAATTCAACCTAAGACACTTAGCAAGGAAAAACCATGGACTTAAGATCAGAGGGTTAATAAGTGGTACAGTCAGAACCCACCCACTGGATGGCAGAACCCTGGTGCCCCCACACCCACACTGCACCCACTCCTTTGGAAGGTCATCTTTGCACCTCCAGGGAAGACCTCATTGATATTTCTGGTATGAGAGCTTCCGAAATATGCTCAAAGGCAAAAAATATTTTTTAAAACATGCAACAGGGTTAGTGGTCCTTCTATTCACCACGATTCATATCACTGGACAAGCAAAAGAGGAAAAAACAGGCATAAAAGGAAAGAGACAATGTAGTTAAAGACTGACTCTGTTCCTTTCTTGTAAACAAGGATCCAACTGTCTATTGAGATCTTGAACACTTTACTTGAGCTCTCCATCTCAGTTTCCTCATCTGTAAAATGGACAGATAATGCCTATGGTGAAAAGTCATACTGACTCGATGGACGCGAGTCTGAGTGAACTCTGGGAGTTGGTAATGGACAGGGAGGCCTGGCCTGCTGCGATTCATGGGATCGCAAAGAGTTGGACACGACTGAGCGACTGAACTGAACTGAAGCCCTAATAAGTAATAGATGCTCAATAAATATAGCTAATATTCTCCAAATCACAAATGTTATCCAGCTCCAAGCCTTTCCTGAGGTTCAAGTACTAAAACTCCAAACACGTTCCTTACATCTCCCATTCCCCATCTTCTTCTCATAGAGAATGGTTTTTGGCACATATAAGTTGCTTTAATCAATTAAAAAAGGCTGGCTGCCAAGGGGCTGGGTATTGAAGAGGAGTCACCTCCATGGCCTTAATTTGAGGCATCATGCTCTGCATAAGCATGCTACAGGGAAATAATGCTGGTATTCACCTCTCCCAAATGACGCTATGAGAACAAAGAGAGTGATACATGGTTGCGGCAACATGGACGGACCTATCATACTGAGTGAAGTAAGTCACACAGAAAGACAAATATCCTATGATATCACTCATATGTAGAATCTTTTTACAATGATACAAATGACCTTAATTACAAAACAGAAACAGACTCACAGACATTAAAAATAAATTTACAGTTACAAAAGGAGAAAGGTCAGAGGGATTAATTAGAAGCCTGCAATTAACAGATGCATACTACTACTTATAAAGAAGCAAAAAGGTCCAACTGTATAGTACAGGGAACTGTACTCAATTAATAACCGATAATGGAAAAGAATCAGAAATGGAATATATGTGTGTATACATATATATATATATATATATATATATACACATATATATGTCTAAAACTGAATCAGGTTGCTGTACACCAGAAACACATTATAAATCAACTATACTTCAATTTTTTAAAAAAGATAATTACATGTGGTCTAACTGTATAGAAAGCTACAGTTGTGTCTTCTTGGACTATCTCTTGCCCTTAGACATGAGAAAAGGTATAAGCATACTTCAAACTCAGTTGAGCCACAGAAAAATCACCTTCATTACCATGCCTATGTTTTATAATCATTATTCTGTTTATTCCTTACCATAGCCCTGCATTAAAAAAAAAAAAAAGAAAAAGAAATACTCCCGGCCCTTTTCAGGGCAAAGAGAGGTTTAGAGTAGTGGGCCCCAAATTCTGGCATGCGCCAGAATCACGTGCAGGGCTCTTTAAAATCTAGACTGCTGGGCCCCATCGCCAGAGGCTCTAATTGCATAGGTTTGGGGGAATGGCCCAAGAATGTCATGGATCACTCTTTGAGAACCACCCAGCTTAGAAGAATTACAAAACGTTTCTAAGAACCCAACCCTTCAAAGAGTTCGCTTACATTCTGAAGCCTCTGCCATTAACTATGGAAGGGAGACTTGCCCGGTCATAACCTGGGATGTGCCGCACTCGGCTCCTGCTGGGTCACGAGAGCCAACTGTCATCATATCCTCCCAATTTCACATTCATAGACATCACATCGTGTCTATGAAGAGAGAATTCACACCATGGAAACTGGCAAACACTACAAACCGGGGTGTGTTTTTTTCACACAATAAGGCAGGTATTAAACTACCAGTATATCACCTTCAAGACAAAGCCCACAGATTTCTCTGCTCATTCTCCATCCTCTCAGAAAGACTCAATCAGTATCCAAGGACATGTGATTACTGTGTGGCCGAAACAGTGACAGGTTTCTAATACCACATTCTCATTTGCATGCATTTCTTTTCTTCAGTTTTTCTTTAAAAAGGAAAGTAATTAATTTCAATGAAAAATTATTCCCCTGGAAATCATGTGGACATGATCAGCCCCATGTATCACAGAGGGAGTGTGGCAAGCCTCTATATGAAGTCATCTCATGTATCCTTTGCTTTCCTTTATATTTCTAACAAATGTTTTTGAGTCCCTGCTCTCTGCCAGGCACTAGATTAGGCAAAGGGGAGAAGACAGTGATCAGCTGTGGTTTTGTGAAGTCTCTCACATAGGCTTCAGGGAAAATAATTCCAAATTTTCAGATGAATGAAAATTGAAAGAAGACAAATCTTTATCTGAGCATTCTCATTAGGGCTTAGAGTTTAATGGGTAATACATTCATATATGTGGTACAAAATTCTAAAGGTACAAAAGAACATACAGTAAAATATACTTCTCACTCCCATTTTTGTCTTCCAAGCACCCAGGTCCCCCCTTCTGGAAGAAAAGGCTACTTTCATTTTGTGTGTGTATATTCAAAAGTATTTTATGCATATACAAACAAATACAGTATTTCCTTTTTTTACACTGATAATAGCTCATAATACAAACTTTTCTGCACCCTGAATTTCTTTTCACAGCAATACATCTTGGATAGCATTCCACAGCAGTGCATAAATATCTACCTCATCCTGTTAAACCACTGCATAATACCTTGTGATGTAGCATAATATATTTGCTACTTAGATTAGCATAACTAATATATATACTATACTAGTCCCTTATTGATGGGCCTCTAGAATAATTTCCAACCTTTTGAACTTACAAACACTGCCACAACAAATAACTTTGTGCATTTAACAGTTTATTCATAGGTGGGTATTTCTGCAGAATAAATTTCAAGAAGTAGAATTCTAGGTCAAACAACTTGCCATTTTAGTAACTAGTACCAAACTGTGCCCCCAAAGTACCAATTTATTATGGTCATTAATGATTTATGAGAGTTCCATTTTCTTCACACCTTTTCAAAGAAGTAAATAATCAAACATTTCAGTTCAGTTCAGTCGCTCATTTAGATGTTTGCTAATCTGAGATGTGAAAACTATCTTATAGTTTAATATGTACCTTTATTATTACAATATGTATACCTAATATACATCTTTGTTATTATAAGGCTGAGGGGCTATTTATAAATGCAGGATAGATTTAATTAATGTGTTTCTTAGAGAACTATCTGATATCTTTAGTTCATTTTTCTATGAGTATTTGGCCTATCCTTACTGATATGTAAGCACTCTTTGTATATTATAGAAAGTCCCCTTTATCTGATATAAACAGCAATTTTTTCCAAATGGCTATTATAAGTTAACCAATTGTCCACAGGAATTTTCTTAGCAAGGAACTACCCCCTATACTTAAACACATTTGAAATGAGTTTTCAGAAGCCACTGATAATAATAAGTGTTTGTTTCCATTCAAACAATAGTTCTCTAAACTCGTGACTAGAGCAAAAGCTCTTGACCAGAGAACTTGACATTCATGTGTAGAAGCTCACTTCTGAACTAATAAGGAAAAGAATCTCAGAATGCTAGACCATGAAAGGAGACAGAGGGACCAGCTATGGCCCACAGTCTCCGGAGTGTCAGACTGGATTGGCTAGGATGGTCTTGGGAAACTTTCTCACTTGTTTATTTTCAAAGGTCTTCAAGAGCCCTTTCTAGGTCTCGGAAATCCTAGATAAGGGCAGACAGGGTTAGAGACTGTGATTCCACTAGCCAAGGTGGCGGGGGCAGGGATCACAGGAGTCTTTACAAACACTGCCTACCCCATCCCCCAACACTCTCATCTCAAAGACATCTGCAAACTGGAAAAGGAGACAGCATGAGTCGTCTCCACCCAGGTCCCTGGATATCTGGGCTTAGTTTTGATGACAGCCTTCCCTATGTCTCTCAGAAATAAGTAAGCCCCTGCTTCAGCCCAGGCTTGCCAGTTCAAGCTAATGCCAGTGCTGTGCAGGCTGCTACTCCTTCCAAACTAAGGTTTTCTTAAGCACTGTTTTCAGGAGGTGGGGGTTGCTCTTGTTTTATTTCTGACAATCAAATTTTACAAAGACTTTTGGCTAAGAAAACACCATATAAGCCTCTAAATCCTAAGGAGGCTCAGTAGAAGTTTTAAGAAGAGAAGATAAAGCTCTCAACAGGCACCGATGTCCCGGGGCTCAGATCTTCAGCTCAGCATGAAATCTACACTTCAGGGGACTAAAAAGTGGAACTCTCAGTCTCTCTGGAACGTGGTCATGAGACATCTTCTGGCAAAACTGGCAACCAAACCCCTAGCTGCTAAGAAGAACAGCTAAAAGTACACTCACTGATCTACAATTTCATGGTCCCCATTGTGCCCTGCCACAAAGCATCCTCAACAATGCAGATGGAAATGAATGCAGGCTAAGCTTATGACGTGCCAGAGCCAAGACATAACTTAAGAGGCACTTGGCAGCCCAAAGGCAAGCATAACTCTCAATTTCATGAAGATATTGTTGTGCTTCCTGCTTTTTTCTCATCTCCTGTGATTCCTCCCATAGGGCTTAGCACACAGTAGGTGTTCAATGAACCTTCCTACAAAATTCTCCAAATGGTTCCAGGAATATTTCCCTCTGTCCCACACTCCCAGCCATGTCCTAGAACTCCTTGAGTTCCATTAGTTAGCTTATCTTCTAAGAAGTCTTCTGGCTCTTTATTTCAGTCCTCACTGATCTTTCTCTGTGTTCTCCCCACTTTTTGGACCAGGGTCTGAACAAATTCAGCAGTTAATATAGCTCACTCTGTAGAACTGACTTCTTTTTATGTGTGTGTGTCTCGACATCACAACTATATAAAAAATTCTTTGAGTAAAAGAATATTTATATTCCTATGTTCCTAGCAGCAGGTAGAAAAAAAATTTTTTTTTTGCTTTCTCTGCTGTAGCTTTCTAATGATGTTTCCTCTGTCTGAAACATCTCCTACACTCATCTTTATCTCTCAGGCCTCAGCTGAGGGATATGTTCCATTAGGAGACCATGTATTTTTCTCTGTGTGGTTGTTATTCACTTGCTAAGTTGTGTCTGACTCTTTGCAACCCCATGGACTGCAGCATGACAGGCCTCCCTGTCCACCACCACCTCCCTGAGTCTGCCCAAGTTCAAGTCCATTGAACCATCTAAACATCTCTTTCTCTGCCACTATCAAACCATCTAACCATCTCTTCCTCTGCTTCCTCTTCTCCAATGAGTTGGCTCTTCACATCAGACGGCCTGGAGCTTCAGCTTTAGCATCAGTCCTTCCAATGAATATTCAGGGTTGATTTCCTCCAGATACTGATTTCCTTTAAGATTGACTGGTTTGAGCTCCTTGAAGTTCAAGGGACTCTCAAGAGTCTTCTCTAGGACCACAATTTGAAAGCATCAATTCTCTGTTGCTCAGCCTTTTTTATGGTCCAACCCTCATATCCATACATGACCACTGGAAGAACCATATCTTTGACTATACGGAGCTTTGTCAGCAAAGTGATGTCTTTGCTTTTTAATATGCTGTCTAGGTTTGTCATAGCTTTCCCTCCAAGAAGCAAGCATCTTCTAATTTCACTGGCTGCAGTCACCATTGGCAGCAATTTTGGAGCCCCCAAAAAAGAAAATAGGCACTTCTTCTATTTTCCCTCCTTCCTATCTTTATGACGGTATGGTAATTGCTGCCACAGTGATTGGACTATTGCTGTATCAAATACCCGCTAAAACTCAGTGGCTTCACACATGAGTTCCTGAGCTATGCCCAGTAATGCTTGCATATGCATCTGTGGTCAGCTCTGTGGGCACTAACTGGTCCAGGATGATCTTAACTGGGCTGACTTGGCTCTGAGCCATGTGTGTGGTTTCCATCCTCCAGCAGGCTAGCTTGAACTTGTTCACAAAGCAGCCGGGCCAGGATCTGAGAGAAAAAGGGGGCAGGGAGAGACAAGGCCTCTTGAGCTCTAGGCTGAGAACTGGAACGAGGTCACTCTTGCCACATTCTATTTGTCAAATTAGTATTCTGTCCTGGAGAATCCCCATGGACAGAGGAGCCTGGCAGGCTACAGTCCATGGGGTCATAAAGAGTCAGGCATGACAGGGCAACTAAGCACAGTGTAGGACGTTGGTCAAATCAAGTCACATGGCTACCCCAGATTTAAGAGTGAAGAAGCAGACTCCTCCTGATAAGAGCTTCTGCAACATCAGAGGACAAAGGAGTCTGGTACAGAGAGAAGTAAAGAAGTGGGGCTATATTTATGTTCAGTCTTCATGGTCTCCCCCACATGACTATGAACTTAAGAACCGGTAATATGTTCTGTTCCCTGGTATTTTTCCAGCCCCCAGGACAGAACTGGTACAGAAAAGTCTTATTTGTTAGATGAATATATAAATTAATTAACTACCAGTGCTGAAAGGAAAGAAAAGGAGGAATGAAAACTCGTGACTGAGCATCTATGAACAGTTCAATGTTCTATTTAATCCTCCTAATATATTTCATTGGTTCCAGAAGCATTCTTGGGACTACTGGACCATTGGTATTGTCTTCTTTTAACTCTGGCTTTCCGTATGCCAGGGACTATTCTAAGGGATTTCGATGGATCAACCAATAAATTGTTACACAAACACTATGAGGTAGAGACTGCTTTTGTCACTATGTCCCAGTTTATAGCCTTGGAGAAGGAAAGGGCAACCTGCTCCAGTATTCTTTCCTGGAGAGTCCCATGGACAGAGGGACCTGGTGAGCTACAGTTCATAGGGCCACAAAGCACTGGATACAACTGAAGTGACTTAGCATGCATGCTAAATTTATAGATGAGGAAACTGAGACACAGACAGCAGTAAGCAACCACCACGATTTCATGGCTCAAAAAAGCAGAGATGGGGTTTGGATCCATCTAGTCTGGCTCCAGAGTCAACTTTCTCAGATATTACATTGCAATGTGTCTCAAGACATGTGATTCATACCATGGTTCCCCATCTTGGCTACTGGACAAGCTCCTACCTCATTAGAATTGTCCAAAACAGTGGCCCCATGAGACTATTTAGATTTAAGTTAATTAAAATTTAATGTAAGTAAAGGTTTAGTCCCTCAGTCACATGAGCCACAGTTCAAGGGCTCAACAGTCCCAGGCAGCTAGTGTCTACTGACCAGGACAAGGCAGGGGACACCCTTATCACCACTGAAAGCTCTACCTGGATGGCACTGTTCAGGAGCATTCCACAGTCACAACGAGAAATAAACCTGAAGAAAGAAGAAGCAATTAAGATCAAGGTAGGATGTACTGTCATAAGGGTGTTTATCAGCTATGTGGGAAATTGGCATCTTGAGTCCAAGGGGCCTTGAAAGTAAACACAAGCGTGTGGGGGCTGTAGAAACACCATAAGCAGTTTCTCTAATGAGAATCACGTGATCTGCTAGTGCACTAAAATGCAGATTTCATATAGCTGCAAAAGGCAACCAGCTTTCCTGAACCTGTACAAGTTGATGTCTTAATAGTCCTCTACCCTTATTCTCAATTTTCTCAAATGTCAACTATATATATCCAAGGTAGAAAAGTATACATTTTCTGTAGCTATGCTATACAGGGTTGGGGGAGAGGAGGTGGGAGCAGGTGAGGTGCAGAACATAGGAAAGACCAGTGAGAAACTTTCTCTAGGTAAGGAGTAGGACTAGCCTGAGGGCAAAGAACATCTGACTTGTAGAACTACAGACCTGGCCAACCCCTCTTGTTTCTTTAAATTTCATATTTTAAATAATTCTAAACAGCTGAGGGAATTTTAGCTGTGCTTTATAAATACTGCTGTTTTTCTTAACTCATCTGTTTTATACTTCATTATTTAAATCTTGGGGCCTGCTCTGCCAATTTGATGAGGGTTCTGAAAGCCTACCTGGCACTGAAAGCTGATAACAATTGAAACTCAGAAGGTTGCTTTTCTTTGCACTTCTATTTACAACTTTCCCCAACATTCCAAGACCAAGCACCACCTAGCCAATAGATGACTCTGCCTCAGCATTTCCTAAACTATTGCGGACTTACAGTGAGACCCCATGAGGCCATCCTTGAAGAGAATCCTTTTTGTGTCTCAAAAATCAATCCTTCATGTTTTGAAAAAATGAAGAAAAATCAGTACAAAGGACATGCTGTAGTACAGGGATTGACTTCAATGTTACCCTCCTTTATTATAAAGTCTGTTAAAAAGTGCCCTATTTTTATGGTTTGCAAAAACATGAGTTTTCAACAAGTAAATCTCTACCTACTAATGGTGATAGTTTCATAATCTCAGGTATTCCATTTCAGGAATTCAGTCCATCCCATGCCTTTTCACTTTCTCGTAGATTGTCATTAGACCTGAATTCATATGGCAAGAATGTAAAATCTCTTTGGAAAAGAGAATGGAATCTGTGCAGGAAGATGCACTACTAATTTTAAGACACTGCTCAAATGCACTTTAGCAGGTTTAGGAAGTTTCTGTGGTTAGATTCCCCACCTTTCCCACGATATGGTCATTTCATGCCTGTCATATTTTCCTAAACACTATAAGCCCTGTACACCCAGACACATCTACAATCTTAGCTTTATCAGCAAAGCTTGAGAGGAATATGATCAGTGGCAAAGATTAAGGGGGCTTTGCAAACAGAGGAAGGCATATTCCATGTTAATTGCTAATCGGTTTCAGCCAATGTGGCACCGTGACAGGGCAGCGGGCCTACCTAACAAGAAGGGGACAAACTTGCTTTTCTGAGGTACAATATGTCTAAACAGAAGAATCACCCAACAACCCCAGGTGACTAATTTCTCTATAAATATATTATTGACATAATAGAGGCCTTTTTAATGGGATTATAACTACCCAGACAGCTGCTCTGCTAGTCAAGGAGAACATGGTTGACAAAAAGACTTAAAGGAAAGAATAGAGGAAAATAGCAAATCTCCAGCCAGGCACACTTAAATGACCTCATTGCTTCAAAATAATAGGATCATGTTGCAGATATGAAAGGAAAAGCCAATACGCTTAAAGCAATCGCTTTTTGCATGCTCTTCACCATTTCTCTCCCACTGCTAGACGGAAAAGCCCCCACTTCTCTTGTGCCAAAAGCAGGCATTGCAAACCAAAGGCCACATTGTCTGTTATAGTGTTCTTGAAAGGAATTATGCGTGGATTTAAAAGGGCTCTAAAATGGATATATTCTTTGCCTACACAGCCAGGCAAACTTTTATAATTAATATGAAATTCTTCCAAAGTTTTACTAAAAAAAAAAAAAAAAAGTAATTCTCTCAGATGCCCAGTTTTCAAGGAAAAGAAAAGCATGTAAAGCACTGATCAAGGAAAAGAAAACTGTCTTAAAAATCACTTCCACAATTAAATCTCACTTGGATTAAAAAATAAGGGCTTTAAATAAAATGGTAGGATTCTCTTTATTGCTGCTCATTTAAAAAAAAGGAACATAAATATGTGATATTGTCTACATTCTTTCAAGATTCATAGAAAAGAGTACAGTTGTTCCCCCTTACCCATGTGGATGTTTCCCAAGCCTCCCAGAGGATTCCTGACCCCCTATACAAACTATATTTTTTCCTATATGTGCATTCCTATGATAAAATCTAACTTCTAAATTAGGCAGAGTAAGAGATTAACAACAAAAATAATAAAATAAAACAATTAATAATAGTTGTGTGTTAATAATAGTTGTGTGAATGTTGTCCCTCTCTCTCTCTCAAAATATCTTACCGTACTGTAGTCACACTTCTTGTGATGATGTAAAATGACAAAATGTCTCCATGATGAGATAAAGAGGGGTGAATGACGTAGGTATTGTGACCTAGCATTAGGCTACTACTGACCTACTGACAATATGTCAGAAGAAGGTCATCTGCTTCTGATGATTCTGGTCCATAGGGCCGTGGTGCAAGTGGCTGGGTATCAAAAGCAGATGGGTGAGGATCCTAGGCAGGACAAAGCCAGGTGGAATGATAATTCATCAGGACTCTTAGTACTGAGAGCAAGTTAAAACTTATAAATTGTTTATTTCTGGAAATTTCTATGTCATATTTTGGACTGTTACTGACCATGGGTTACAGAAACCTGGGAAAGTGAAGTCACAGATAAGGCGTGGGGGGACTAGTGAAAGGTATGATCAAAGCTACAGTTTTTCTAGTAGTCATGTAAGGATGTGAGAGATGGTCCAGAAAGAAGGCTGAGCACCAAAGAATTGATGCTTTGGAACTGTGGTGCTGGAGAAGACTCTTGAGAGTCCCTTGGACTGCAAGGAGATCAAACCTGTCAATCTTAAAGGAAATCAATCCTGAATATTCACTGGAAGGACTGATGTTGAAACTGAAGCTGCAGTACTTTGGCCACCTGATGCAAAGAGCTGATGCACTGAAAAATACCCTGATGCTGGGAACAATTGAAGGCAAAGGAGAAGGCAGCAGCAGAAGAAAAGATAATTAGATAGCATCACTGATTCAATGGATGTGAGTTTCAGCAAATTCCAAGAGAAAGTGAAAGACAGGGAAGTCTGGTATGCTGTAGTCCATGGGATTGCAAAGAGCTGGACACAACTTAGCAACTAAGCAACAACAACAACAACTGAAACCTCAGTTAAGACTTGAGAAAACACAGCCAAACTCATGACTTATATTTCTTTGTATTTATTCACAATGGCTAGTGACTTACACACATAAGGCACTGAAACATTCATTTATTAGGTAATTAGAAATTCAGTGGAACTTGAGTACATTCCTGCCCTTACACTCTAGTTGAGGCATTAGGACCCCATGGAGCAGAATCTGAGATGGGGATTCTTAAGCATGTGATTTACAAGGGTAAACCCTCAGATGAAACTTGAGGAAGGAGCTCCAGAAGGATGCAGGATCAGCTGATCCCATGGAGAACTCTGGGTGTGAGAACCATCACCCCACCCAACCACCAATCCTCTTTTTATTCCTCCAAAGTCACTTAAGGTAATAAAGTAATCAAACCTTAATATCTCAAAAGCTAAACAAAATAGAAGTTTAGTTTTTGTTTTGCTCATATAAGTGATCAATGCAAGTTTTCCTCATCAGGAAGCTCTTCTTTGAGCCCTGATCCAGGAACCTAGGTTCCATTGTGTTGTTTCACCAGAGTCTTCAAACACACAGTCTCCACGGTATAAACAAAAGAGATGGAAAGCCCAAGGTGGAGGCCCCAGGAAGCTTTTCAGGGCCTGAAAGGAGCAGGCATTGCTCCCACCCATATCCTATTGGCCAGAATTCAGTCAATGGCCAAACTAAATTGCAAGGGAGGCTGGGAAATATAGTTCAGTTATGTCAGGAAGAAGCACATTTGAGGAACATCTAGGCAGTCTCTACCACTGCTCTCTGACTCTGCTCAGAGAAAGCCACAAGAATAGACATGCCAGTGCCAACACAGTAGAGGAGACTTCGTTCTGAGCTTTCACGACCACTCACTCACACCATGAAAGGGAATCCATTGTTCACAGACTTCCCCACTGGCCAAGGAGGGAGGGAGAGTGCAGAAGAAGAGGAATGGGGAGGAGAAAGGACCTGGTGTACATGCATACAGCTGAAACAACATATCTTTCAGCCTTTTGGACACATGGCTAGTGTAGAGCAGGAGGACCTACGCAGGAGTACCTGCCCTGAGCACCTGAGCCATGGGGCCTGACTTTGATGAGCCCCAAGCTTTTGCAAAAAGCTTGGTGACTCACCTGTCTACTCTATGCCACAGTTTCCTCATCTGCTGAATGGGACAAAGATATGATAATGTCTAGTCAATACCTCACACTGGAATTATCTAGAAAGGGCAAGTAAGAAAACAAAGTCTTGGAGAATTTAAGAGCTATGGCCAGAGTCCCAATAACAAAATAGTGGCATAAGACACATTCCAGCCCACACTTTTCAGGTCCTACCCTGGGACCCTTCACTGTGCTGGAATACCTCTCACATCAAATGTGAAAGCTTGTAGAAGAGTGTAAATCATGGCCTAAATGTAAGGCTGAATCATTCCTGTTGCACACATTTGGGTTATTGCTTTTCAGAAGGACATTTGGGATCCACAAATAAAAATTCCCCAATCAGCCTACAAGTCTAATCATATTGTAAGGCACTGCCAGCTCCCAGAACACCATGATAAAGCCATTAGCTTGTTCACGAGAGAATGATGGAATGTTTACAGGCTGAAGCAACCAAATGACAAGCAGTAGGTCCACAATAAAAGCAGAACGAACTGGAAATCTTGCACAGAAATCCAGAGATATGTTGTCCTAGTGCTTCTCAGCCTAGATACGCATTGGCATCACATGGTGAACTTTTTAAAAATGCAGATGCCTGAGCCCCACTCCAGGTGAAGTAAAGCAAAATCTTTAGAGTGGGGCCCAACCATCAGTGCTTTCTAAGGTTTCCAGCAATTCTCAATACTATACATTCAAATACATACTGTATTTGGATCTTCACAGCATTTTGTTGGAGAGTGACGGCCCCCTGAAAGGATGTGGGGGCAGACACATAAGAGGTCTGAGACAGAAGAAGAGCAGCTGGATATTGATGGTAACAGACACATGAACCCCTGTGGAAGCCAGGACAAGGCTCTGCCTCCACACTCTTCCTCCTGCCCTGGCTCAGATGGTGGAGTCATTCCTGGAATCATGACAACCCTAGAACTTGTTTCTGAGCTCCATTACCAGTATAAGGGGGTTCTTTGGATGGGAAACTGGTGCTCAAGGTAATCACGGACAACAGTGAATGAAAGACAAGTTCACAAGGTAAGATAAGAATAACCCCCACTAACTGAGTGCTTACTATCTCCTAAGCATTGGGCAAAGGGCTTTACTTGCATTAACTCATTTAATCCTTATGACAATACTGTGAAGTACATATTGTGACATCCATTTTACAGCAAGAGAAACTGAGACTGAAAACCATGAAATATTCTCCCTCAGGCATCCACGAATAAGTACTATAGCCTGGTTTCAAATCCAGACTATCCACTTTCAAAGCCCTTGCAGTTAACCAAAAATGGTAGCTAAATGGAGGGGCCTATGTAGTGTCTTAACCCCAGTCACCCTTCAGAGTTGGAATCCAACAAAGGATGAGAGCAAAGTGTTTAAGACTTGTTTTAGATAAAACTCTCTGAGACTGCAAAGGCCAAATACAGTAAAAATCCATAACATCAGAAAAGCAAAAGCAAACTTATAACAGTCCTTAAAAAGCCAGTTGTAGGTCACACCCTCCACAAAGGTTACACAAACCAATGGACCAAACTTATGAGGGAAGAAATCAAAAGGAAGAAAGAATTCAACCTTGAAGCCTGGGAAAAGGAGACCTCAAACACAATAAGTTAAAAATATATATAATGAAAGGCAAAGAAATACTGCACAAATGTAACAAAAACTAGAAACACAAGTCCAAATAAATGAAGAGGAAATAGACAACCTATCTGAAAAAGAATTCAGAATAATGATAGTAAAGATGATCTAAAACCTCAAAAGTAGAATAGAGAAATGCAAGAATCAATTAACAAAGACCGAGAGTTAAACATACAGAGACAAACAACACAATTACTGAAATTAAAACCACTCTAGAAGGAATCAACAGCAGAATCTCTGAAGCAGAAGAACAGATCAGTGAGCTGGAAGATAAAATGGTGGAAATAACTGCCCAAGAGAAGAAAAAAGTAAAAACAATGAAAAGAACTGAGAATAGTCTCAGAGACATCTGGGACAACATTAAACACACTAACATTTGAATTTAGGGGTCCCAGAAGAAGAAGAGAAAAGCAAAGGGCATGAGAAAATTTTTGAAGATATTATAGTTGAAAATTTCCCTGCATGGAAGAGGAAATAATCAATCAAGTCCAAGAAGCACAAAGAGTCCCATACAGGATAAACCCAAGGAGAAATATGCCAAGACACATACTAATAAAAATTATATAGTCAGGAAATACAAGGGAAGGAAAAGATCTACAAAAATAAACCCTAAACAATGAGAAAATGTCAATAGATATCAATAATTACTTTAAATGTAAATGGATTAAATACTCCAAGCAAAAGATGCAGACTGACTGAATGAATACAAAAACAAGACCCATATATATGCTGTCTACAAGAAACCCACTTCAGGTCTAAAGACACATATAGACTGAAAGTGAGAGGATGGAAAAATATATTAATGAAAATGGAAATCAAAAGAAAACTGGACTAGCAATCCTCAAATTGGACAAAATAGACCTTAAAATAAAGAATATTACAAGAGATAAGAAAGGACACTACATGATCAAGGGACCCATTCAAGAGAAAGACATAACAATTGTCAGTATCTAGGCAGCCAACATAGGAGCACCTCAATACACAAGACAAACACTAACAGACATAAAAGGAGAAACTGACAGTAACATAATAGTAGGAGACTTTAACACCCCACTTATACCAATGGACAGATCATCAAAACAGAAAATTAATGAGAAAATACAAGTCTTAAATGACACATTAGACAAGAAGGATCTCACTGATATCTTCAGGAGATTCCATCCAAATGCAGAAGAACACACCTTCTTCTCAAGTGCACATGGAACGTTATCCAGGATAGACCACATCTTGGGTCACAAATCAAACCTCAGTAAATTTAAAATAATTGAAATCATATCAAGCATCTTTTTTGACCACAGTGCTGAGACCAAATACCAATCACAAGAAAAAACAATAAAAAACACAAATACACGGAGATTAAACAATATATTTCTACATAATGAACAGATTGCTAAAGAAATCAAAAGAGAAATCAAAAAATTCCTAGAAACAAATGACAATGGAAACACAACAACTCAAAACCTATGGGATGAAGCAAAAGCAGTTCTAAGAGAGGTTTATAGCAACACAATCCAATCTCAAGAAACAAGAAAAACAACGAATAGATAACCTCACTTTACACCTAAAACAACTGAAAAAAGAAGAACAAAAAAAATTAGTAGAAGGAAAGAAATCATAAATAACAGAGCAGAAACAAATGAAAAAGAAATGAAAAAACAATAGCAAAGGTTAATAAAACTAAAAGCTCGTTCTTTGAGAAGATAAACAAAATTGACAAACCTTTAGCCAGACTCATGAAGAAAAAAAGAGTCAACAATCAAATCAACAAAATTAGAAATGAAAAAGGAAAGACTACAACAGACAATGCAGAAATACAAAGGATTGTAAGAGACTATTATGAGCAACTATATGGCAATAGAATAGATAACCTGGAAGAAATCAACAGATTCTTAGAAAAGTTCAATCTTTGAAGACGGAGCCAGGAAAAAATAGAAATTATGAACAACTCAATTACAAATACTGAAATTGAAACTATGATCAAAAATCTCCCAAAAAACAAAAGTCCAGGACCAGATGGCTTCACAGTGGACTTCTATCAATTAGAGAAGAGATAGTGCCTATGCTTCTAAAAGTCTTTCAAAAAATTGCAGAGGAAGGAATGCTTCAAACTCACTCCATGAGGCAACCATCACCATGATAGCAAAACCAGACAAAGACAACACAAAAAAAAGAAATCTATAGGCCAATATTACTGATGAACATAGAAGCAAAAATCCTCAACAAAATTCTAGCAAACAGAATTCAACAACACATTAAAAAGCTCACACACCATGATCAAATTGGGTTTCTTCCACGGACACAAGGATTCTCAATATACACACATCAATGTGATACACCACATTAACAAATTGAAAGATAAAAACCATATGATCATCTCAATAGATGAAGCAAAAGCCTTTGACAAATTTCAGCACCCATTTTTGATTAAAGCTCTTCAAAAACTGGGCATAGAAGGAACCTACCTCAACATAATAAAGGCCATATACGGTACGTACACAGCAAACATTATTCTCAATGGTGAAAACTTGAAAGCATTCCCCCTAAGATCAGGAACAAGAAAGAGAAGAGTGTCCCCTCTCAACACTATTATTCAACATAGTTTTAGAAGTCCCAGCTACGGCAAATAGAGAAGAAAAAGAAATAAAAGGAATCCAGATCAGAAAAGAAGAACAACAGTTCTCATTATTTGCAGATGACATAATACTATACATATAAAACCTTAAAGATGCTATCAGAAAATTACTAGAGCTAATTAGTGAATTCAGCAAAGTTGCAGGATACAAAATCAATACACAGAAATCACTTGCATTCCAATATACTAACAATGAAAAATCAAAAAAAAGAGAAATTAAGGAATCAATCCTATTTACCATTGCAACAAAAAGAACAAAATATCTAGGAATAAACCTATGTAAGGAGAAAAAAGAACTGTATACAGAAAAGTATAAGGCATTGATGAAAGAAATCAAATATGACATAGACAGAGAGATATGCCATGTTCTTGGGTAGGAAGATTCAATATTGTGAAAATGACTATAGTACCAAATGCAATCTACAGATTCAATGTCAGTTCAGCTTACTTCAGTTGCTCAGTCGTGTCTGACTCTTTGCAACCCCATGGACTGCAGCACTCCAGGCCTCCCTGTCCATCACCAACTCCCGGAGTCTACTCATACTCATGTCCATTGAGTTGGTGATGCCATCCAACCATCTCATCCTCTGTCGTCCCCTTTTCCTTCTGCCTTCAATCTTTTCCAGCATCAGGGTTTTTTCAAATAATTCAGTTCACATCAGGTGGCCAAAGTATTGGAGTTTCAGCATCAGTCTTTCCCATGAACATTCAGGACTGATTTCCTTTAGGATGGACTGGTTGGATCTTCTTGCAGTCGAAGGGACTCTCAAGAGTCTTCTCCAATACCACAGTTCAAAACCATCAATTCTTCAGTGTTCAGCTTTCTTTATAATCCAACTCTCACATCCACACATGACTACTGGAAAAGCCATAGCTTTGACTAGATGGACTTTTGTTGGTAAAGTAATGTCTCTGCTTTTGAATATGCTGTCTAGGTTGGTCAACTTTTCTTTCAAGAAGCAAGCATCTTTTAATTTCATGGCTGCAGTCGCCATCTGCAGTGATTTTGGAGCCCAAGAAAATAAAGTCTGTCACAGTTTCCACTGTTTCCCCATCTATTTGCCATGAAGTGATGGGACCAGATGCCATGATCTTAGTTTTCTGAATGTTGAGTTTTAAGCCAACTTTTTCACTCTCTTCTTTCACTTTCATCAAGAGGCTCTTTAATTCTTCACTTTCTGCAATAAGGGTGGTGTCATCTGCATATCTGAGGTTATTGATATTTTTCCCAGCAGTCTTGATTCCAGCTTATGCTTCATCCAGCCCAGCATTTCTCAGATTCTACAGATTCAGTGTGATCCCTATCATATTACCAATGGCATTTTTCACAGAACTAGAATAGAAAATTTCACAATTCCTATGGAAACACAAAAGACCCTGAATAGCCAAAGCAGTCTTGAGAAAGAAGAATGGAGCTGGAGGAATCAACTTTCCTGACTTCAGATTATACTACAAAGCTACAGTCATCAAGATAGTATGGGACTGGCACAAAAACAGACATATAGACCAATGGAACAAGAGAGAGTGCCCAGAAATAAACCCATGCACCTATGGGTACCTTTTTTTTGACAAAGGAGGCAAGAATATACACTGGGACAAAGACAGCCATGTCAATAGGTGGTTCTGGGAAAACTGGACAACTACATGTAAAAGAATGAAATTAGAACACTTCCTACCACCGTACACAAAGATAAACTCAAAATGGATTAAAGATCTAAATGTAAGACCAGAAACTATAAAACTCTTTGAGAAAAACACAGACAGAATACTCGATGACATAAATCAAAGCAAGATCATCTGTGACTCACCTCCTAGAGGAATGGAAATAAAAACAAAAGTAAACAAGTGGGACCTCATTAAACGTAAAAGCATTTGCACAGCAAAGGAAACTATAAACAAGGTGAAAAGACAACGCTCAGAATGGAGAAATGGAGAAAATAATAGCCAATGAAACAACTGACAAAGGATTAATTTCCGAAAGATACAAGCAGCTCATACAACTCAATACCAGAAAAACAACCCGATCAAAAAGTGGGAATAAGACCTAAACAGACATTTCTCCAAAGAAGACATACAGATGGCTAACACACACATGAAAAGATGCTCATTATTAGAGAAATGCAAATCAAAACTACAATGAGATACCACCTCACAATGGTTAGAATGGCCATCATCAAGAAGTATACAAATGCTGGAGAGGATGTGGAGAAAAGCAAACCCTCTTGCACTGTTGGTTGGAAAGTAAATTGATATAGCCACTATGGAAGACACTATGGAGATTCCTTTAAAACCTAGGAATAAAACTACCATATGACCCAGCAATCCCCTGGCTAGGCATATACCCTGAGGAAACCAAAATTGAAAAAGACACATGTACTCCAATGTTCACTGCAGCACTATTTACAACAGCTAGAATGTGGAAGCAACCTAGATGTCCATTGACAGATGAATGGATAAAGAGGTTGTGGTATATATACACAATGGAATATTACTCAGCCATGAAAGGAACACATTTGAGTCAGTTCTAATGAGGTGGATGAACCTAGACCCTATTATACAGAGTGAAGTAAGTCAGAAAGAGAAAGATAAATATCATATACTAACACACATATATATATGGAACCTAGAAAGATGGTACCAATGAATTTACTTGCAAGGCAGCAATGGAGAAACAGACATAGAGAACATTCTTATGGACACAGGGAGAGGGGAGGAGGAGGTGAGATGTATGGAGAGAGTAACATAAAAACTTACATTACCATGTGTAAAATAGATAGCCAATGGGAATTTGCTGTAGGCTCAGGAAACTCACACAGGGGCTCTGTATCAACCTAGAGGGGTAGGGTGGGGAGGGAGACAGAAGGGAGGTTCAGGAGGGAGGGGACATATGTATACTGCTGGCTGATTCATGCTGAGGTTTGGCAGAAAACAACAGAATTCTGTAAAGCAATTATCCTTCAATTAAAAATAAATATTTTCTTTTTAAAAAAAGAAAAGTTAAAAAAAAAAAGCCAATGTAGTAATAATTCTGGCCCACTCATGCCCAAAGCTACCAGCCATTTAAAAAATCTACATAAAATATGGAGGAAGGACATAGTACAGTGCCCTAGGAATTTTGTTTCTGTTTCTTTCCAAGAAGACAACGGAAATCATAGGCATAGGGCCAACCTTGGTTTAAAAAAATTTTTAAAGACATGTATAGATTCCAATTTAGGGAATTTAAGCTCCACAAAAGAAGGCAGAATATTTTAAGTGCAAGAGGCAATTTTCTTTTCTATTGAAAAAATGACTCAAAATATTGTGTTCTTTCTATGGAGCAAAGGGACAAATCCCATGGGTTTGAAGGAGAGGTGACTTGACCTACACTCTTCTCTGAAAACCTTCATTCTTCATGGGTCTCAGGGACTAAGTGGTCTACCCTCCAACAAACCAAACTAACTACATGAATATGTATTTTAATGATCTTTATATACAAGTCAACGACATGTAGTAGACAGGTTGCAAAAATGACCTCAATTCTTTACCTCTCCCTGAATCTCTGCTCTTGACTATATAATAGCGCAGTGCCCACCTCTAATCCTTGGACTTGGTCATGTGGTTTTCTGATCAATTAAACACCAGCAGACATCATGGGAGAAAAGGCTTGAAATATCATTGCATGGTTTCTGCTTCATCTCTTGCTCCTGTCTCATAGGCGAGCACACCCTGGCTAGACAGACATGCAGAGCAGATCCCACCTGTCTCCGTCAAGGTCTCGAACGTGTGAGGGAGTCCAGTCAAGGCCAGCAAAGCTACCCAGGCAAACGGAGACTCATAACAGGCACAGGAGGAAGCCCAACAAAGCTCAGGTCAGAAGAGCAGAATCCCCAGCCAAAGCACAGATTCGGGAACAAAAGTGTTTATTGTCACGCGCATCTCAGGCTTTGTGGTTACTTGTTATGCTGCACTGTTGTGGCAATGGGTAACTGATACCAGTAATAAAAATAACATTTGATGATAATTTCTAGATTACAAATATTACCATCATTATAAAGTTTCAATAAAAAGATATGCCCCTGCACACAGGCACACACAATTTCCCTTGGGCCTGATTCTCTCCCACCTCTTGAGCTATGTTAAGAATCAAAAACTTTCCATTGTGTTTTCTGGCAATTCAGCTGTCACACTAAATCACACCTACCCACGGTAGTATATCCACTATTCCAAGGGTTACGGTAGCTTTGAGCATTATTTTATTCTGTTTATTCTCCACGCAACTGGAAGCTGAACTTTTTCAAAGTACCAGACAGAACAGACACTCAACAAATATTACTTGAATGAGTAAATAAATTGATAAAGTAAAAAGGTAGGATTCACCTTAAACAGGAATATCTATTGGTCAAAGTATCTGTTGGTCTCTTTTGGTTGCAAGTTACAGAAAACCCAAGTCAAACTGCCTTCAGCAAAGACAGGTATTTAACTGGTTAATGTAATGGAAATATTTCATGGGTGCTGAATCTAAGAATTCAAACAAGGGCATACCATAAGGACCTGATTTCTCCGTGGATCTTGGCCCTGCTTTCCACTGTTTGCTTCTTTCTTGAGCTCTAAGTGGTACAGTCTTACCTGTTTCCAGCAGAAAGGAGAAGGTATCACTCCTCAACAGTCCCAGAAAAGCCTTGACTAGATCTCTGTGACTCTGAAGATGTCACATACTCACCCCTGAGCCAGTCGCTTTGGAAGGGGAAATGCAATGTCATATTCAGTCAGGTCGGGAGGATGCAGGAGGTGGGAGGGGGATAACGCTGATGAAAGAAAGTGAGGGTGTGGGGTTCAAAAGAAAAAATCAGGATTAGAGTAAATAGACGCTGCCTCTACTCAGAAGCCAAGTCAACCAGACTAAATAAGAAAAACAGTCTTATGAAGACACACTGTATGTGACCCACTTGTGCCTTACCTGCGGTCTCTCCACCTTTCCACTACAGCATTTCTGCAGCAACCACACGCGCATGATAGCACCTGATCCCTCACCTCAACTACATTGTCTACTCTCACTTTCAGTTCTGGAGCTTTCTCTGGCACAGCCGCAAGGGATACCAGCAGGAACCCAACCAGCCATTCTGACACAAGTGCAAGCCTGGAAATATAAGGGAATTAACCAGCCATAAGGCATGGAATGACAATGAGCAATGGAAAGCAGTGGTTAAACACTCTCTTCTTCTCAGAAGACAATCTTATGTGACTTCTGGTGGGTCTGGACTGAGCCCCATGCCCACAGCAAACACCAGCTCAACAATGTGGCCTGACATTGGCTTTCTTTCCTTCCTTGTGTCGCTCTCCCCAGTCTCCCATTCCTGCTCCCCCGGATCATTGCCTAAAATTACCTACCTGTACACAAATCCTTGCCTCAGGCTTTGTTTTCCAACAGAATCTAGGCTAATGCATGGATACACACACACACAACCATCTGCAGGAGGCTAAGACAACACAACAAACTATGCCTTTCACTTTTCCTTGAGCTTCAAATCCTTTGTCCAATCCACAGACTTTTCTCTGTTCAGTTCAGTCACTTAGTCGTGTCCGACTCTTTGCGACTCCATGGACTGCAGTTCGCCAGGCTTCCCTGTCCATCACCAACTCCCAGAGCTTGCTCAAACTCATGTTCATAGAGTTGGTGGTGCCATCCAACCATCTCATCTTCTGTCGTCCCCTTCTCCTCCTGCCTTCAGTCTTTCCCAGCCCCAAGGTCTTTTCCAATGAGTCAGTTTTTTGCATCAGGTGGCCAAAGTATTGGAGCTTCAGCCTCAGCATCATTCCTTCCAATGAATATTCAGGACTGATTTCCTTTATGATTGACTGGTTTGGTCTTGCAGTCAAAGAGACTCTCAAGAGTCTTCTCCAACACCACAGTTCAAAAGCATCAATTCTTTGGCGTTCAGCTTTCTTTATGGTCCAACTTTCACATCTGTACATGACTACTGGAAAAACCATAGCTTTGACTAAACAGACCTTTGTTGGCAAAGTAATGTCTTTGCTTTTTAAAATGCTGTCTAGGTTTGTCATAGCTTTTCTTCCAAGGAGCAAGCATCTTTTAATTTCTGGCTGCAGTCACCATCTGCAGTGATTTTGGAGCCCAAGAATATAAACAAACTTTTCTGTCCACCTTCAAATGGACCTCAATAATTTTGCTATGTGTTTCTCTAAGAGAATAAAACCTACTTGAAAACTCCCCCTACCACCAAAATTCTCTACATTCTGAGAAGTGTTCCCTCTCTAATCAAGCACAAAGGATCAAGGTTATTAAAAGGAAGCAGCAATGGAAGAAGACCAGGAAATGGGAAGAGAAGGTTATTCATGACTTGGGCCTTAAAGGGCAAACAGGATTTTCATATGCAAAGAAGTGATGTGGGGACCCCCCTGGGCTGACACCTGGAATGGGGAGCCACACTGGGGAGCGCGGCTGTCTCCCTGGTGAGAAGAGATCATGTCAGCTCAAGTGACCACAATGCACTTCCAGAAAACTCAGAGATGCCACAAAATAAGTAGAAATGGTATCTGCACACACATCACCTAACCAACCCACAAAGCAAATGCTACTTTTCCAAAACTGCAGAAGTATAAAAATCAAGATATTTTAACATCCATAACATATATAACGTGTTTTTAAAGCACAAAGATTCCACAGCTATGTAGGCAAAGGATGAATTTCTTGAGAGGAGTCAGAACTGGATAACAAAGGGAAACTAGACAACCACATTAATCAAAGATATGCAAATTTAATAAGATGCCATTTTTATAGCAAAATAATCATAACCAGGGGCATCCTAGGTGGAGCTAGTGGTAAAGAACCCACCTGCAGTGCAGGAGATGTAAGAGACACAAGTTCAATCCCTGGGTCAGGAAGATCCCCTGGAGAAGGGTATGGCAACCCACTCTAGTACTCTTGCCTGGAGAATGCCACAGACAGAGGAGCCTGGCAGGCTACAGTCCAGTGGATCACAAAGAGTTGGACACAACTCTAGAGACTTAGCATGCATGCAATCATAACCAAGACTGGCAGTCTAAGTGTCACTGTGTGTGTTTGTTCACTCAGTTGTGTCTGACTCTTTGCAACCCCCCGCAAAGGCTCCTCTATCCATGGAATTCTCCAGGCAAGAATACTGGACTAGATAGCCATTCCCGACCTAGGGATTGAATCTGTATCTCTCACTTTGCAGGCAGATTCTTTACTGTCATGAGACTATAAATTGAATGCTATTTGGAAAGCCACTGACAACATTATCAAGAGCCTAAAACCCTTTTATTAATTTTGATTACACAATTTCATCTTTGGGAATCTACATTAAGAAGATAATCCTTGACACAGAAAAACATCTGAATTTATAATTATCATGCCCATTTGTAGCATTATAATAGCAAAAAAAAATAAGCAACACTATGTTTTAATAAAAGAATGCTAATGCAAATTATAGCCTGCTTTCTATATTATGTAACAATATAAATGATATTCAAAGATTTACAATAATATAGATGCTTAACATCATATGAAATAAATTTAAAAACAAGGTTATATATGCAATATAATATATATGTAGGAAGAATAGCAATGCACGTACAAAAGTTTGAAGAAATAAACACCAAAATGTTAACAGGCATTGTCTTTGAATAATGGTATCAACTTTTCTATATTTTAAAATGTTCTACAACTATATACCTAATGGGAAAATGTTACTTTTATTACTTATCAAAAAACAGATTATTGGTTTAAAATTGTATCTGTATGGTGAAAACAAAAAACCATATAAAAATATACCTACATGTGATCAAGTATCAGGAAAAACACAGAAGTGTGAACAGCTGTTGCATTTAGATTCAATGGCCAGAGCAGTTTTCATCTCCATTATGGTGTTCACAGCACTGTCTGCAAACCCTGCCCCACGTACACTCAGGAAGAGACAATGCTTATGTTGATTTGAAGATGGCTGGCCCCTCTGCTCCACAGGGATGGGTAGAAATAGATGTCAAGGGAAGAATCAAGTCATGGCCCTGGAAATCGTGTGGAGTAAATACTCACAAATATAAAACCAAGCAGGTCTTCCCCCAAGTCTGAATTAAGGATGATTCAGGGAATCATTCAGGGAGCTTCATCCCTAATTACACTCCACAAATGTTAAAACGTGAGCTTCTTGACTATCAGAATCTATTACACTGGTAGATCCCTCAAGAAGCAGAACTGAGGGGCAGAAAGTCTCCGTGCATATAAACACATTCACGTGTATAAACATACATGGTCTCAGATAATGGGGTCAAGTGCATTCGACCACAGCAAGAACATGACCATCTTAGAAAGGGCTGGCTTCCTACCCTTGGACCCAGTAGTAGTTACTTTCAATTTCTGGATAACAAAGTTCAAGCATTGATTCCAAAGTGAAGTACTTGAGGGAAAGAAGGAGCTTGGACTAAGCCAAACTGCCATTTCATTTACTGAAAGCTTCAAAATATTACCAACTCTGTTTGAAATGCATCAGCAACGGTTCATTTTTTTCCTTTTTATCAAAACACATTTAGACTGTGGTAAATGACAGCATAAATCTTAAATAGAAAAGATACAGGAAATAAAAGACCACCCGGGTAGAACATAACAGTAAATGTGTCCATAAAACTATATTTGAATTCTGATCTTATACACAGAAATGCATTTAACCTTCCCAGCAAGAGGTTTTCACCAACTTCCAAAGAAAGTGTGACCAATTAAGCTAAAGAAACTTTAAGAGTCAATTTTAATTACACTGAAAGATGCTCCAGTCACTTCCCAGCTCCAGCTGAAGTTTTTACTAGAGATGGCTGGAACCAATTTGTGTGCTTTTATGTTGCGTCTAGACTTTAATAAGCAGTTTGAGCATGAAGCCAGCCGAAGCCAGCATCAAGCAGGCTGTAGGGTACCCAGCTCATAGAAATACAGTAGTCCTCAGGGCCCCTCCCAGGCCCTTCTTGCTGCTATCAGAGAATCTCTCTCACCATGTGGTTTCAAAAGCAACAGGATCTAGTCTTTGTTGATAAGATTCATGACAATTCCTTAACTTAGTTCAAGTTTTTCTTTGCATCTCAATCCCAAAGGCCTCCTGAGATCATTCACTCTAGCTTTCTCTTATGTAACTTTTATTACTTATTTCAAAAAACAGATTATTGGTTTAAAATTGTATTTGTATGATGAAGACAAAAACCATATAAAAATATACCTACATGTGATCAAGTATCAGGAAAAACACAGAAGTGTGAACAGCTGTTGCATTTAGATTCAATGGCCAGAGCAGTCTTCATTTCCATTATGGTGTGCACAGCATTGTCTGCAAACCCTGCCCCACGTACCCTCATGAAGAGACAATGCTTATGTTGATTTGAAGATGGCTGGCCCCTCTGCTCCACAGGGATGGGTAGAAATAGATGTCAAGGGAAGAATCAAGTCATGGCCCTGGAAATTGTGTATTTACTCTAGAGTATTTACTCTAGCCTTTCTCTTATTCTTAAGAATAACTGGGGGAAACGGAGACAGGCGACTTGGAAGCAGGTACACCCGAAAGGACAGACCATCTGGAGGTGGGGTCACCCACCAGCAAGTGATCTTCAGTAAGGCATGTGGCCTTTCTGAGCCCTCACTTCCATATCTGTAAAATGGGATGCCTACATGGAAGGTCTGTGTAGATGAAACACAGTAGTCTCTGCAGATGACTGAAGCAAGAATTCTGTACAGGTGGTCTATTTAAGGGAGTGCTATCAAGAGAAACCAGGGTGTGGGTGGCTGGGCAGGAAAGAGAAAGAAGCAGAGCAAGGAATTTCCCTCAAATCCCCAACCTCTGTCCGGTCCTATAAGAAGCTCCAGAGCTACTTACCACTCAGAGTCTGCCATGCGTTAAGACGACAGAGCTGGCTTCCCTAGTCCCACCCCTGGTCAGTCTTGGCTACAGACAGTCAGGCTGGGGCTGTTGGGGAATGTAAACTCCCAGGCCCTCGTGTCTCTTGGTGTGGGTGAGGCAGCTCTGAGTGCCCAGAGGCAACCTTCTGACAGTCAGAGGTTCAAGCTGTTGACAAGAGATGGCATAGAGGCACCAAGCAGGCAAAGGGAATGTATAGGCATGACATGATGGCACCTGACTTTGCAATCGGTGTTGGGGAAATATCATAACCATAGCAGCTATTACTATAGCAACCAATAATTCTTAACATTTTTGAGGATCAGATATCTCTCATGAAGCACTTTACATGTCTTAGCCAACAACTTACAAAGTATGTTTGGTTACTGTCACCATCATACAGTTGGGGAAACTGAGGCTAAGAAGGATAAAGGAAACTGCTTACACACTCCCAGAGGCAGTAAAGCTGAGTTGAGAATCCCATTCCTATAACTCCAGAAGCCAGAACCCAAGTTCCTAAGTACTATACTAGTGCTGTCTATGAAACGTCTAAATTAAGAGCCAGATGACAACCAACTTCATGGAGTCTGAGCACATTATGGGAATGCATACACCTGGCAGGTTTCAGACAACTGAGTGAAATAAAATTCCAAACAAAATGCTTACACAAGGCTTAGATAGTCCACAAGCAGAAAAATTGAGACTCCTGAATCTCTCTTCTTTTTCTCATGAATATCAGACACTCCATAGAGAAATCTGGTCAACATCCACTTAGGTTAAATGTTTAAGTCTTTGGGGCCCATATTTCCAACATTCATTCTATAGGGTAGTAAATTACAGAAGAGAGAGGGTAATCTCCTGGCTCCATGAGTATCACACACATTAACTGGCAAGGGGAACGTGAAAGTTGTTTGGCACGTCTGCTCTGCCTGGGTCTTACATCTTCAAGTAGCATGAAGCAAGTGCTGAGCTTGGTAGGGCTGCCTTCTCTGGATCAGTGACAGCAGATATCTTTGATCATTACTGTGTGTCATATAATTGCTCTCAGACAAAAAAAAATAATACTCTTGTTTACTATTAATATATACCATTTGCAGACATATTTTCAAGGGTTTTTCTACAAAAATGCAAAGGTGTCACTGATAAGTTTTAGATTGAACCAAATGAAACTGCCATTTTTGTAGTTTAAAAACAGATGAATATCAGCAAGCTCACATGGCACAATCCCATAGGTTACAGAGAGCAAAAATTTTTTTAAAACCTAAAGAGATGTCTTTCATAAATCTTCATGGTCCTTTCAAATGGCTGAATGATCTGTAACGAGTAAACAGGCAGCGTTGTTTGCTAAAACCAGTGCTCTTTGACCAGAATGAGAGATAAGTGACAATGAATAATCCAAACTGGTAGCAGACCCCCTAAAATCTGTGAGCCAACCAAACACTTTAGCCAAACAAGGAGAAAAGGACTGATTTGGGTTTCTTCTAACTGGCCTCACGGAGGTGATCTAAATCGATGGGTAAATAGACCAAAGGAAGGTAGCAAAAAGAAGAAAAAGAAAGAAATCATGAGTCTGGGTAACTGTCAGACTGGATGACAAATGCTGTACTTACATATTGGCCTCCAAGCCCCTGCCTTCACATGCCTGCTGCTGCAGCCTACTATGAGTTACACACCTCGTGAAAAGGCTCTATTGCAGCTAATCTGTATAACTATGAAACCTGAAAACTCAGATTCAAAAGCAAAACCAAAACAGTTCTTCTCTATCATTACCAAGAGCTATAATCACTAACCCTTGTGTCTGAGAGTGACAGGTAACATCCAGGGCAGATGGGTTTCCAGGCAGTGCCTTCCTAAACCATCAAGGATATGAGAGAGGGAATAGCCATGCATGCATCATACATCTGTCCTCCTGACCTAGGCTTCTGCTGACTTTTCTGTCACCTGGAAGACACCTAGAGATTATCATACTAAGTAAAGTAAGTCAGAAAGAGAAAGACAAATATCATATGATATCACTTATATATGGAATCCAACATAGGACACAAGTGGGCTTACTTACAAAACAGGACTCACAGACATAAACAAACTTAATGGTTACCAAAAGGGTGTAAATGAGGAGTTTGGGATTAGCAGATACATACTGCTGTATATAAAAGACAAGTAACTACCAATAGCATAAGGAACTATATTCAATAACCTGTAATAAACCATAACAGAAAGACTATGAAATTACATGTAAAACCTATACATAAAGCAGAGACATTACATTGCGAACAAAGGTCTGTCTAGTCAAAGCTACGGTTTTCCCAGTGGTCATGTATAGATATGAGAGTTGGATGATAAAGATGGCTGAGGGCCAAAGAATTGATGGTTTTGAACTTTGGTGTTGGAAAAGATTCTTGAGAGTCCCTTGGACTGCAAGGAGATCCAACCAGTCCATCCTAAAGGAAATCAACCCTGAATATTCATTGCATGGACTGACGCTGAAGCTCCAATGCTTTGGCTACCAGGTGCAAAGAGCCAATTCACTGGAAAAGACCTTGATGCTGGGAAAGATTAAGGGCAGGAATAAAAGGGGGAGACAGAGGATGAGATGGTTGGATGGCATCACCAATTCAATCAATGGACATGAGTTTGAGCAAACTCTGGGAGATAGTGAAGGACAGGGAAGCCTAGCGTGCTGCAGTCCACAGGGTCACAAAGAGTGAGTCATGACTTAGCAACTGAACTAATACAACATTGTAAATCAACTATACTTGGATAAAAAATTTTAATTAGCAAAAAAATGATATCCCACAAAGTTTTGTTACATCCCCATCTCTCTGAATTTGCTTCAGAAAATTCAACATAGGCACTGGTGGGTCTATGAACATCATTCCCATTATCTCAGAAGGACCACTTTTAGGTTATTGAAGAAGCTATATGGGACATGTGCAGAGACTTCGTCTCCTAAGTATGTAATGTTAGCTTTTTCCACACAAACATGGTAGAACTGATATTGATAGGAGTTTCAAGTTTTTGAGTTGCCTGATGCACTTGATCCTCAGGAACATAAACCCACTTAGTTCTTACAACTACCCCTGAAGTTGAGGGTTTGTCCTGGACAGCATGTGATATGTTTAGATCCATCATACATGCAAACTCTGAACCAGCCCAGGTTCCACCGAGAAAGAGCTGGCCCACCTCAAGTGTTCACCGATGAGTGGAATGAAGGGACTATTTACAAAACAGAGGTCACAGTTAAGGGAACAAACCAGAGATGGTGAAGTGCCCAGGGTCCAGCAAAAGTTGGAAGACATTACCCTGAAGGCCTGGAGAAAAGGACTGTTGCTAAAATGCAAGAGAGAGTGGCAGTCATGATACAGGTGCTAGTGGACACAGGCTGGGCACTGTCAAAACCAGTCAGGTGGCAGGGAGTGGAGATGAATAGGTACCCCCAATTTTTTCTCTTCCACTGTCTGATCTCCTGCCAATGCTCCCCATTAGTTTAACCTAATAGGAAACCTGACATCAGTGGAGTACAGACAATATAGTTTCTAGATGTCAGTCCCCAGGGCACATAGGAGGGTGAAGAAGAATGGAGAATGATCTGGAGGAGCAAATGGAGATTATAGAGGATCATCCCCCACTGAACAATGTAGCCATGTTTGATGTCATGGGTCCCTGTTGGCCGGGCTACTGAAGATGGTTTCAGGGATTGGATCCTGAGCCAAAGACAACCGTTCATATGCTGAGCCAGCTCTGAGGAAGCCTGGCATGAGAACTCTGACCAAGAGCGCTACTTATTTGATGGTTACCTCCTGAGTCAATGAGATGCTATTGGTGAAGTCTGAATGTGATACAAGGTCAAGGAGAGAGAATGATAGAGTAGAAACAACAAAAAGCCATGAAGGCAGAGTGGAGACAGACACACAGAGAGATAAGAGAGACAAGAATAAATCATGCCATGAACATGGCAGGGCTTCTCATGAAGGAATTGCTTTCTGCCTGTGTGGTGACCACTTGGTATATTTCCTTCAGTGCCTGTGTCTCTTGTAGTAAAATCTCTGATCTGCAGAATCACCTGACCCTGCCTTTGAGCCTTACAACCTAAATGGCTCTAACAGCAAACCACAAGTTTCCCTGATTTTACAGTTGAACTAACTGAGCACAAAGAATTAAGAATATATCCAAGCTGGTACAGAAAATAAGTACCCACCAATGAATTCAAACCTGGTTCCATCTGTCAAATGTCCACGGGCTCTCCACTGAGCCACATTGTCAGCTGCAACCCAGGACAAGGCTGCTGTAATAACAGAAGGACAGTGTTCTGATTTTCCCAAGAAAATTCCCCAATGATGGTAGAATTTCTGCCATTACCAGTTGATAAATGCTCACGCTTTTCTGGGTCTGAAGCTCACAGCCTTTTAAAAGCCATTCATAACAGTCTGCCTAACTAAAAGATGTTAAGAGGACCATCTCAGGGATGTTGGCAGATGTTCCTGGCTAAAAAGGCTTTCTGGAATATAAGGGTAAGATGTTTTACATCAGTTTCCATTTCCCTTCCTAGATCCCTTGAGATCTGAATGTGACGAAGACATACTGGGAACAGTGTGTGACACTGCTTCCACACAAACAATACTTGGTCTTAGGAAAGACAGAAACTATTTCCATTATATGCATAATAAAAGACTGCATCTTCCATTGCTTTAGCTCGTAAACATTACCAAAGTAACAGAACCATAATTAGTAACATAACTAAAAATTAAAACAATGAAGAATCATTAGAGAGGTGGGCAACTGAGGCCTGGAAGATGGGGAGAACAGGTCAAGATGTGCAGAATGTTCTAAGGCCTCCTGCCTTGTGGAGGCTTATGTTCCAAGAGAGTGTACGCATGTTTCATAATTCCCACACGGTCCTCTTCATGGTCTTATCATTAATTTAAAGGGAAAGTTCATTTCCACAGGCCAAGCTTCACAGTGAATGTCGAGAACCCAGTCCAGTGGTGGAAAAAGCTCTAGAATGTTTTTCCACATTCAAATCAGGGCTTCCTTATCAAGTTCATCAAAGCGTTTTTAAAAAATACAAATGTCTCACCAATTTGCCCAGGAAGAATAAATCTTCACAGCCACCTCAAAGGCTTGACAACTTTATTTTCATTGTGTAAAGCTGGGTGGGTCTCCCTGAACTGGGCTTCCTAAAGAGACCCAGCCCTTCTCCACAGTCTCCAGTCCTGCCACTCCAGTGAGTGTGATCAAAGAGGGAGGAAAGCTGAGCCGCTGAGCCTCGAGGAATAAAACTAAAACAACAGATTTGTTTCTTGGCTTCTCTCTTAAATATGTTCAGAGTGTTTAAAGCCCTGTAAGGAAACGCTCTGGGGCCCTGGATATGAGACAGGCACATCTAAGCCCTTCCCAAGAGGAAACCTCTCACCTCGGTGGGGTAAATTAGCTCATTAAGAGCAGCCAGAAGCAGGCAGGAAACCTGGGAAGTAGAAGCTTTAATTCAAAGCACAAAAAATTATAGATTTCTTTACACATTAAAAAAGCATTTATCTTGGCTAAAAATGAAACGACTTTTCAATGATCAACACATGGTTTAAATCTGCTGTGCTAATTTATATCTATCCACCAGTCTGTCTAGTTGTTCAGCTACCAGGAAATTCAATTACCTTCAAGAAATCTTTCCTGAACACCTACTATGTGCCTGTGGCACATCTGTGACTTGTGTAAATACAAACAACAAAAATAGAAGGCAGGTGTATACCTCCTTGTTCAGGAATGTGTACTGAAGACTGGAAGACACTTTTATTTCACTGAGTGTATTTTTGCATGGAGCTTGGATGAGAATAAAGTACAACGGAACATTAAAAAGTGCTGTGCTCAGTGGAATCAAGTGCTGAGACATGTACAGGGAGGAATGGGTCAAAAGGCGGCAGCAGATTGAAAAAGAGAGAGTGAAGTTTCTTTGGAAGATTTCCTAGCACAAACAGGACCTGAACTGACCCTGAAGGATGTCAGTGTGGCCTCTGAAAGATCTGGCTTCAGTCTCTGCTCTACTGCTGGGATCTCTGACTATACCAGTTCTCCGGGTCCTAATTTACCCCTTCAGAATAAACACACTGGACTTGAATTATTCTTTCATTCATTCACTATTCAGAACCAACTACCCGTATCAGATGGTCTTGGTGTTTTAGGATGAAGTCTATGGGCTTGCTTTGACCCAAGGCATGAAAGAAAGGTCTCTGCTCTCCAGCAAGGGCTCAGACATACATGGTACTGTGACAAGTCCCATTGTTACCTTCCTTTTACTTATCAAGACATCTAGCTTGGCTCTGGGGAAACAGGACACAGCATTGGTTAAACCTAGCTGGGAGAAGGGACAAGGAAAGTGTGAAATACAGAGAACTGCAGGAGAAATGTCACAAAGGCAGTACTTGGCATCTATTGGGTTCACATGCACTGATACGATTAGATGGTGACAAGACTCAAAGGAAGTGGAGGGGCTCAGGGAAGAGCTGCCATTTGGCTTAAAGTAAACAGAATTGACAGTCCATCAGAGGCTGGTATGGCATCCCGAGCCATGTGGCCAATTGGCAACAGACTCTTCGCAACCCCATAGACTGCAGCATGTCAGGCCTCCCTATCCATCACCAACTCCTGAAGCTAACTCAAACTCATGTCCATTGAGTCAGTGATGCCATCCAATCACCTCATCCTCTGTCATCCCCTTCTCCTCCAACCTTCAATCTTTCCCAGCATCAGGGTCTTTTCAAATGAGTCAGCTCTTCACATGAGGTGGCCAAAGTATTGGAGTTTCAGCTTCAACATCAGTCCTTCCAATGAATATTCAGGACTGATTCCCTTTAGAATGGACTGGTTGGATCTCCTTGCAGTCGAAGGGACTCAAGAGTCTTCTCCAGGACCACAGTTCAAAAGCATCAATTCTTCGGTGCTCAGCTTTTATAGTCCAACTCTCACATTCATACATGACTACTGGAAAAACTATAGCTTTGACTAGATGGACCTTTGTTGGCAAAGTAATGTCTCTGCTTTTTAATATGCTGTCTAGGTTTGTCATAGCTTTTCGTCCAAGGAGCAAGCATCTTTTAATTTCATGGCAGCAGTCACCATCTGCAGTGATTTTGGAGCCCAAGAAAATAAAGTGCGTCACTGTTTCCATTGTTTCCTCATCTATTTGCCATGAAGTGATGGGACCAGATGCCATGATCTTCGTTTTCTGAATGTTGAGTTTTAAGCTAACTTTTTCACTCTCCTCTTCCACTTTCATCAAGAGGCTCTGGGTGACGTTACCTACATTGCTTGAACTGTTGAACTTCAGGATCTATGTTTTAAATTTGGGTTGATAAAATGTATGTACATTTTCCCTCTCACATCTCAAAAAGAATGTGGAGGAAAGGAATGAATAGTAATAATAATATCCAGCATATGCAGAATACTAATTTTATATCAATTTCATGTACTGTGTACAGTCATGTCCAACTCTTTACAGTCCCATGAACTGTAGCCCACCAGCTCCTCTGTCTGTGGAATTTTCCAGGCAAGAATACTGGAACGGGCTGCCATTTCCTCCTCAAGGGGATCTTCCCCACCCAGGGGTTCAATCCATCTCTTGCATCTCCTGCACTGGCACGCAGGTTCTTTACCACTAGCATTCATGTATTAGTTCTGGGCAGAGTCTGTATGCCCGATTTTTCTTGAACATAATACCAGCCTCTTTGAAAAAGGTACCATGTGCAGTTGAGTGTTCAAAATTACCTTCCTTGATAAAGTTTGAGAAAATTTATCCATTTGAAAAATCCCAGAGCAACCTTGGGGTATAAGACCAGCACATCTAATGCGCTTGTGAAAGTTCAATAGAAGGGGCACACGTCTACAGGATATGCTTTGCTTGAGTGATTGAAACTATAATTAAACATCTCATATCATCTACCATGCTTTTGACTAAACATAATAAGAAGTGAACGACTGACAAGTGTAAGGCACATGCCCTCCTATATGACATTCTCATCCACCCTGATGATGCCATTCTTAGACATGAAAGAAATGCTAATCAAAGACATGCCCATTCTGATTTGAAGCAAACATCACAGTGGTTTATAGGAAACTTCCTTTCTACGCTGACCCACAACCTAAACAAAAGGTCAAAATCACTTAAGTTGCTTCAAAATGGACGGTGGTAATACACCAGCAAAGTGGGGTGGATAGAAGCCCATGCAATTCCTTTGTAAGTCACAGAGCTAAGTAAACACTGGGAAAGCCTGCTATTGTTTACTCTGATACTTTAGTCAACACTTTGGAATCATTAGCTGTGGGCCCTTGGGTAAAGCTGCTTTTTACACCCACTGTTTCACAGTCAAGGTCGACTTCTCCTATAGCCAGCAGATCCATAACCCTGAAGGCCACATCATCCTCACACACACATGTTCAGCTCTCACAGGCATCAACAGGGGGCTTCTGAGACCCTTCGGCTGGAGGGGGGTTACCTCCCCACTCTTTTACCTAAAAATGAAATGGTAAGGAGTCCAAATTCAGGTTTATCTAATATAGGAGACCAAAAGCAAGAAAGAGCACGTTCAAACTGAACTACAGATGATTCCAAAATTTCTTGACACCAGAAATTTTATTAACATCAAGCAGTATAACTAATTGGAGACATGCTAAACTATCTCCTTACCAAGGCTTCAAAACACCCATTAATAAAGAATATAGTGGCCACATATTATCAGTGGAACTTAGTAATCCAATTACTGTAGAGTATAGCCTCTTGGCTTCCATATTTGCACAAAGATATTATATATACGTGTGTGTGTGTGTAGGGCTTTGCCAGTGGCTCAGTGGTAAAGAATCCACCTGCAGTTCAGAAGCCACAGGTTTGATCCCTGAGTCAGGAAGATCCCCTGGAGGAGGCCACGGCAACCCACTCCAGTATTTTTGCCTGGAGAATTCCATGGACGGAGGAGCCTGGCAGGCTACAGTCCATGGGGTCGCAAAGAGTCAAACACAACTGAAGCAACTTGGTGCGTGCACACACATATGCCATTCTGGAAGGCAGGGGTCTTCAACCTCAGCCATGCAGCCACTGGCACTAATTAATGGAATAGCTTTCAGGAATCAGTGAAGCTCTCTGATGTGCATTTTCATTTCTTTTATTAAAAATGACCCCCAAAGCACTCAGTGCTCTAAAATTCTGTGACATCTAAGTACTAAACGAGAGACGATAACAGTGCAAGTCAGTAAGGATTGCTAGAGAGAACTATAAACTTAAAACCTCAGGGCAGTATGATTATCTTCAATTATGAAGGACAAGACATTAATCATTAACACTGAACCACTGGCAAAAGAGCTAAATTAAGTAAGTACTAAGGTGACTTTCTGGCCTGTGCCCAAGATGCAGCCCTAAGCAGTTAGACTGGTACAACTCCCACCATAAGAATTAGCAGGATGTACGACCAAGGCCAGGCAAACCTAAACTGCCTGGGATTACAGAAGGGAGGACACATGTATACACCACGTGTCTAGAAAATTCTCCAAGGTCAAGACTTGCATCCCAGGGCCATCGACAAAGCAAAGAATACCTGGGTCAAGGCATCCCTTCATTTTCAACAGGGTGGGTTCATTCGCAAGTCATACAGGAGCTATATTTTGCACAAAAGATAAGTGTCTTAGCCAGCTTACAGAAATCTCAGCAAAGAACCCCATCCTTCCAAACAGTCAAAGAATTATTTTAATGAGACCAAAAGTTATATGCAAAAGTGCTTCCAAGCACTCAGAAGAAAAGAGTGCACTCCACCCCACCTCAGCACACACATATTAGGTAGGCAGCTGATTTCAAAATCAGCACTGGTAATTTAGTTATGCAGGGTAAAAAGTTACACTCTAGACCCTAGTGGCAATGATGGTTTCTACATGGAGAAAAATTCTGTGGATTAGTCATCTCCCCAACCATCTCCCCAAACAGGGCAATCATCAATGGGTGGCTCAATCTCAAAACAGTCTGTTGAGTAAAGGACACAAAATAATTATACTGTATGATTCCAACTGTAGGAAGTTCTAAACCAGGCAAAATGAATCTACAGTGATAGATATCAAAACAGTTGGTTTTTGGCAAGGGGAAGAGGACTGTCTCATAGGAGCCCAAAGGAATTTTTTGGAGAAATAGAAATGTTCTGTGAGTTACATGTGGGTATGAATGTGTCCAAAATGACTGAACTCACATCAAATATCTGTGCATTTCACTGATGAGTAATTTATACATCAACTAAAATACATGTGAAAAAGAATGGACAGTCCCTCCTGGAGAGGCAGATGGTAACATGGGAGATGAAAATGACAATATTCAAGGACTTGTCAATGACAAGGGAGACACTATCTCTCTGACAAGGTCAAAGAGTGTAAAGGAGGAAAAGACAGAGTTGCCTAACACATTTTATAGTAGGCATGGGACCTCTTATCTAAAAGCCCTGGTAACTAAAAAAGTAGTTTTTTAATCAGTTGAATGGGTGATACTCAGTCTAAAGTGACTGTTAGGATGGGGGTGGATCAGGAGGCAAATGTGCTATTACCAGACAATGAACACCAAGATTACAAACTCCAACATCCCCATCTTGGTGTGGACCACTTCATAGGTCATGTCCCAAGGGCTTCAGGTTTTAAGACTATCCATTTCCTTGAGGTCATGGAGTCCCATTAATCTCTGAAAGGCAAAACTGCATAGGGCTTAAGAGTAGATGAAAATATCTACCCCTCTGCCCTGGCCCAACACCCAAAGTGTTGACATCACAGATTCCTTAGGGCTAGAGCAGAGATGGGACTCTTAAGGACCTAATACTGACATTTTACTCACAGCCCACCTCTAACCCATGATATCTGAAAACTTGGTCTCCCTTTTGCAGATAAATTCTCCCTCAAGAAACGTCCTTCCTATCCTCCCCTGAACTTTCCACCTTAATTTCCTAAATCCTTAAAGGGCATTTCATCTGATAAATCCATCCCTCCTCCTAGCAGCTGAGTCTAGACTATAAGATGAGCCAACCTCCTGGAGCCTGAGAAGGGAGGAAGGTCCCTTCAACACCCAGGGATCAAACAAGGGAAACCACCAGGCTGATGAAGAGATTCAAAAGAACTTCGTTGCTAAATGTTTAGATCCTCTTCTGCCGTCATTGTCGGTTGACCAGGAAATGTCATGGTGGCGACCTGTTTGGACTGTTCAGAGTCACTGAGCACCTAGTTAAACCACCCCTGTCTTTACTCCTGCAGGTAACCCTGTTTCCATGCAAACATAGCAACCAACCAGGCTGATCACTGATACAAACAAACCACACTTCAGTCCAACAGAAGATCTGGAAACTTTTCAAAACTAAGAAATCACAAACACTGAGAGGCAGAGTTATATATTTACCCCTTTCCTGAAAAAAGAACAACAGCCAAAATCAAACCTGAGAATAAATCCACCTGTGAGTTCCTATCTCTACTGAGGTCACCTCAGATCCCTCCTCTTTATTTGCAAACAGCTCAGAAGCCACTGAAGGAAGTTGGCCAATAAACCTTTTTCAACCCAAGATTAATGGCTGATTTATCATCTGGGAGGGAAAGGTGAGCCTGCAGCCTCCGCCAAGGAAGCAAACCGGAGGCGGTGGGGTAGCTGATTTATGGGGTTGAGAGGAGGCTAATTAGAGCCTCATGGCGGAAGATAAGAGAGCCAAGGCATTTGGGGACAGTGTGGGGAGGGGGCCACAGAGTGCCCTGAGCAAACAGCCAGCTAGGCGGGGTGGAAAGGGGGCTCAGAAATCAGCTCCAGAGCAAAGCAGGGAGACTGGATGTTGATTCCAAGAACAAGTATGTGTGGAAAACTTTTGGAAGCCACGAAGGAGAAGCCCATGTTCTAGCACCTTAGAGATAGACTGAAAACAAATCCTGGTGGCTTAAACAGCTCTGATGGCCCAGCAGTGGCCTGCATCCCAGGGTCACCAACTGGCATCCCAGGGCCACCCGACACAGCCAGCCCAATGATCCCAAGGTGGGTTGGCTCACAGAAATGATCATCCAAAGCAATTTCTTGGATTTTCCCCTGGAAGCTTTGCCCTCCCAGCAGCTGCATCTGCATCTGTCAGGTGTCCCAAGGCAAGAGGAGCTCGGTGGGGCTGAGCAGGCCACAGAAGGACCAGCCCCACAGAAGCCAGGCAGCCCGGGCCTACTGCACTGAGTCGTCTTGGTGGGAGCCGGTGCTGCATCAGGGGAGGGGCTCACGGTCAGGACCACTGTGACACGACAAGAAGAGGACCACCTGTCTCACCTCCCCAAGGAGAGGTTCCTCGTTCCAGGACAGCCTCGCACCATTTGCCGTGGGTGTGAGTGCAGAGGGGCTTGTGCGCTGATTCCTGCACACAGGCACATGTGGGTGGGTTTGTGAGCGCCCAGGCCCCGCGCATCACAGATAATCACACTAGGGACCTGCTCCCTTCACTGGGGTGCTGTGTTTATGTGGAGGAGGCCAGAGGTCCCTCAAGTATTGCCTTCAAACACAGTGGCCTTTGCCCCTCTCTCCTTTCAAAAATGAGAGCAGAGAGAGAGAGGGTGAGAGAAGCAGGGAGAGAGGGAGAGGAAGAGAGTAAAAGGGAAAAGAGGAGGAGAAAAAAGAGAGCAGGGTAGACGAGAGACAGAAAACAAGCAAGCAAGGTGAGCAGGCAGCTGCGGCAAGACCTCAGGGTCTTCTCTCTGCTTTTCCTGTCTTTTGATAAATCGCTGTGACGGGGGAGCAGTCCGAAGATGGTGGAGGAATAGGATGGGGAGACCACTTTCTCCCCTACAAATTCATCAAAAGAACATTTAAACGCTGAGTAAATTCCACAAAACAACTTCTGAATGCTGGCAGAGGACATCAGGCACCCAGAAAAGCAGCCCATTGTCTTCGAAAGGAGGTAGGAAAAAATATAAAAGACAAAAAAAGAGAGACAAAAGAGGTAGGGATGGAGCTCTGTCCTGGGAAGGGAGTCTTAAAAAGAGAGAAGTTTCCAAACACCAGGAAACACTCTCACTGCCGAGTCTGTGGTGAGCCTTGGAAGCACAGAGGGCAACATAACAGGGAGGAAAAATAAATAAATAATTAAAACCCACAGATTATGAGCCCAATGGTAACTCCCCCAGCAGAGAAGCAGCGCAGATGCCTGCATCCTCCTGCACCCACCACTAGCTAACAGGGGCTGGGCAGGGAGGCACGGGCTGCATTGCTTAGAGTAAGGATCTGGCCTGAATGCCCCAAGGGAAATCTGAGTGAACTAACTTGGGCTAGCAAACCAGACTGTGGGATAGCTACCACACGAAAAGCCCAAACCTAAGACACCACCAGGACTGCGCACAGAACAAAGGACTGAACAGAACTAGCCGGCTGCAGACCATCCCCCTCTGGTGACAGGCAGCCAGAGCCAGAAGAGGGCAATTGCAGCCCCAGAGAGACATTATCTACCAAACTGCAAGCAGGCTTCTTTGTTAACTAAGACTTCTTGGTGTTCTGGACAGTCAACATCGGCCTGAGAAGATGTGCCGGTTGTACACCCAGAAAACCGAGTGGCAGGGATGGGGGAGGTGATAAGTCGCAGCGACTGCGCTTGCCAAACACCTCATCACCTGAGCTGCTCGGACCTAGGAAGGGCATAAAATGCAGGCCCAACCGAGTCTGTGCCTCTGAGGACTACCCAAGTGCCTGAACCTGAGTGGCTTAGACCTGGGAGATGCATGTAGCCCAGGGTGGGCCTCAGACAGTTCCCAGCGGAGCAACCCCAGAGCCTGAGCTGTGTGGGCAGGGAGGGCACATGCGTGGTGAGTGGGGGCAGGCCCAGTGTAGCTGAGACATTGAGAGCACACGCCAGTGTTATTTGTTTGCAGTGTCCCTCCCTCCCCACAGCACGACTGAACAAGTGAGCCTAAAAAAAGTGTCCACCACCGCCCCCTTTGTGTCAGGGTGGAAATCAGACACTGAAGAAACCAGCAAACAGAAGAAGCTAAAACAGACAGAACTGCCTTGGAAGTGACAGGTGCAATAGATCAAAACTCTGTCGTTAGTACAGACTACATAGGAAGGGGCCTATAGATCTTGAGAAATATAAGCCAGACCAAGGAACTACCCAAAAATGAATTGACCCCACAATACCCACAACAACACCAGAGAAAGTCCTAGAAATATTTTTACTATTTTTATGATCATTCTTTTTTTTTAGGTCCTCTATTACTCCTTTAATTTTCACTTTTATAATCTACTATTACTTTGCAAAAAAAAAAAAAAAAACCTCTTTTTTAAAGCAAACTTCATATATATATTTTTATAATTTTGTGACTTTGTTTTTTGTTGTCTCTCTTTTTTTTCTTCTTTTCTTTAATATTGTATTTTTGAAATTCCAAGCTCTACTATAGATTTTTAATCTTTGCTTTTTGGTATTTGTTATCAATTTTGTACCTTTAAGAACCCAATCTTCAGTACCTATTTTTACTTGGGAGCGAGATTACTGGCTTGACTGCTATCTCCCCTTTTGGACTCTCCTTTTTCTCCACCAGGTTGCCTCTGTCTCCTCCCTACCCTCTCTCTTCTCTACCCAACTCTGTGAATCTCTGTGTGTTCCAGACGGTGGAGAACACTTAGGGAACTGATTACTGGCTGGATCTGTCTCTCTCCTTTTGATTCCCCCCTTTTATCCTCCTGGCCACCTCTGTCTCCTTCCTCCCTCTTCTCTTCTCTGTATAACTCCGTGAACATCTCTGAGCGGTCCAGTTGTGGAGTGTACATAAGGAAGTGATTACTGGCTAGCTTGCTCTCTCCTCTACTGATTCCACCTCATCTCATTCGGGTCACCTCTAACTCCCTCCTCCCTCTTCTCTTCTCCATGTAACTCTGTGAACCTCTCTGGGTGTCCCTCACTGTGGAGAAACTTTTCATCTTTAACCTAGATGTTGTATCATCGGTGCTGTATAGAAGGAGAAGTCTTGAGACTAATATAAAAATAAGACTGAAAACCAGAAGCAAGAGACTTAAGTCCAAATCCTGAGAACACCAGAGAACTCCTGACTCCAGGGAACATTAACTGACAGGAGCTCATCAAACACCTCCATACCTACACTGAAACCAAGCACCACCCAAGGGCCAACAAGTTCCAGAGCAAGACATACCATGCAAATTCTCCAGCAACACAGGAACACAGCCCTGAGCTCCAATATACAAGCTGCCCAAAGTTACTCCAAAACCATTGACATCTCATAACTCATTACTGGACACTTCATTGCACTCCAGAGAGAAGAAATCCAGTTCCACCCACCAGAACACCAACACAAGCTTCCCTAACCAAGAAACCTTGACAAGCCACTGATACAACTCCACCCACAGCAAGGAAACTCCACAATAAAGAGAACTCCACAAACTGCCAGAATACAGAAAGGCCACCCCAAACACAGCAATATAAACAAGAAGAAGAGACAGAGGAATACCCAGCAGGTAAAGAAATAGGATAAATGCCCACCAAACCAAACCAAAGAGGAAGAGATAGGGAATCTACCTGATAAAGAATTCTGAATAATAATAGTGAAAATGATCCAAAATCTTGAAATCAAAATGGAATCACAGATAAATAGCCTGGAGACAAGGATTGAGAAGATGCAAGAAAGGTTTAACAAGGACCTAGAAGAAATTTAAAAGAGTCAATATATAATGAATAATGCAATAAATGAAATCAAAAACACTCTGGAGGCAACAAATAGTAGAATAACAGAGGCAGAAGATAGGATTAGTGAAGTAGAAGATAGAATGGTAGAAATAAATGAATCAGAGAGGAAAAAAGAAAAATGAATTAAAAGAAATGAGGACAATCTCAGAGACCTCCAGGACAATATAAAACGCTCCAACATTCGAATCATAGGAGTTCCAGAAGAAGAAGACAAAAAGAACGACCATGAGAAAATACTTGAGGAGATAACAGTTGAAAACTTCCCTAAAATGGGGAAGGAAATAATCACCCAAGTCCAAGAAACCCAGAGTCCCAAACAGGATAAATCCAAGGTGAAACACCCCTAGATACTTTCTAATCAAATTAACAAAGATCAAACACAAAGAACAAATATTAAAAGCAGCAAGGGAAAAACAACAAATAACACACAAGGGGATTCCCATAAGGATAACAGCTGATCTTTCAATAGAAACTCTTCAGGCCAGGAGGGAATGGCAAGAATCACACTTAAAGTGATGAAAGAAGATAACCTACAGCCCAGATTACTGTACCCAGCAAGGATCTCATTCAAATATGATGGGGAAATCAAAAGCTTTACAGACAAGCAAAAGCTGAGAGAATTCAGCACCACCAAACCAGCTCTCCAACAAATGCTAAAGGATATTCTCTAGACAGGAAACACAAAAAGAGTATATAAACCCGAACCCAAAACAATAAAGTAAATGGCAACGGGATCTAAACGTAAATGGGTTGAATGCCCCAACCAAAAGATAAAGACTGGCTGAATGGATACAAAAACAAGATCCCTATATATGTTGTCTACAAGGGACCCACCTCAAAACAGGGGACACATACAGACTGAAAGTGAAGGGCTGGAAAAAGATATTCCATGCAAATAGAGACCAAAAGAAAGCAGGAGTAGCAATACTCATATCAGATAAAATAGACTTTAAAACAAAGGCTGTGAAAAGACACTACATAATGATCAAAGGATCAATCCAAGAAGAAGATATAACAATTATAAATATATATGCACCCAACATAGGAGCACCGCAATATATAAGGCAAATGCTAACATGTATGAAAGGGGAAATTAACAATAACACAATAATAGTGGGAGACTTTAATACCCCACTCACACCTATGGATAGATCAACTAAACTGAAAATTAACAAACACAAACTTTAAATAATACAATAGACCAGTTAGACCTAATTGATATCTATAGGACATTTCACCTCAAAACAATGAATTTCACCTTTTTCTCAAGCACACACGGAACCTTCTCCAGCATATATCACATCCAGGGCCATAAATCTAGCCTTGGTAAATTCAAAAAAATTGAAATCATTCCAAGCATCTTTTCTGACCAAAATGCAGTAAGATTAGATCTCAACTACAGGAGAAAAACTATTAAAAATTCCAACATATGGAGGCTGAACAACATGCTGCTGAATAACCAACAAATGACAGAAGAAATCAAAAAAGAAATCAAAATATGCATAGAAATGAATGAAAATGAAAACACAACAACCGAAAACCTGTGGGACACTGTAAAAGCAGTGCTAAGGGGAAAGTTCATAGCAATACAGGCATACCTCAAGAAACAAGAAAAAAGTCAAATAAATAACCTAACTCTACACCTAAAGCAACTAGAAAAGGAAGAAATGAAGAACCCCAGGGTTAGTAGAAGGAAAGAAATCTTAAAAATTAGGGCAGAAATAAATGCAAAAGAAACAAAAGAGACCATAGCAAAAATCAACAAAGCCAAAACCTGGTTCTTTGAAAGGATAAATAAAACTGACAAACCATTAGCCAGACTCATCAAGAAACAAAGGGAGAAAAATCGAATCAATAAAATTAGAAATGAAAATGGAGAGATCACAACAGACAACACAGAAATACAAAGGATCATAAGAGACTACTATCAGCAATTATATGCCAATAAAATGGACAACGTGGAAGAAATGGACAAATTCTTAGAAAAGTACAACTTTCCAAAACTGAACCAGGAAGAAATAGAAAATCTTAACAGACGCATCAAAGCACAGAAATTGAAACTGTAATCAGAAACCTTCCAGCAAACAAAAGCCCAGGTCCAGATGGCTTCACAGCTGAATTCTACCAATAATTTAGAGAAGAGCTAACACCTATCCTACTCAAATTCTTTCAGAAAATTGAAGAGGAAGGTAAAGTTCCAAACTCATTCTATGAGGCCACTATCACCCTAATACCAAAACCTGACAAAGATGCCCCAAAAAAGAAAACTACAGGCCAATATCACTGATGAACATAGATGCAAAAATCCTCAACAAAATTCTAGCAATCAGAATCCAACAACACATTAAAAAGATCATATACCATGACCAAGTGGGCTTTATCTCAGGGATGCCAGGATTCTTCAATATCCACAAATCAATCAATGTAATACACCACATTAACATATTGAAAAATAAAAGCCATATGATTATCTCAATGGATGCAGAGAAAGCCTTTGACAAAACTCAACATCCATTTATGATAAAAACTCTCCAGAAAACAGGAATAGAAGGAACATACCTCAACATAATAAAAGCTATATATGACAAACCCACAGAAAACATTATCCTCAATGGTGAAAAATTGAAAGCATTTCCCCTAAAGTCAGGAACAACACAAGGGTGCCCACTTTTACCACTTCTATTCAACATAGTTTTGGAAGTTTTGGCCACAATAATCAGAGCAGAAAAAGAAATAAAAGGAATCCAAATTGGAAAAGAAGAAGTAAAACTCTCACTGTTTGCCAATGACATGATCCTCTACATAGAAAACCCTAAAGACTCCACCAGAAAATTACTAGAGCTAATCAATGAATATAGTGAAGTTGCAGGATATAAAGTCAACACACAGTAATCCCTTGCATTCCTATACACTAATAATGGGAAAATAGAAAGAGAAATTAAGGAAACAATTTCATTCACCATTGCAATGAAAAGAATAAAATACTTAGGAATATATCTACCTAAAGAAACTAAAGACCTATATATAGAAAACTATAAGACACTGGTGAAAGAAATCAAAGAGGACATTAATAGATGGAGAAATATACCATGTTCATGGATCAGAAGAATCAATATAGTGAAAATGAATATACTACCCAAAACAATCTATGGATTCAATGCAATCCCTATCAAGCTACCAACGGTATTTTTCAGAGCTAGAACAAATAATTTCAAGATTTGTATGGAAATACAAAAAACCTTGACTAGACAAAGCAATCTTGAGAAAGAAGAATGGAACTGGAGGAATCAACCTGCCTGACTTCAGGCTCTACTACAAAGCCACAGTCATCAAGACAGTATGGTACTGGCACAAAGACAGAAATATAGATCAATGGAACAAAATAGAAAGCCCAGAGATAAATCCACACACCTATGGACACCTTATCTTTGACAAAGGAGGCAAGAATATACAATGGAGTAAAGACAATCTCTTTAACAAGTGGTGCTGGGAAAACTGGTCAACCACTTGTAAAAGAATGAAACTAGAACACTTTCTAACACCATACACAAAAATAAACTCAAAATGGATTAAAGATCTAAATGTAAGACCAGAAACTATAAAACTCCTAGAGAAGAACATAGGCAAAACACTCTCTGACATAAATCACAGCAGGATCCTCTATGACCCACTTCCCAGAATATTGGAAATAAAAGCAAAAATAAACAAATGGGGCCTAATTAAACTTAAAAGCTTCTGCACAACAAAGGAAACTATAAGCAAGGTGAAAAGACAGCCTTCGGAATGGGAGAAAATAGCAAATGAAGCAACTGACAAACAACTAATCTCAAAAATATACAAGCAGCTCCTGCAGATCAATTCCAGAAAAATAAATGACCCAATCAAAAAATGAGCCAAAGAACTAAATAGACATTTCTCCAAAGAAGACATACAGATGGCTAACAAACACATGAAAAGATGCTCAATATCACTCATTATCAGAGAAATGCAAATCAAAGCCACAATGAGGTACATTTCACACCAGTCAGAATGGCTGCGATCCAAAAGTCTACAAGCAATAAATGGTGGAGAGGATGTGGAGAAAAGGGAACCCTCTTACACTGTTGGTGGGAATGCAAACTAGTACAGCCACTATGGAGAACAGTGTGGAGATTCCTTAAAAAACTGGAAATAGAATTGCCTTATGACCCAGCAATCCCACTACTGGGCATAAACACCGAGAAAACCAGAATTGAAAGAGACACGTGTACCCCAGTGTTCATCGCAGCACTGTTTATAATAGCCAGGACATGGAAGCAACCTAGATATCCATCAGCAGAGGAATGGATAAGAAAGCTGTGGTACATATACACAATGGAGTATTACTCAGCCATTAAAAAGAATACATTTGAATCAGTTCTAATGAGGTGGATGAAACTGGAGCCTACTATACAGAGTGAAGTAAGCCAGAAAGAAAAACACCAATACAGTATACTAATGCATATATATGGAATTTAGAAAGATGGTAACGATAACCCTGTATGTGAAACAGCAAAAGAGACACAGATGTATAGAACAGTCTTTTGGACTCTGTGGGAGAGGGTGAGATGATCTGGGAGAATGGCATTGAAACATGTATAATATCATATATGAAACGAATCGCCAGTCCAGGTTCGATGCATGATACAGGATACTTGGGGCTGGTGCACTGGAATGACCCAGAGCGATGGTACAGGGAGGGAGGAGGGAGGGGGGTTCATGACGGGGAACACGTGTATACCTGTGGCAGATTCATGTTGATATATGGCAAAACCAATACAATATTGTAAAGTAATTAACCTCCAGTTAAAATAAATAAATTTATATTTAAAAAAAATTTTTTTAATCGCTGTGGCAGCCTGTGACTGTCTCTGTTGTCCCTAAATGCTCAGGCGAACAGCTTTACCTGGAGAATGTTCAAGTGGCTGCCGGGCCGGCTGGAGCTGGGCAAGCAGCGTGGCTCTCACACTGCCCCTCGTAACTCAGCTGGAAAAGAGAGCCTGAAGTCAGTGTTCACGGCGCAAAGCAGGCATTGCCCCAACGTGATGAAATGGTCATGGGCCAGCTCACAGCACCAAGCTGGGATAATCGGCTTTTAAGGAGGTGCTGGGCACAGGGGCTGCCAGGACTGGGGCCCCCACCTGTGGGGCCTGCCCCCCGCTGCCTCCACCTGTGGGCCTCGCCTGGGCAGGAGACCTGCTGAAGACTAAGGGAGCCTCCCCAGGCCCTCTTCCCTGGCTACTCCACTCCATTTTGCCATTTCAGAGCACCTAAAATGTGAGGACAAAAGCCATTTTGTGAGGACAGGCACAGCCCTACACTGGCTTTCAGATGAGTCAGGGTGAAGGCCAGCAGATGGAGAAATCCCACAGCTGTGCCCGGTGCCCACACTCAGTACACTCAGACATTACCTGATACATCAGGACACCTGAGCACTGCCTGCGTGCATGCTAAGTCAGTTCAGCCCTGTCCAACTCTTTGTGACCCCAGGCTCCTCTTTCCATGACCCAGCAAGAATACTGCAGTGGACTGCTATTTCCTCCTCCAGGGGATCTTTCCAACCCAGGGATCAAACCCAAGTCTGCTGTGGCTCCCGCATTGGAGGCAGATTCTTTACCACTGAGCCACCAGGGAAGTCCAGTCCCCAAAATAACAAGAATTGAGGAGTGGAGTTAGACACTGTATAAGTATCTATGTCAGTAGTTTCAAATAAACAAGGCAATTTATTTTACAAGATTTCACTTAATACACCTTTCTTAACAGACAGATTTTTTTTTTTTTCATCTCCTCAATAAAGCTTAAATCAAAGAAGGATCCAAGAAAGATGAAGCCACAAGCCTGGTGGCCATGTGAGGGCTGCACAGCCATGGCCCTGGATTCTTTCTGGAGTGACTGGTATCCCTGGATTTAAACAGAATTTTTTCTTCAAATTTTCAATTTTATTTTACCTTGTGTTTTCTATCCATCTGTTTCTACCTGTCTGCCAATAGGCAGCTGTCAAGAAAGTTTCCTGTCATCCCAGGGTGAATGTGTTATCATCAGTAGCATCATCACCATTTATATTTGTACTCTAAGGATTGCAAAATTAAACTAGGTGACCTACCAAAAGGCTTCCCTGGTGGCTCAAATGGTAAACAGTCTGCCTGCAAAGCAGAAGACCCAGGTTCAATCCCTGGGTCAGGAAGATCCCCTACAGAAGGAAATGGCAACCCACTCCAGTATTCTTGCCTGGAAAATTCCATGGACAGGGGAACCTGGCGGGCTACAGTCCATGGGGTCACAAAGAGTCAGATAAGATTGAGCGACTAACATTCTCACTCACAAAAATGCAAGCCAAAAAGCAAACTGACTTATGATTTAAAATAAAGGGTGAAGGGAAAATCAAGGGAAGAGATAAAAAGAAGCCCGAGGTTCTGTATCCTTGCAGAGCTGAGCTAGGACTTGGTTCTTCAGCTCAAAGAGGGAAAAACATAATCCTTTAGGTCAGTGAATCTGAACCCAAGCCCAGCCTGATATATGTGGCCTGGGGGTGGAGGGCCCAAGCTTCCATATTTTTCAAAGCTCCCCTGTGAGGTAACAGCAGACCAGTTGCTCAGGAGACGAGCATTTCTGAAGCTCCTATGAAGGATAGGACACTGTGCTGTTTGGGGAGGAAAATAAAACCTTTTCAGTAACTCCTTTACAGTGAGAGCAGTGAAGGGTGTTCCATTAAGATGTAAATACAGCACAGAGAAACACACAGTAGCACATAGGAAATTGAGGCAAAGGGAAGGGCATTCCAAGGAAGGGAAACATTATGAGGGGAGACACAGAGCATGCCACTCATGAAATGTTTAGCAGCCTGGCTGCGAGAGCACCAGCACGGGCAGCTGGAACTGAGCAAGCTCGTGCAAAGGGGTTGTGAGGAATCCTACTTGCCCTGCTCAAGGCCTGAGGCTAAGAACACAGGGTGAGTGATGACCTTCCATGGATTGCATCTCCATCTTCCATCTGTAACAGTGAAAGTTGCCCAGTCATGTCTGACTCTTTGTGAATCTGGGTTTGAATCCCAGCTCCCCTCCTAACTAGCCTGTGAGAACTTGCACACACTGCTTACCTTTTTTGGGCCTCAGTTTCCCATCTGTAAAATGAGGACAGAAAAGTACCTACCTTGTAAGAGTAAGTGAGATACTCTGTGTAAGGTAGTGAACATAACATCTGATACAGTATTAGTATCATTGCTTCTACCATTCCCTCTGTAATGAGAACAAGGGAATAAAATTATTTTCAGGGAATACCTTCTAGATGTATTAGTCTTTTATATAATATTTAATTTTGTGATAACTCAGTTGAATAGGCATTATTACTTTTAACTCCAGTAAGCCCACTGAATCTCAGCATGGTTGAGTATTATGCCCAAGTTCATACAGCAAGAAGAAGGTCAAATTGAGATCCAAACCCAGAAACTATAAACTATTGTAATGACAAACTGGGGCCAGTTTATAGTACAGCAAATAAAGCCTAAGTTTCAGGGACACCTCTCTCACTTACCCAGACCTCTGTAACACTCTGAATCTACTTTTCCATTCACACTTTTGTATTCTTTTTCATAAGGAGCATATTTGTATAAGTTCCATATTTGTATAAGTTTAGGTTCCCCAAAACCTGGATCCACCTCGATAATAATATATGAAGACATGGTATGATCAGAACTAGTTTCTAAAAAATGAGCAAGGGCAAAGTGATAGGAGGAAGACCAGGAGAAAATGTGTGTTGTGAGTAGAGATAAAGAGTTGAACATTAGGGACACTGCATTTGAGGGGGTCACACACCACCCAGGTCAAGATGTTCCAAAAATGGGTCCAGAAAGCATGTAGGGCAAGAGACTCAGATCAGCAGTAATGGATGGATAGTGTTGGAGACATTATTTCCCATAAAGAATGTTCTAGAGTGTATGCTCTAGATGTCAAACAAGCACACAAACCCAGTATGCCTGCAATATAGTAGCCAGCAACCACCTATGGCTAAGTTAAATCAAATGTAAAATTTAGCTCCTCCAGCCCACTAGCTATGCATCAAGTGCTCAGTGGTATGGGGCAGCACAGACAGAGGACGTTGCCATCACTGCGGAAAGTTCTACTGGACAGTGCTGGCCCAGAAATCTAGAGGACAGTTGAGGACAGACTCACATGGAAGTATCTGAGCGACAAGTGAAGAGGACAGTGAAGAAAGACAAAGGAGAATGACCAGCAGAGTCAGGAGGAGAACCAGGATGCCGAGAACCCAGCAAAGAGAATTTCAAAGGAAGGGTTTACTCAACAGCAGCCGTCAGCAAAAGAGACAACCACAGACTCCCAGCACAGAATGAACACAGGTCCACACAGCCACCTGCAAACCCTGTGTCTTAGCCTGTCCAGCTCCTGTAACAAAACAGCACAGACAAGGTGGCTTATGAAAACAGAAATTTACTGCTCACAGTTCCAGAAGCTGCGAGTCTGAAATCAGGGAGCCAGCATGGTCAGGGGAGGGCCCTCCTTTGGGTCATCAGCTGTTCCTGTGTCCTCACTCGTGGAAGGGGCTTGGGAAGCTCTTTGGGGCCTCTTTTATAAGAGCTCTGATTCCATTCAGGAGGGCTCCACCCTCAGGACCCAAGTACCTCCCAAAGGCCCCACCTTCAAACACCATCACACTGGGCTTGAGGATCCCAACCCATGAGTGTCGAGGTTAGGGCTGGGGACAAATTTTCAGACCAAACCCCCTGCATGAGTGCTCCTGTAAGACCTTGAAAAGGCATTGTTTTTCTACAGCCAAAAACAACATGCCCTGAACTTGGCCCTGCCCAGAAAGAAAACCTTGAGAAGGACCAAGGACAGCTGTAGCTGGAGAAGTAGATGCCTGGAGGCTTGCTTTCCCTCCCTCCCCTCCACAGAATCCTTTAAAACCCTTTCAAATGGACAAGGCACGCGCCTGCCCATGCCAACACCCACCTCTCCAGAGGGAGACTGCCTGCATACCTACGCAACTTCCTGTTTGCTTGTGCAATTACCTGCAGTTCACGTAAGAATGCATGTTCTGAGTGTAGCCTTTTCTGCTCTGCGCATGTATGTGCATATTTTGAAGGTGCAAATGAGGCTCCAAGCATAACTTTTTAATGTAGCCCTAAAGGGGTACATTATTCTGACCAGCACTAACAGAGCCGTCCCACATTAAGGCAGCAACTTTAGGGCCCAGCAGAGGCAACAATGTCAAACAAGCACACAGACCCAGTCTCCCCACATGGCTCAAGCTCTTCTTATGCCCTTCACTCTTGCCTCCTCCTTTAAAGTTCCACTGCCTTCAAAACGCCTACTTTATCCAGTCTCTCCAAATCCCTCCCCAGACTTCTGCCGCATCTCCTAGGGATTTACACAGAGACCTGGGTCTGTCTCCCCTTCCTAATTATGACCTTGTCTTTCTAAACTCTGTCCACTGCACCGGGTCACTAGTCAACATTTTGAAATGTGTCCAGGCACCCCTTCTCCTGGAACGTGCTCCTCAGTCACAGAGTCTGTAGCTGCAGCAGAATCTGGCTAGGTGTTCAGCCAACATCTTCCCTTTTCCTCCTAACACAGCTAGACCACCTCCCAGCCTCCCTTGTAGTTGTATTTGGCCACATGACCCAGTTCTGGGTTTCCCAAAGTGAGAAAAGTGATTTGTATGACACATCCCGGTTGATATGATTAGGAGATGTTCCTTCTACAAATTTGCTGTCTTCCCTTATCTACTGGCTGGAAACAGAAGATGTGGAAGGCTACATGACCTTGAATGACACCGCAGCTAGACAGAAAGAACTTAGGTTCCTGAGTGACTGTGTGGATCAGAGTCCTCCCACCCCCAATCCCCTGCCCACCCTTACTTGACTGTAATAAAGGCAAGGAATAAATCTTTACTGTGTCAAAATCCTGAGATTTGGGGGTTATTTGCTATGGCAATCATCTTGCACTGATTTTGTAAATGGATTGTAAATTTTCTCCCAATTATTTCCCTTCCATGCAATGTAATTTAGTAGTTTCTTCCATCAAGTGTTGGAGACTTATTTTCCATCCCTTAATCTAAGATTGGCCACAGAACTTGGTTTGGCAAATGAAACACAGCAGAAGTGACCGTGTGCCTCTCCAAGCCTAGCAGTCAAGAGGCAATTGCATGCCTTCACATGGTTATATAAAATGGTTTGTAATTAATCTGTTGAACTCTGCCAGTGAAAGGATGCCTCTCAGATCTTTCAACTTGCTTTTAAAAGTTTGTTCTCTTTAAAAATTTCACCACTTCTCCCAACAAAATGTATTTAGTCAAGATTTGTTTTGTAAATGATTCCTTTCATGGTCTTTGAAAAAGAAAAAGCCAACTTTAACCTCCATTCTTTACAAACGTCTCAGATTCCCTACTAAAAAAGGCTGGGGTTGTTTCAGAACTAAGATTAACAATTACCTCTGTTGGTTCAAAGACAAGGTGGGAATTTGATGGTCTTGAGACCTTATATTTCGTGCATGGGAATGAAGACAGTTTGTCACAACAGCCCTTGGCCAGCTCCTGGAGTTTTTCTTTACATTAATTATTGTTATGCCTAGTATCAGCATGCCTGTCCTTTGTAGAATGAACTAAGGTGTAACTGTAACATCCTCCTGTACCTTCACACATGAAAAAAACTAAAGCAGGCTTTTCTTAAAAACTCTGTGGCTGATTTAACATTGTTTCAATATTAAGCTCACAACAGCAATAAATGTGAAGTCATTGTATTGATTATTTGAATTACATTCAGTTTTTCCACTTGTTTGCAAGGTCTCCATAAGAAATCTATTTTTGGCTGAGATTTTTTTTCAGTGGTTCCACTCAAGGAAGTATTTGCTTGTTTTGAACAGCACTTCAGGTCTTTGATAAGTGCTTCTAAAATTTTATCTTATCCTCTGGAGATCTTGTTAAAATGCAGATATTCTGATGCAAAAGGCCTGGGGTCAGGACTGATATCTTGCATTTCTAACAAGCTCCCAAAGTAATGTTGATGACACTGGTCCCTGGACCACACAAGAGTCTAGAGTGGACATTTACCGTGTTGGATTTTCCAATGCTTAAAATTTTACTTAGATGGAATATGATGGATGAATGAAGATCAGACCAGAAAATAGAAAGTGGTTTGCATAATACCTATAATTCACCCTGTGATCACCAGCCTAAATTCAGTCCTATGTGGTGCCAAAGGTGTTACCATTTTCTAGCTGATCATTCAGTGAATGAAATCAAAGCACATGTGTTCACACGGGAAGCAGCAGAGCTGGTGTGTCTTTACATTCTCAATTCACATCTAAATTCCTTTCACAGTCTAAGGAGTCTAGATTTCCCTACTTCTTTCCACAGTTCACTTCCCTCTCCTTGTCTGTCACTATTACCAACTTTCCATCTTGAATATATATATTCTTTTTACTTTATTTTTTATTACATCTTGAATATAGATCATATAAGCCTGCTCAGTTGCTTCAATCCTGTCCGACTCTTTGCCACCCATGGACTATAGTCCACCAGGCTCCTCTGCCCATGGAATTCTCCAGGCAAGAATACTGAAGTGGGTTGCCATGCCTTCTTCCAGGGGGTCTTCCTGACCTAGGAATCTAAACCACATCTCCTGCAATGCAGGAAGTTTCTTTACCCACTGAGTCACTTGGGAAGCCCCAATATAGATCAACTAAGGCTAAATAACACAGGTGATATCTACTGACTTAAGCACTCATGGTAATGTTGGATCTTTTTAATCAACTTGTTTGGTCCACCTTTCCACTTGACAACAATCTCTATAGGTGGGATTGGAAGTTCTATGGGTAGTACATAGAACCAATTCTGTAGGAGAGCTTTCCTAAGAGGCCTATAGCCTGAGATTTGTGTTAAGCCCTTAAATGAGGATGTCTTTCAACTTCATGATCATGGTGCTTGGATCAAGTGTGTGTTTTTGCTGTTAATCCACCAACTAGGAAGGCTTATTCCTTATAGCTTGACACAGAATATGGTTCATGGATTAATAGAAAGATCCATCAATTGAGTAATAGGAAAGTAGGTTCTGGCTCCAATTCTACCTCCGAATTACCTAGACAGTGTATTAAAAAGCAGAGACATCACTTTGCCAACAAATGTCTGTATAGTCAAACCTATGGCTTTTCCAGTAGTCCATGTACAGATGTGAGAGTTGGACCATAAAGAAGATTGAGTGCCAAAGAATTGATGAATTGATGCTTTCGAACTGTGGTGTTGGAGAAGACTCTTGAGAGTCCCCTGGACTGCAAGAAGATCAAACCTGTCAATCTTAAAGGAAATCAACCCTGAATATTCATTGCAAGGACTGATGCTAAAGCTGAAGCTCCAATACTTTGGCCACCTGATGTGAAGAGCTAACTCAATGGAAAAGACTGATGCTGGGAAAGATGAAAGGCAAATGGAGAAAGGAGTGGCAGAGGATGGGACAGTTAGATGACATCACCAACTCAGTGAACATGAATTTGAGCAAACTCCGGGAGACAATGGAGGGCAGAGGAGCCTTGGGTGCTGCAGTCCATGAGATCGCAAAAAGTCGGACACAGCTTAGAGAGTGAACAACAACAGCAATTAGCTGAGTGAGCTTGCACAGGGCATGGTGTTTCTTTAAGCATCACTGCTGTTAATTATAAAAATAAGTTTCTAGCTCCAACTTTTCTTCCAGCTCAGATGACCCTTAACCTGAAATGCCTCCAGACCAGAGGCTACGCACAGCAAATGATCCTCACAACCACACCCATTTCTGCACATGGATTCTTGGAAACCACATTCCAGGCAAGAAGGGCCTGCAGAACATTGTATGCCAACTTCTTCATTTAGCACAAGAGGAAACAGAGGTCTTGGGAGCAAGGTTGGTCAAGGGTCGAGTGGGGATGAGAACACACATTTCCTAATTCTCAGGTCTATGATCTACACAACAGCCCATGAACTCAAGAGGTCTCGTCGGGATTAAAAGTCAGGTGCCTCTCTGTGCAGGCTACCATGCAACTCCTTACAGGAGAGAAGTCTTCACACCCCAGAAAGGCCACCTTCCTCTGCACATGGAGAGAGCTTTACAAGCATTTACTGAATGAGAGAATGTGTGACTCCCCTGCATTTTCTCTTCTCTCAGAGACGTATTTGTAAGCTTTTAGAGTCTCCTGAATAGTCACTGGAAGGATTGATGCTGAAGCTGAAGCTCCAATACTTTAGCCACCTGATGCAAAGAGCCAAATTCGTTAGAAAATACCCTGATGCTGGAAAAGACTGAAGGCAGGAGGAGAAGGGAATGAAGAGGATGAGATGGTTGGATGACATCACCGTTCAATGGACGCGATTTTGAGCAAGTTCCGGGAGATGGTGAAGGGCACAGAAGCTGGGCGTGCTGTAGTCCATGGGGTTGAACTTATTGATTTGGAGGCACACTCTCGGTGTTCCAGAAGCAGAGTGCCTCTGCAGGACCGGGCTCCCGCTGCCCACAGGGGTAAGTGGCTTAATAACACCCACTTTATCTCCTCCATCCCTTCCCTGTCTCACTTCCCTACCCTCCTACCAGCATTTCCTGGAATTTTCTTCCAAATAAACTATCTGTGATGAAGTTGTCATCTTAGTGTTTGCTTCTGGAGAATCCAAAAAAGACACCCAGGTGTATCAGTCTGAGGGAGATGGAGCTTTCAGGGGGTCCCTTGCATTCTTTTCGCTGTGGCAACTAAATTTTTATCTGACTCGGGTGTAGTTTGGGTTCCCGAGGAAAGTACTTGGGGGCAGGCATGTTATTTGGGAAGTGTCCCAGGAAGTGGAAGTGTGAGAGGGGAGCAAGGAGAAAAGGAAGGGAAGTGGAGCCGGTACACAGTGTGTCTGTTAGGGGATTGCTGTGGGAAACTGAGGGCACAGCCTCCGGCCCCCGGAAGGGCTCTGCGGGATACACCTCAGAAGCACGCACAGAGGGGTGAAAAGCAGGGTGCCAATTTACTAATCCCTTTCCTGGGGCATTTGCCCTGTAAACAGGCCACACGTACGCTGGAGGTTATAGGACACCCAGAAGCTCTGGGGATTCCCCAAAACCACCTGCCAGGGGCCTTCAGGAAACCAGTCATGTCTGCCGTAGACACTGTCTGCAGAAATTTTACTACATCGAAACACTGCCCTGTTCAGCAGACTGACACCTCCCTATCCTCAGAGACTTCTCTAAGCCTCCTGAGTGCTGAGCTTGCCTTGTTTGGGCTTCCCTGAAAGGCACCCCTGGATCCATCAGGGCCCAATGCAACTCCATCAACCGAGAAGCAGGTGGGATGAGAAATGGAACCAGTAGAAGAAAAATGAGCCTCAAACCTGCCTCTGCAGTCAAGTCAGGAGCCGAGCTAAAATGCTCAGTGGCTACAGCCGGCTCAGATCTTGCCTATCCCCAAGGCCCTGCTGTCAAGGTCCCAGGACCGCACAGGCCTTTTCTTTGAAACCTCCCTGTTCAGTGTCACCAAGCTGGCCTGATCGGAGGCCCCGAGGTCAAGGCAGTATCAGGGGTAAGGTTTCTTAAGTGCCATGTGTGAGACACCATCTGACACTGTTTATACATTGACTTAGCCCCCTTACTGACCACAAGACAGGAGTTAAAAGCATTGCTTTTGGAACTCAAATGTGTTAACTTCTAAAGTGATGTTTGAATTAGGGTTAAGAAGGGCCCAACGTTTTGATCTACTGATGGGAGGGAAAGAAAAGAAGAAAAAAACAAAGTAACTTAAGGAAAGCTTTTTTTTTTTTTTCCCAGAAAGGAAATTGAATTATTTTGACTAAAACCAAGAGACTTGTTTGTAATGAGTCTATCAGCTTTGGGGCTGACATGAGATGGCTACAGATGTGTCTGAATTCTGCCGCTGCCCAAATGAGGCAGCTGATCTATTAAACTGGACTGCTGATTTTTGAAGGGGCTCATGGGGAAAGGTAACTTCCCTCTTCAATAGATCAAGGCCAGAAAATGGAGCACTCACTGGAGTTGGACCAAAAGCCATCACTTGAAAGTCAAAGACAGCAGCAACCCAAAGCCTAAAAGTTGCCTTATTAGCGATGGTATATCTGCACAAGAAGAAGGCACAAGTTCCACAACTCAGGTTGCTGGAATTTGGCACTCCTTCCTTGAGACGTCTTTGGATTCCTAACACAAAAGATTAGCAAATGCATTTCCCACACTTCAGTAAACCACGTGACAAAATGCCTGTGATCTGTGTTACATTGTGGAGTTGACAATTTTTAACTAATGGTTTTCTTATCTGCCTGTGTGGCACAGTGGGAAGCAGTGGCAATTAAGATAATGAGATATGAATAGGAAACAGCTCTTCTGATTAGAATCACAGATTGAGCTTGCTGGATATTCGGCACACGGACATCAATGTGTGTGGCATGTCATGAGCTGGCATGGTCACCCTCTGCAACGCGGTGACAATTATTGCATTAGTGATAACACGAGACATGACAAGGTGCCGGGGTCCCTTTTGTACCACGCGGAAAAGAGCAAATGATGTTCAATGGGCTTTGAAAAGTTTATTAAACTCTATTGTCTTCTAATTCTTTTTAAATTAACAACGTGAATCAAATCTGGGTTAACTGTCTTTTAAGCTATATAGCTGATGAACCGCAGGTTAACCAGTGAAATGTTTGCTATGGAAATGACCAGCCCAGGAATAAATAGACCAGAATCCTAAATGAAATTGATGTTTGTAAGTAAAACATCCAGAAGGGAAAAGTTTTGTGTTAATAGGAACTAGGAAGTATTTATAGGCAACTCAAAGTCCATTTTGGACTACATTCAGAATATTAAGAAGCAATAAAGACCTAAGTGTTTTAATAAAAATTGAAACTTTAATGTATTTATTCAATAAATACCTTTTGGATATCAACACCAGTGTCCTACCGAGATGCACATCTGAAGACATCCAAATGTCCCTACTTTACCCAGATGATGGGGATGCTTTCCAGATGATCAGGTAAGGGGCATGCCTGATGGTCTAAGCACGTGTAAGTTCAAGAACATTTAAGTTCATGTGTATATGTAGCAGGGTGAGGGATGAGTGGGCATGAATACACATCATAATAGAAAAAGTTGGAATTGATGAATTCCCTGATAGCTCAGTTGGTAAAGAATCTGCCTGCAATGCAGGAAACCCCATTTTGATTCCTGGGTTGGAAGATCCACTGGAGAAGAGATAGGCTCCTCACTCCAATATTCTTAGGCTTCCCTTGTGGCTCAGCTGGTAAAGAATCCACCTGCAATATGGGAGACCTGAGTTCGATCCCTGGGTTGCGAAGATCCCCTGGAGAAGGGAAAGGCTACCCACTCCAGTATTCTGGCCTGGAGAATTCCATGGGCTGTATAGTCCATGGGGTTGAAAAGAGTCAGACACGACTGACGACTTTCACTCTCACTCAGGTCCTAGAACAATACTTATGATTTCAAATGTAGAATGTAGACTTTATAGCCATCAGGACTACATTCCCTGTGAGTCACTGAAAAGTCATTCATGGTTTACTCAAGAATTATTAACTGAGCATTTTTTAAGTGCCAGGAACTTAGGGAACAGAGACAAGGTTCGCTATTATAGGCAAAACGAGTATAAAAAGTTTTTAGAAACAAGTAGTCTCTGTTCCATTTTTTCCCCTTGCATCTTTATGATACTCAAAGACTTGACATTGAATAAAATGCTTATATGGCAATCCCTCAGATTTCCCTGGGGAGGTGCATTCCACACGACTCCAAGGAAGTTTCCCAGCAGGAGTAGGCACCACAGCCTGCTACCATAACTGGCCCCTCAACACAGCCTGGATTGCCTTCCTCCTTTCTGTCCGTTTCCACCCTCTCACTGTGCTTTTCAGGGATCATCTTTCAAATGAACCGCCTATTCATTGTCTGCTTTGAGGGGAACCCAAACCAGACAGAAGAGAACGGCAATTTAACAGCAGCTATTCCTGACAGGCTATTCTAGCATCACCAACTCAGGGAACGTGAATCTGAGCAAACTTCCAGAGACGGTGGAGGACAGAGGAGCTGGCGTGCTGTTGTCCATGGGCTCACAAATAGTCGGACATGACCTAGGGACTGAGCAGCAACTACAGCAATTACTGACAAAGTTTCCATTCATCTCACCCGAATCTTTCCGCACAGAAAAGTCATATTCTTCCTTGGTAAGCCTTTGGAGATGCACTAACTTCAAAATCAGCATTCTCGCATGTACACCTGTGGTGGATTCATGTTAATGTATGGCAAAACCAATACAGAAATGTAAAGTAAAAAAAAAAAAAAAAAATCAGCATTCTCTTGGAGAAAGTCCATGGAGTCCTGTCCTCCCCTGAGGGGAGCCTCCCTCTCCCTTTACCTTCCCCTCCGGCCTCTCCCCTACTCTTTGACCACGTCTCTCCTTCTCCTCTCCCAGCTCCCTGCCTCCCCGGGCATCTCAGTGTTTTAATGTAGAGTGAAACTGTGACTTGTATAGAAAATGGTGATGTTTGGACTGGTTTACTCTGAAAGATTCTCCCCAAATTGAAGTGGTTTTCAATAATGCCAAGGAGTAAGGAAAAAAGAAAATAACGTGGTTTCTTCTCATATTGGGCAACATTTTTTCTTCCCAATTCATCTTCCTAAGCTTTGTTTCTCCCATTCAGATAGCTGCGGTTGGCATAAATACGTTGTGTGTGCGCTCAGTCATGTCCGACTCTTTGCGACCCCGTGGACTGTAGCCCACCCAGCTCCTCTGTCCATGGAATTTTCCAGGCAAGAGTACTGGAATAGGTTGTCATTTCCTCCTTCAAGGGATCTTCCTGACCCAGGGATGGACTTCATATCTTCCGCATTGGCAGGCAGATTCTTTCCCACTGAGTCATCTGAGAAGCCAATTTGAATACGTTACTCGGATTCAACTGCTCAGAATCAACAGTAATACGAGCTAATGATTATGGAAAGCTTACTAGTTCTGTACATCAGCTTAACTTTCACAACTGTTCTAGTATCATTAGCCCATTTAACAGGTGAGGAAGTGGAAGCAAAGGACGTTGCCCAAGGATGCTCAGCTTCCAAGGATGACAGAACTGGGGAACTGAGTCTCTAGCCAAGTACAAATCCTTCATCCCCATGTCAAGTTACCTCCTCTCACATTACAATTTTGCTAACAGAACCCCTTCCCCCAACCCTTGAATTACAGCTTTACTGTCTCTGAATATAAAAGAAACTGAACTGAAAGACCAACAACTCAAATCAGCAAGGAGAGGAGGAAAGCTAGACTGGGCAGTGTCACCACCTATCAATTGCCAGGATTCTAAAGGCTACATAACTAGTTCTGTCTTAGATGCATTTAGGAAACCTGGAGAGTCAGCAGTGACATCAACCTGGTTACCAGGGCATCTGAAGCTAGATGTTAACAGTGAAAACAACAGCTCCTAGCTTAACTCCTCCGGTGACATCTGAAATAGTTGTAACAATTCATGCTTTGTGCTCTGGCCACATAGGGGTGTTTTGAAGAGCTCTAAAAGGAGAGGTAGTTCTACAGCCAAGTTCATGCTGTTCCTATATCTCTAACAAAGGGAAACACCCAATCCTGCCTTAAATATATACACACGTATATACATATACATATACATATACATATACATATACATATACATATACATATACATATA